>NW_004444070.1:578929-609320 GCF_000243295.1 Trichechus manatus latirostris | reverse complement strand
TAATTTTAATTCATTTAAATTTAACTAGCCACACATGGCTAGAAGGTATCATACTGGATGGCGCTGCTTCAGAACAATTCCCCACAGAATCTTGGAGATATGGGCACTCGCAAGCTAACTAGAGTTATTGAGATTGAAAATAGGCTGAAAATTATTATATTTTGCCAAAGACAGAAAGGAACTCAAAACTCCAAAATCTCAAGCTATTTTTAAAGAGTTACAAAAACTGACTGACCTACTGTTTTCTGGAGTTTCAGTTCTTCTGGAGTTTCTTAGGATCAGCTCCTAATCTGAGAAGCTTCACTGAGAAGTGAGACAAGAAACAGCTAAGAAGAAAGCCCACCCAAGGTCCTCAATTGATGTTCCTGCCCACTGAAATAAGGATGGTTTGATCCCTTCTACAACAGGGACCACTAGCATGTTGCTTTGCATTGAAAATGGGGCAACAAAACAAAGGCAAGAGCTATCTAGAATAGGAACCATGTTCAATTCACAAAGGAAGTCTAACTGGAACACAACAAAGCCCTCGGAGTTGCTTGGTGAAATTCCCAGTAAGCACAGCTGCTATATGGCATGGTTGTCTTCTGCTCGTGAACTCTTCAACCTGGAGAGGAAGCAGCAACCATCCCGCCCCTCCTCTCCTCCCATTATCTCGCCATCAATTTCTCTCTGCTCCCCAGTGCAGACCCAATCTGTCTTTAACGTCGTTCTACATGACTCCCTAACCATCCATGGTGAGGATGTACAGCAACTGAAACCCACTGCTGGGAGGAGTGTAAACTGGTACAACCAACGGGGAAAACTATCTCTAGGTATCTACTGAAACTGGCCAATCCTGTTGTTGTTGTGTGCTAAAGAGTCAATTCCAGCTCATAGCCACCCTACATAACAGAGTAAAACGGCCCTATAGGGTTTTCTAGTCAGATTGCCAGGTCTTTTCTCCCATGAAGCCGCAGGTGGGTTCAAACCGCCGACCTTTACTGTTAGCAGCCAAGTGCTTAACCACTGCACCACCAGGGCTCCGTATCACCCATGTTACCTACCCTTAGGTATATACTCAACAGAAATGTATACATAACACAATACTGAGGAAGCCAGTACAACTTGTACAAGGAAAGGTCATGGAAACTCCATAGACACATCCAAATTCCCTGAGGAACTGAATTGCTGGCGGAGGGCTGTGGGGACCATGGTCTTGGGGAACATCTAGCTCAACTGGCATAACAATGTTCTACATTCTACCTTGGTGAGTAGCGTCTGGGATCTTAAAAACCTGTCAGTAGCCATCTAAGATACTCCACTGGTCTCACCTCTTAGGGAGCAAGGGAGAATAAAGAAAACAAAACACAAAGGAAAGATCAGTCCACAGAACTAATGGACCACAACTACCACGGCCTCCACCAGATTGAGTCCAGTACAATTAGATGGTGCCCGACTACCACCGACTGCTCGGACTGGGATCACCACAAAGGGTACTGGACAAAGCTGGAGAAAAATGTAGAACAAAACCATAACTCACAAAAAAAGACCAGACTTACTGGCCTGACAGAGACTGGAGAAACCCTGAGAGCATGGCCCCTGGACACCCTTTTAGCTCAGTAATGAAGTCACTCCTGAGTTCACCCTTCAGCCAAAGATTAGACAGCCTCATAAAACAAAACGAGACTAAAGGGGCACACCAGCCCAGGGGCAAGAATGAGAAGGTAGGAGGGGACAGGAAAGCTGGTAATGGGGAACCCAAGGTCGAGAAGGGAGAGTGTTAACACATCGTGGAGTTGGCAACCAATGTCACAAAACGATATGTGTACTAACTGTTTAATGACAAACTACTTGTTCTGTAAACCTTCATCTAAAGTACAATAAAAATAAAAATAAAAGAAATGCATACAGATACACTTAAATATCCGTGGCAGCATTATTTGGAGTAGCCTAAAACTGGAAACACCCAAAATCCTAATAACAAAACCAAAACCCAAATCTGTTGCCATGGAGCCGATTGCAACTCATGGCGACCTCATGTGTTACAGGGTAGAACTGTGCTCCACTGGGTTTTCTTCACTACATTTACAGAATTAGATCACCAGGCCTTTCTTCTAAGACACAGCTGGGTGGGTTTGAACCACCAACCTTTAGGTAAGTAGTCAAATGCAAACCGTCTGTGCTACCCAGGGACCGTTCCCAACAATGGAATGGATAAATGTGGTACAATCGATTGTTACTCACAGTAGTTACAGTCCATACAGTCACCGGGAACTCTGAATCAGCAAATACTAAACCACTGCTCCAGGGGAAAATACGGGGTTAGAATCCGGTGAGCCTGTGGTGGCAACATTTACATCAACCAATCAGTACAGAACCTTGTTTTACGTGTTTCTGTTTAAAGATGCCTTATTAAATATATATTGTTTCATTAACATTGAACTCACCACCAACAGCACTGTAACTCATACCTGAATGAAGCTCACCTAACAGGTAAGGCACATCACAGCCTTCTTGCACTTAGCAGCATTAGATAGTACTCCAGGACTACGCTTGAAGAGCCAATGAAAACCACGAAATCACCAACACAGGACACAGAAATGCAAAAAACACTGCACTAGATAGACTGCAAAAAGGACACTTGCTGACCTGTGAGAGCTGAAACAAAGCAGACTGCCTTGTTCACCCCCAGCTGGGAACGTGCACGTCGGGCAACTCAAATTTTTCACCACTCTAAGCATGTCCACGACCAACCGTGAAAGCACCGCGAGTTCTGATTTTGAGGTTACAAATAAATTTTAACAAGTAGGCATGGTCACAAATGAGGACTCCGCGAATAATGAGAATTCAATTATATAATAATAGAGCGGGCTACTACACAGCAAGATCATAAAGATGGCGCATGACAAGGCAACATTTTGTTCTATTATACATAAGGTCGCCACGAATTGGAGCCTACTTGACAGAAACTAACAATAACAACAACAATGTAACAATGCAAATGAGCAATCCGCAACCACATGTAACAAACATAATACAAAATGACAAACGATGCATCTCAGAAGTACAGCTCAAAAACTCACGTGGTCCATGAACCTTCCAGCTGTCTTATGTCGATCTTCCATTTTCTCTACATTAAAAAAAGAAAAACCTCAAATTATATCATGCACATACATCTTATAGGATCAATCAGAATTTATACACTCCAATTTTTAAATCTCCCACAGTTCTTGGCACAATACTGGCCACAAAATACTTATTTAATAAACTCTTTTAAACTAAGCACATCTTCTGTGCTATTTCTTAAAATTGCTTCAACAGCAAAGACAGGTATTAATTCATACTTTCTCTGATTTTCCAAACAGCTGAGTTCAGTTAAGCACACTTGCCTCGTACATATAAAAATGGAAAACATTACAACAACAAAAAAAAAGAGTCTGGAAATTTCCACACATGCAGCTGTTGCTGCATGGCGTTTGTGGTGTAAGTTTTAACTTAATGAAAATCACTCTCACAATCCCACACAAGAGAAATGACTTCAGTACATTACAGCCCCTTCAATGACTGGGTGAAGGCATCAAAAATGATAAAGAAAAGACTTCCCCAAAATGTGATGAAAACTGAGAAAAGTGTTACTGTGTCCTAGATAAAGAATGTGAAAATTCGTGGTGAATGCTATTTTTGTGAGTTGCCAAACGACAGCTGGCCAATTCGTATGCTTATTTTTCTCTCATAAATTAGGAAAGCAAAGGAAACGAAAAACCATAAATCCACAGACTAGTCCTAAATTACAACAGTCATTTATAGAGCCCCTCGCCGTGAGCTAGGGTGTAAAAGGAAGCCTTTAATCCACAGTCCCCGCCAATGTAGGTTAATTAGTGGAGAACTCTGCTTCACAGCATTTTCCTCACTTCTTTCCTTTCACCCAAACGCTTGCCACAAAGGGGTCGGCCTCCTGAAGCAGTCGTCTATGGGCAGACTTTCACAAGCCCTGCGGACGGGAAAAGTCATCTCTAATTTGCAGAAATGAAAGAAGAACAAGAATGCGCGGATTTCCTTAAGAGGTTTCCCCTCTGCTCCAAATACAAGGCTTGCAAAAGAATCTCTCCGCCCCTATAATTTAATGGAGAAGTCTGGAGCCCTTGAACTCTGAGAAGTCTGCTATATTTGCAAACGCCCAGAGGACATGCAGCAGGGAACTTACTTCAAGCCCCTCTAGTGCAGCCTCTGGACGGAGCTCAAAGCTATAGCACTTGCTTTCCTTAGTTAAAAAAAAAAAAAAAAAAAACTCTCCTGAGGCGAGACAAGAAGGCAGGGAGGGTCAGGAGGGGGCTGAATGGACACGGGAAATCCAGAGTGGGAAGGAAGAGTGTGCTGTCACAGTACCGGGGGAGCAATTACGGTCACATAACAATGTATGTATACATTTTTGCAGGAGAAACTAACTTGAAATGTAAACTTTCACTTAAACTACAATAAACAAAGACAAAAAAAAAAACCTCTCCTCAAACTTCTGGGAGCCACAGGTGCTGATATGGATATAGAGTCCACAGCATCCGTGAACCAGCCCGATAAAGCTGTTTGGAGCAGCTGTATGTTAGGCTAACTTTTCACTCATGGCGCCCCCATGTGTGTCAGAGTAGAACTGCACTCCATAGGGTTTTCAATGGCTGATTTTGGGGAAGTTCATCGCCAGACCTTCCTTCTGAGACGCCCCCAGGTGGCCTTGACCCACCAACCTTCTAGCCTTAACTGTTTGCATCACCCAAAGAGACTCCGGGATCATTTATTTAGTCAAAAATAACAGAAACGCGTATTTCAACTAACTTACACTCTCAAGGGGATTTGCTACGCCCCAAAATGAAGAGGCAGTAAGGCTCCCGTCAGGAAGGATTTGAATCAGGGCTCAAAAACATGGAGGCGACGAGGCTCAGACTGCTCCCTCTGTTTCTCAGCTCCTCCCATCCCGACTGACTTCCAAAACCAAGGGCTTGCCAACAACTCTACCCTCAGAAGCCCAAGACTGCGCCAGACACAGCGGCCCAAGATGGCGCCGAGACCCCAAAAGCACAAGACGACGCCAGACGCAAGAGCTCAATATGGCGCCAGCCACAACTTCCGCTTTCATGTTCAGTGGCAAAAAGAGTCCCTACCAGAAGCACCCAGAGGCAAGACGGTCTTCCTTCCCGGAAGCAGACCATGTTCTTGCATCCCATTGGGTCGGCTAGGCATGCCAATCCCAGGATGCATTGCTGTGGCCAGCAGGGATGCGAAGAGCTTCCACCGAAATCCGCCCACCCGCGCTTCACATAGATGGATGGCGGATAGTTCCCTAACAGGGAACTGGTTTGTGTTGAATCGGATTTCTGTGGGAAATCACTGCTGGAAAGGCAAACTGCAAATGTGCAACATACTCTGCATACATAATGATTTAAAAATCTAAAGCTCAATGTTAAATAGCCAGTAAATTTTTAATTTTCTAAAGTCATCTCTTCAAATTGTCATTCCCTAAATATTTAAGGGCAATGGAAATAATTTACGTCTTGATTGTGGGGTGGTTATATGACAGTTTAAATTGCTCAAAATCCATAAAACTATAGTGATGTCTGCAAACTTTCTGTTAAGGTCGTTAAGGAAAAGTTACTAAAAACAAAATCTGCTCCCAACCCGGAACACTTCTCCACAAAAGCAGAAGAGGAAGGAAAATGTTAGTATTGAATAAGCATTAAACCAGAATGTGATACATCACAGGCAATCGCTACAGAGATTGCAAAGACAGAAATCTTAACTATTATCTAGTTAAGGGGGTACAATCAGTCCATTCATATTTTAAAGATAATTGTTAATTTTCTAATCCCTCTGGCGTGGGGATAGGCCTGGCCCACCAGAGTTCATGCTAACTTTCTAGGAGAAAATAGGAAGGTAGAGGAGAATTACCTGAAGTATATTTACATACTCTTTAGGAAGTCAAAGAATTTACAAGTTATCTAAAGTGAATTCTAAAGAAAGTAAAGGAGGAGAGACACGCCTTCCCCTCTTTTCACCAGGGGAATTTACCCATTTATTTTCCAACTGTACTTGTCCTTACAAAAGCCAGATAATATTTTCGACTTTGCAGGTCATGCAGTCTCTCTTGCAACTACTCAGTTGCCGTTGTAGTAGGAAAGCTGCCATAGACAACATGTAAATCAATGGGAATGGCCCTGTTCATATAAAACTTTCTTTACAAAAATGGGCGTGGATCAGATTAAGGATCTCTGAACTGTAAACTTCAAAAAAAGTAAATTTTACTATCTGTAAATTATACCTCAATAAGCAAACAGAAAAAGGTAGAGCAGAAAATATATATATTGTTGTTGTTGTTAGGTGCTGTCAAGTCACTTCGGACTCATAGCGACCCTATGTACAACATAAGGAAACGCTACCTCGTTTCACACGATCCTCATAATTGTTGTTATGCTTGAGCCCGTTGTTGCAGCCACTGTGTCAGTCCATCTGGTTGAGGGTATTCCTCTCTTTCGCTGACCCTCTATATTACCAACCATGATTCCTTCTCCAGGGACTGGTCCTTCCTGATAACATGTCCAAAGCACATGAGACTAAGTTTTACCATCCTTGCTTCTAAGGAGCATTCTGGCTGTACTTCTTTCAAGACAGATTTATTCGTTCTTCTGGCAGTCCATGGTATATTCAATATTCTTCGCCAACACCCTCATTCAAAGGCATCAATTCTTGTTTGGTCTTCCTTATTCATTGTCCAGCTTTCACATGTATATGAGGCAATTGAATATATCATGTCTTGGGTCAGGCGCACCTTAGTCCTCAAAGTGACTTCTTTGCTTTATAACATTATAAAGAGTTCTCTTGCAGCAGATTTGTCCAAGGCAATATGTCCTTTGATTTCCTAACCTCTGCTTCCATGGGCGTTGATTGTGGATCCAAGTAAAATGAAATCCTTGACAACAACAATCTTTTCCCTGTTTACCATGATGTTGCTTATTAGTTCAGTTGTGAGGATTTTTGTTTTCTTTATGTTGAGGTGTAATCCATACTGAAGGCTGATCTTCGTTAGTAAGCGCTTCCAGTCCTCTTCCTTGTCAGCAAGCAAGGTTGTGTCATCTGCATATCACAGCTTGTTAACGAGTAGACCAGGGAAAAAAGTATAGTTCCCACAACTTATATGAACTGAATTTTTGTCAAGAGAATAAATATATTTTATTGTTTGGAAGGGAGATTTGCTAGTAGTAATTGTCCAAGGGATGAGCTGACATGTTGTCAGAAAGTTAAACGGGGAATTTTAAACTTGACTTTGAAGATGTATTATTGATTCGAAAAGTTCACCAAGAAGTCAGATACTCACCTCTGTCCTTGACAAAGTATCCCAGCTTGCTGTATCCTACGTGAATATTCTAGAACTGAGTTTCATTGTTTTAAAATGTC
Source organism: Trichechus manatus latirostris (assembly GCF_000243295.1). Lineage (NCBI taxonomy): Eukaryota > Metazoa > Chordata > Mammalia > Sirenia > Trichechidae > Trichechus > Trichechus manatus. Next base: position 601,901 of record NW_004444070.1, on the reverse strand, counting down.
AAAATTTAAGTGGGATTCTTTAATAGTCATTGTCTCAGGCTTCTGATGCTTCATTGTTTGCTTCTTTTATGATGATGTAATCTTTAATGGACATAAATTTGGACATGCAGGTTGTATAAACTAAACAATCAGACTCTAGCATCTGGATTTTTTTTTTTTTTTAAATTGCAGAATAGATAAGAGCCAAAGTGTTCACCTGGTCTTAAAGTGAAAGAAATATGCTTCTAAATCAAAGGTAGCTAATATTCTGGTGAGTTGGAACTTCCCATGAAGATGTTCCTTCCTCTACACAAACATCAAGCCTTCAGAGAGCTCATGATAAGAGGCAGGTGTTGTACCAGGCATGTCTCCAGAAAGACAAATAAGACATAGTTGTCCTTAAACGTGTCAAAATGTATACATGAATATTTAAGAAGATGTGCCACTCCCAGCCAATTTAGTTTATAAGAAGTGATGTTAAAAGTGAAAATAATATCATTTCTCCTTTGAATAGGGAAAAATTCGTGTGAAAAAAAATTGACATCATTTGCCCCCCTCTTATGGAGCCCTGGTGGCGCAGTGGTTAAGAGCTTGGCTGCTAACTAAAGGGTCAGTAGTTCAAATTCATCAGCCGCTCCTTGGAAACCCTATGGGGCACTTCTACTCTATCCTGTAGGGTCGCTATGAGTCAGAATCGACTCGACAGCAAGGGGTTTGGTTGGTTTGGCCGTGTGTTGTGCTAAGAGCCCTAGTGGTGCAGTGGTTAAAGTGCTCTGCTGCTAACTGAAAGGTCGACAGTTTCAGCCCACCAGCTGCTCCGTGGAAGAAAGATGCAGGAGTCTGCTTCTGTTAAGATTACAGCCTTGGAAAACCTATGGGGCAGTCCTACTCTGTCCTGTAAGGTCACTATGAGTTGGAATTAACTGGATGGCAATGGATTTAATGGGAAGTTTTGTACTAATACAGATAGGGGTTGGAGAATTTTCTTTAAGTATCAAAGAAAATGCCAATAACCAAAAATATTTATTTTTGCTTGTGTGTGTGTTTGTTTTGCTTTGCTATTGCAATAAAGCTAAAATGGACAGCCGGCGTTGATTTCAGTAAGAAATCCTGCTCTCAGAAACCATCAGAAAATTTTAGACAAAATCATGATATGATTGAAACAACCCAGCTAAGAAGACAAATTTAAGCTCAAAATAGAAAGTCGCTTTTTCCACTGAGTCACTTCTAACAATCAGACATAAATAACCCGTATACTCTTTGCCCTGGACATAAAATGGAAAAGTTGAGAATTGTTCCTACAATTGATTAGACTCATTGCAAATTTGTTTTGGGATGTAAGACCTTATATAAGAGGTTCTCAAACTGTAGGAGACCTCAGAAGGATCACAAAGGGAGCGTGGATTCCCAGGCCCTCACCTCCAGAGACATTGGTTCAGGAGACTAGAATTGGCCCGGGAAGTCATTCATTCATTTAACAAATGGTACGGCACTCCTACTATGTCCCAGGAGGGAACTAGGTGCTGTGGAGGCAATAATCTGCACTTGTAGCCAAAATTCCAGACAAAACTTGAAGGTTTCCAGGCCACACCACCATCCACTCTCTGGGGCTCCCTGCAGAAGCCAAGAAGAATTTGGGATGGATCAAGGTCTCACACACAGATCCCGGCAGGAGATGTGCTGCTTGCTTCTAGTTCATCTGTCATCATTCAATGAACAAATCATCATTTTTAAGAGAAGAGGGTGCCATCTGTAGTTAAATTTCATCCAGTCTGTGTTTGCTTTTCCATTACTGATGTAACTGATTGTGTTGTGTCAGAGGTCTCCAAGGCCAGCCCCAGGTTTGGGAATTCACTAGAAATGACTCTCAGAACTCAGCATAGAGTCCTACTCATGGGTATGATCTATTATGGCTAAAGGACACAGAGCACAATCAGCAAAGGGAAAAAGTGCATGGACCGAAGTCCAGAGGAAACCAGGTGCGAGCTTCCAAAAGTCCTCTCCCAGTGGAGTCATACAGGAAGCGTTTAATTCCTTCAACAGTAAGTTATTACAGTGCGTGTGAAGTGTTGTCTATCAGGGACGCTCCTTAGAGTCTCAGCACCCAGAGTTTTATTGTGGACTGGTCCCGTCGGCACCCTCTGCTTGGCACATATCCAAATTCCAGACCCCCAGAAGGAAAGCAGGTGTTCAGCATAGCCCACGTTATTTGCACGAATAGTCTAGGCACAGTGAGCCCCTCTCATTAGTTAGGGAATGCTGGGAACCCTCCCATAATCCCAGTTTCCAGACTCCAGCCAAGGGCCAACACTACAAGCAGGCCTTTCTAAGGATAACAGTCAGGTCTGCTGTGTGAGCTCTTTTATGCACAGATGTTTGTTTCCTTGAGACGATAAACAACTAATTCTATTTCTCTGAAACGCCCAGTTTTTGCTCATCAGAGGATAACTGTATTAGTGTTTATTTTTCTTTGCAAAAGGTGCGAAATAGAACCTCATACATCCCACATGAGGAATTGATAAGATCCCTTTGGCTGAGATCATCCATTTGTCTTTTGACAAATGAAGGAATCTCAGATCCAGATGCCTAGAAGAAAACAGGGCTTCTATGCAATCACAAGCCACATTATTTGTTGACTCTGTGTATGCAAAAAAGCTTTTTGCAGCTGGCCATTAATTGATTATGTTCTGCTTGATTTTGCAACAGCAGTTACACTATGTGTTGGTTGCATATCTCCAAATAAAGGACACTACTGTGCCTAAACAAAGTGATTAAATGGGAGATTTAGCAATTGTCTAGTCTAGGGGCCAGCAAACTACTGTCCCACTCCTGTTTTTGTAAATAAAGTTTTACTGGAACACAGACATGCCCATTTGCTTATATATTGTCTATGGTTACTTTCGCACTGCAATGGCAGGGCTGAGTAGTTCCAACAGACATCATATGGACCACAAAAGTAAAAGTATTTATGATCTGTTCCTCTACAAGAAAAGTTTACCAACCCCTGGTCTAGACAATTGAAACCACCACAGTTAGAACTTAGCCACAAAGGAGTCAGATAGATTAAAATGATAGACATTGAAAACGAAACCATACAAACCTAGAAGAACGTGGATGGAATTATCAAACATAAAATCAGTAGAAAAAAATCACAGAGAAAAAAATCTATAGATTTTACTATATAGTATTTGAATTTTTAAATTTAAAATTACAAGGAAAAACATTGCAGACAAACAAACAAAAAAAAAAACTACAAAGGTGTTAAAAAAAACAAACAAACTCGAAAGTCTGTGGGAAAACCACTAACCACTCAATAGAACAAATGTAAAAGAGAAGACACAAACGGCCAATTTATGGAACATGAAATATACAAAGCTGGTGAAAAGATGCTCAGTCTAGCTGGTGATTAGGGAAATTAAAAGTGTCATGAAACACCATTTCAGACTGGCAAAAACTGAATGCAGCATCGGGCAGTATCGAGTCTTAGTGAAGGTATGTGGACGAGGTTCCTGTAGCCAGCCCTCGTTGGAGGGATTTTAAAGGGCAGTTGGTGGCATCTATTAAAAATTTATATCCACATGACCTTTGATGCTGCAATGAAATCCTTTTCGTTCACTCCAGTGAAATACTTGCACTTGTTCACACACTGCACCGCAAACTCTGAAAGAGCCACATTCTAGAAACCAAGCAGCAACTACACAGGATGAAGCCGAAGTGAATGTACGGTAATGATTTTGAAAGAGCTCCAAGATTATTGCTACCCAAAAGTATCAATTTGCAAAGCATTATGTACAGGAGATACCTTTTTGGGTGAAAGAAAAAAACCTATATACAATCCATTCCAACCCACCGCCATCAAGTCGATTCCAACTCATAGCGACCCAACAGGACAAAGTAGAACTGTCCCATAGGGTTTCCAAGGCTGTACATCTTTATGGAGAAAACATTGAAGTTGTCAAAGATTTCATTTTACTTGGATCTACAATCAACACTCATGGAAGTAGCAGTCAAGAAATCAAAATGACCTATTGCATTGGGCAAACCTCCCTCAAAAGACCTCTTTCCAGTGTTCAAAAGCAAAGCTGTCACTTTGAGGACTAAGGTGCACCTGACCCAAGAGCACTTTCACATACATATGAGGTAATTAATGGTATTCTTAATTGCCTCATATGTATGTGAAAGCTGGACAATGAATAAGGAAGTCCAAAGAATTGATGCAGCCTCCAGCGGAAGAGAATACCAGTTGCCATCGCGTCGATTCGGTCTCAAGGCCACCCCGTATCTGTCAGAGTACAACGGTGTTCCACAGGGTTTTCTGTGGTTGGTTTTTCAGAAGTAGATTGTCAGGCCTTTCTTCCAAGGCACCTCTGGGTAGACTCAAACTTCCAACCTTTCAGTTAGCAGCTGAGCACATTAACCATTTGCACCACCAGTGACTCCAGGCCAGCCTCAAACAGAACCTGGGAGGATGGCTGGAACATCTCTGTGAGAACTGATGGCCTCTGAACCCCAGTTTCCAGGTGACCCCACAGCCAGCTGCACCTCTGTGCTTGCTTACTTAGTGGTTTTTTTTTTTTTTTTTTTTTTTTTTTGCCAAAGTCAATGGAATTGGGTTTCTGTCACTTACACTCAAAACAGCCCTACGCAGAACTGAAGAGACAAAACTTGGAGAATAAATGCAAGGAATCCTATACATCTGGGTCAAAATGCTCAATCTTTTGACTAACCAAAGGAATACAGATTCTCTTTTAAAATGAGGTTTGTTTGTTTTTTAATTCAATGACACCTATGGGGGGTGTGTGTGTGTGTGTGTGTCCCCTGAACTGAAATTCCCCACCTCAGACTGGTAGGATGCTAAGGAATTTTTATTTTCCTATGGATACTCTTCTGTATTTTCCAATTTCTGAACAATGAGCATCTATTCTATATAAAGATAAAAAAATAATTTTCATTTTCTTTTTTTAGAAAAAAACCTCTTACAAGAAACGGGTGTGAAAGGTTTAGGACCTAGAGGCTAAGATTTTTTCAAGAAATCCCAAGTATGGGATTACTCGCAGGAGAAAAAGAGCAAAGTCTCAAAGTTGACTTCATGGTTTAAGTACACTAGGTCTGGCTCATCGGCACACCTTAAATAGAACATAGGGGTTACTAAGCTGGACTTAACAGGCATGCCATTCCCGTGACTATATCATTTACTTAAAGCACTTTAATGTGTCCATCCTGCTAACGTGTCGTAGGCTCACAATCTCCACAATATTCGGTACCCCTCACCAAAGAAGGATTACACATCCCCATCCAGTTGAACTCAGGTACAACCATGTGGGAGCCCTGGTGGCGCAACGGTTAAGTGCTCGGCTGCTAACCTAAAGGTCGGTAGTTTGAACCTATCAACTGCTCTGTGGGAGAAAAACCTGGGGATCTGCTCACGTAAAGGTTACAGCCCAGGAAACCCTATGGGGCTGTTCTGCTTCGTCCTGTAAGGCAGCTATGGGTTGAAATTGGCGCAACAGCACCTAACAACAACAACGTGACGTTGGGACTTGTTTTCGCCAATGAAAGATGAGAAACGTGAGGTTGGGAGGTGGGGGGATGCTTTCAGGGCCTCGCCAATGAAAGATGAGAAACGTGAGGTTGGGAGGTGGGGGGATGCTTCCAGGGTCAGACTGTGGTTTGTCATTGTTTTTCCTATCTCCATCCGCCTCAGTCCCCAGGTGATGGCAGTGAGCGGTCCCCAGGCCAATCTGACGTGATGTGGAGCAGGTACAAGAAATACACTTTGTTTCAAGGCACGATCAGGTATGAAAGGTTCAGGGCCTAGAGACTAAGATTTTTTCAAAGAATTCCGAGTATTGGATTATTCGCAGGGAGAAAAGGAGCAAAGTCTCAAAGGTGACTTCATGGTTTAAGCACATTAGGTCCAGCTTATCAGCACACCTTAAACAGAACAGCAACTGTTTGTTGTTTGCTTGTTTGCTACTGCACATTACAGAGCCTGTCCTCACTGAGCCACTCCATCTATCAGGTTGTCCTACTGTAGTGGCTTGCGTGCTGCTGTGATGCTGGAAGCTATGCCACCGGTATTTCAATACCAGCAGGATCATCCATGGTGGAGCTTCCAGACTAAGACGGACTAGGAAGAAAGGCCTAGGCATCCAGTTCTGAAAACCAGCCAATGAAAACCCCACGGAGCACAACAAAACATTGTCTGATATAGTGCTGGAAGATGAGCCCGCTAGGCTGGAAGGCACTCAAAATACACAGTGGCCGCAACCATGGACTCAAACATACCAATGATTATGAAGATGGCGCAGGACCGGGCAACAATTTGTTTTGTTGTACGTTGGGTCGCCAGGAGTCGGAGCCAACTTGACGGCAGCTAACAACAACAACATATTCATTACTGCATTGGGAATCTAGGAAAAGTCGCCACCAAGGATCTTTGGAAAGACAAGGAAAATTGCAAGTATGTACTATCTTGTAAAACATATTTTAACTGTTTGACCTACTGTTCTATTCTCTTGCTATTTTTACACATGTAATTATTCTTCCTGATATTTCACTAACTTAGCAAAAGGTTCTCGTGCTTTTTGAGCGTTACTAACAGGAAAGCTAAAGGGAAACCTAGGCCGTGTCAGAAGCGTTGACATTCAACACACAGCGCACACCATGCCCTAAATTACGCCGCTCTCGCCGTGTAAGGCACCAACGAGGCCACGCTTCTGTAGCGCGCTGCCCAGCCCGTGCTTCCCCCACCCGCCTCAGAAGTGGAACGGTTCTCAGGCTTGTCTCCCAGCTCCATTTACGGAGGTTCTACGCACGAATTTAGCGAAGCTGCGTCTCATGGAAGCTAATTAAAGCATGGCATTCGATTCAGCCTCGGCTTCTGAACTGTGCATACCAGCGGCAATGCCTTGGTGCTGCCACAGGGATGAGCAAATACGAAGAAGCATTCCTTCAAAGAACACTAAAGGAAGAACATTTTTCAGTATGAATTTAGTGCTTTCTGATGCCAACCATCTTCAGTGACCTCGTGGATGAAAGGAATATAGAGATGAGTGAAACGACTTTTGAAAAGTCTGTTGGGATAATCGTCATCCAGAAGCCAAACAGCTTCTCATTCCCTGAAGTACTGTATGATAGAGCAATGCACACCTGCACAAGGGCACACACACAAATGCACAGACACACACACACCATCTACAATAGAGAAACACACACAGAGACACACACCATTTAAAATGAAGAAACATATACACACACACCATCTACAATGGAGAAATACAGGTGTACACACACAACAGACACACCATCTACAATGCAGCAATGAACGCATACACACATAACACAAGCCATCTGCAATGCAGCAAGGCATGCACACACACACACACAAAACACATCCAAAATGGAGCAATGCACACATGCACACACACTATCTATAATGAAGCAATACATGCACACACACACACACACACACAACACACATGCCATCTACAATGGAGCAGTGCACACACCATGTACACACACTGTCTACAGTGGAGCAATGCATGATGCGCAGAGACACACACACACTATCTCCAGTGGAGTGATGCATGCATACAGACACACAACACACCCATCTAAGGGAACAAGGCACGCATGTACACAGGCCCAAACGCCGTCTAAAATGGAGCAATGTACAGACGCAACCACACACAGACACACAGGAACTAACCCCATCTACAATGGGGAAACACACACACACACCATCTACAAATGAGAAAAGCACACACACACACGTATGCACACACAGGAAATACTACAAGGAATATTTGTATCGAATTTAAAATAAAATTTCTATATTAATATGGCTTTTCAAAAAATATCTTGCTTCCAAATGACACCACTAAGAGTCGGGGCTTTATCTTACATGGTAAAGTTAAGAATGCCCTTGGCCACTGAATTTCTGATGTCATAAACTTTTCACCAAACTTGAGTCCTGGCTTAAGGAGGTAAACCACAATGTCACATCAAAATACAATGTCCCTTTGGTTCAAGGCGACTTCACCTAGCAGAGTAGTGCCACTCAGTGCCGGTGCAGCCTGTGATGTTAGTCTTTGGAAAATTAAATGGTGTAAATACTGGCTGATGCAAGACATTGAGTAAAACAGTAATACCAAAAACATCAAGTGTAAATCTGTTGCTGTGTCTCATTAGGAGCTTCCGGGAAAAAATAGCTACCTTTTAAAGGCAATGGTGGCCTTTTTAAAGATTGTTTTACTGTAATAGATGATAGATTAATTGATTGATAGACAGACAGACAGACAGATGTTGTTGTTGTTGTTGTCGTTAGGTGCTGTCGAGGCGCTTCCGACTCATAGCCACCCCGTGTACAACAGAACGAAACACTGCATGGTCCTGTGCTCTCCTCACAATCGTTGTTATGTTTGAGCCCCTTGTTGCAGCCACTGTGTCAGTTCATCTTGTTGAGGGTCTTCCTCTTTTTTGCTGACCCTCTACTTTACCAAGCCTGATGTCCTTCCCCAGGGACGGCTCCCTCCTGATAACATGTCCAAAGTACGTGAGACGTAGTCTTGCCATCCTTGCTTCTAAGGAGCATTCTGGTTGTACTTCTTCCAAGACAGAGATAGACAGAGACATACCACAAACAAAACATTTGCCAGTTTACCATTTTTTACGTGTACAATTCAGTGACATTATTAAGTTCATCATGCTGTGCGACCATTACCCTTACCTGTTTGCAAATTATTCCACCACCAATAACAGAGATTCAGTGCCCTCTAAGCAATGACACCCTTTTCCCCTCCCCGCCCCCACCCTTGGTAACCAGTAATAAGCTTTACTCTCTACGCATTAGCTTATTTCTTGTAAGTGAGATCTTACAGTATTTATCATTTTGTGTTTGGTTTATTGCACTTAGCACAATGTGTTCAAGGTTCATCCGTGTCATAGCGTGTATCAAGACTTCATTCCTCTTTACGGCTGAGTAATATTCCAGTGTGTGTATAATCCACATGGTGTTTACCCATCCATCTGCTGATGCACATTTCCGTTGTTTTCATCTTTGAGCTATTGTAAACAGTGCTGCAATGAACATTGGTCTACAATGGTAGCCTTATGGAAAAGCGTCCTTCAAGAAGTAAATGGACTCTCTACTGGCCAATTTGGGAACAATTTGAGCATCAAAAAGAATAATGATGGTAATCAATTATAACACATAACAAAAATAAATAAGCCATTAAAAAAAAAAAAGACCAAACTTGTTGCCGTTGGGTGTATTCTGACTCATAGCGACCCTATAGGACACAGTAGAACTGCCCCATAGGGTTTCCAACGAGCAGCTGGTGGACTCAAACTGCCGACCTTTTGGTTAGCAGCCGTTATCACTTAACCACTGCACACCAGGGCTCTAAATAAGCCATCCATCCATAATAATACTCAAAGGTTGAGGGTGTGGATTCTTAACTGGATCTCAGATTTTTTTTAAGGCTACCAAAGGACATTTTGGACTGATGTAGGAAGGCCTGGCAGTTGCTGAAAGGACATGGTGTCAACGGTCAGGCAGGTGCATCACTGACCTGCTGGTCGAGATTCCCAGCACTGGGGGCATGGAGCAGGTTTGGGCAGCCTACGCTTGTGGGGGCACGTCGGCAAGGCTGAGACACAGCCATCCGGGTCAAGGTCACGGCCATGTAGGGAGCACTGGGGTCCAGTTGTGCACCTGGCGGTGAGGTGCAGGCAGCACACTTAACTGCCCTTGGGACAAGGGTTGAGGTCCTAACAAGCATCATTTTAGTAGTGAAGAGTTTAATGCCGTTTCCTTTATCCAATCAAAGTGTCTTTTCATTGTGTGGCCATAAAAAAAATTTTTCTAGAATACAAAAGATGATATAGAAACTGTAATTTGGAAATTATTAGACAAATAATTTGTGCCTCAATTTATATCACTTGGTAAGCTGCTTTCATCATATATAATTTAGTTAGAAAATAAATGCAATATATTTTTTAACTTTTTATTTCTATTTTGGAGTCCTAGGATGGTGCAAACGGTTAAAGAGCTCGGCTTCTAACCAAAAGGTTAGATGTTTAAGTCCACCCAAAGTCTCCTCGGTAAAAAGGCCTGGTGATCTACTTCCAAAAAAATCAGCCATTGAGAACCCTATGGAGCACAGTTCTACTCTTACACACATCGGGGCACCATGAGTTGGGATTGGCTCAGTGGTAATTGGCATTTATATATTAATTTATATTACTATTTTGTAATTTTTATATTACTAAGTATGTTGTATTTTACCCCAATTCAAAGGGTAATTTTGAGGGTAAGACGAGATAATCTATGTAAAGCACCGAGCTAAATGCCCATCACACAGCAAGTATACACTAAATTCTATTTACTTTTCTTCCAGTAGAATATCTAGACTTTCAACAAATTAATGAAAGGCAAGATGGCAGCCACACCTCAGAATTTGCACTCTGGTGAACAATCCACTCATTGTGGTCCCGGAGTTCGTAAACGTCTACATTTCAAATACAAATGTCATCACCAGCGGCAATCTTACCCCACAGGGGTTCCCAGGCACCTAGGCAGTTACGCTAGTTGCAATGAAATCATGTTCACATGCCAGCCCCAAAAGGAACAATAACAATGAAAACTGAAGTTCAACTTAAACATTGTCACTCAGGCGCGATTCACGGGCTGCAAAACCGAAGGGAAACCAATTGTTTCCACTTTTCCCCAGTTGGGGGAAAAAGAACATAAAACAGGCAATAAATCAAACTTTAATTTCAGAATTTCCTGCAATTACGCTCTTCATTTATGATCATTTTACTCTGGAAGGACTTCTTAGGCTTGCTTGTCAGGAAAAGAAACCTATAGGCGTCTCACTGATGTGGAAATCGAAGTGGATGTGTCTATATTCCCCAGCCCGCATCGTTGTTTTTTGTTTTTTGTTTTTTTTTTTAAATGTAATCCTGAACAGCTTTTACATTTCTGGGCATTTTCCAATCACGTGGAAATCAATTCTCCTAAATTACATAATCCCATACTCTCAGTAGATAAAAAACATTTTATTTGGGTGGGAAAAGGGATTTACTACTTCAACGGCTCTTTGTAGAACTTCTCTTGGCTTTGCCAGTTAGCGAAGTCTCCGAGACTCTTGCTGGGATTCTGTTACACCTGTTAGACGGCGTTTGCTATTTTTTAAACGGATTGTGCTTTCGGTGTGCTTGCCCACTTCCACAGCCCTCCAGACAACAAGAGGCCTCGGCTTCCTGCAGTTTTACCAGGAGGCTTTGACACAAGACCCACATCAAGTCCCTGGGTGGTGCAAACAGTTAATGCATTGGGCTGCTGACAAAAAGGTTGGAGGTTCGAGCCCACCCAAAGGCACACTGGAAGAAAGGCCTGGCAATCTACTTCTGAAAAATCAGCCACTGAAAATCCTATCGAGCACAGTTCTGCTCTGACACACACTGGGTCACCAGGAGTCGGAGTCGTCTCAATGACTATTGGTTAAGGCCCCACACAGCTAGTGGCTGTCTTCAGGTTTTTTCTTCCTCTTTATTTAAACACAAAACAAAATTGAAATCCTGCCAGTACTTTCCTACCTACCACTTGAACTATAAGGAGCCCTGTTGGTGCAGTGGTTAAGCACTCAGCTGCTAACCAAAAGGTTGGTGGACTCTGCAGGAGAAAGATGTGGCAGCCTGTTTCTGTAAAGATTTACAGCCTTGGAAACACTATGGAGCAGTTCTACTCTGTCCTATAGGGCCTCTATGAGTTGGAAATGACTCTTGAGAAAGCTAAATTTTCCTTTTACAAATATTTTTCCCCTCTGTCCAAATCAATGAGGGGAAGAAACATATAGATATTCTGTTCAAAACTTATTAAAAAACTACTTAGCCTCTAAACCAGGGGTTAGCAAACTATTGCCCGTGGGCCAAATATGGCACTGCCTGCTTTGTAAATAAAGTTTTATTAGCACGAGCCATGCCCATTTGTTTACGTATTGTCTTCAGTGCTACAAAGACTGAGTTGAGTAGCTTTGACAGAGGCTGTATGATTGTAAAGCCCAAAATATTTACTATCTGGCCGTTTACAGAAAAAGTTGGCTGACCCCTGCTCTAAAGCAGTGCCGAGTGACAGAAACATAAAGCAGGCTGCAGAGGTAATCTTAAATTTTTAGTAGCCATATGAAAAAATAAAAAGAAACAGGTAAAGTTAATTTTAATAATACATTTTAGCTCAATGTACCCAAACAGTATAATTTCAACATGTGATCAACATATAAAGTTATGAATGAGAAATTTTATTCCTTTTTTTCTCCTAAGTCTTGGAAATCTCGTGTTTCAGACCTACCACACGCTAACAATTCAGACCAGCCCCCGTTCAAGTGCTCTATAGCCACTCAAGACTCAGGGCCACCACTGGTCCCATGGGTATAAAGGACTAAGTGAGAGGAGGAGCAGACGAAACAGAATGAAATTTCCAATTAAGGTCCCAGCTTCAAGCAAGTCAAGTTACATGGAAAATTGTGAGAGTCTTTCTGCGTTGTTATGAGTCTATCCCGTGCACTATTTGGGACATAAATCCCTTGCCGTCGAGTGATTCTGACTCATAGTGACCCTATAGGATAGAGTAAAACTGCCCCACAGGTTTTCCAAGGAGCGGCTGGTGGATTCGAACTGCTGACATTTTGGTTAGCAGCCGATTTCTCAACCATTGTGCCACCAGGTACTTGCACTAAAAAAATAATTGTTTATTTGATATTCGAATGTAATGGAAGTCCTGTACTTTATCTGGCAACCCAAACCTCGGCCTCTTCTTCCTGTTAATCAGTAAAAATTCAAGGAGAAGGCAGCAAGTGGAGGGCAGGTTTGCTGAGATTCCTCCCACACCCTAAGCTCTCACAAGGAAGCTGTGCCAAGTCTTCCACCTGTGTTCGTCAAGTGGTCGTATAATTAATTGATCATGAAAATTGCAGGTGTGGGCACACCCACTGGCCTTGTAAATCAATGAATGCTAAATTCACCCAGCCCAAGGGCTGTGGGCTTTCACACAGGAGCCCTAGCCTGCGCCACTCAGTAGGAGTCGCCACTGCTGTTGTCATAACAGAAAGACATCAAAAGTCCTCACAACTGGACCAATAAGCAACATCATGGTAAACAGAGAAAATACTGAAGTTGTCAAGGATTTCATTCTCTTGGATCAACAATCAATGCCCACAGCAGCAGCAGTCAAGAAAGGAAACGACATACCACATTGGGCAAATCTGCTACAAAAAGACTTCTTTTAAAATCTTAAAAAGCACCCTGAGGGACCGAATTACTGGGCTGAGGGCTGGGGACCATGGTCTCGGGGGACATCTAGCTCAATTGGCATAACATAGTTTATAAAGAGTATGTTCTACATCCTACTTTGGTGGGTAGCAGCTGAGGTCTTAAAAGCTTCTGAGCGGCCATCTAAGATACTCCACTAGTCCGACCCTATCTAGAGCAAGGGAGAATGAAGAAAACGGAAGACACAAGTGAAAGATTAGTCCAAAGGACTAACGGACCACAACTACTACATCCTCCACTAGACTGAGTCTAGACAGTGCCCAGCTACCACCACTGACTGCTCTGACAGGGATCACAATAGAGGGTCCTGGAGAGAGATAGAGGAAAATGTAGAACAAAAGTCTAACTCACAAAAACAGACCAGATTTATTGGCCTGACAGCGACTGGAGAAACTCCAAGAGTATGGCCCCTGGACACCCTGTTAGCTCAGTAATGAAGTCACTCCGAAGGTTCACCCTTCAGCCAAAGATTAGACAGGCCCATAAAACAAAATGACACTAAAGGGGCACCCCAGCCCAGGGACAAGGACTAGAAGGCAGGAGGGGACAGGACAGCTGGTAATAGGGAACCCAAGGTAGAGAAGAGAGAGTGTTGACATGTCCTGGGGTTGTTAACCAATGTCATAAAACAATATGTGTACTGTTTACTGAGAAGCTGGATTGTTCTATAAACCATCATCTCAAGTACAATTTAAAAAAAAATCAAAAGAAAAAACATCTTAAAAAGTAAAGATGTCACTTTGATGACTAAGGTGCACGTGACCCAAGCCATGGTTTCTTCTATCACCACATATGCACACAAAATTTACATAATGAAAATAGAAGACTGAAGAAGAATTGACACATTTCAGTTATGCTGTTGGTGAAGAATATTGAATACACCATGGACTGCTAGAAGAATGAGCAAATCTGTCTTGGAAGAAGTACAGCCACAATGTTCCTTAGAATCAACAATGGTGAAGCTTCGTCTCAGGTCCTTTGGACATGTCATAAGGAGAGATCAATTGCGGGAGAACATCATCCTTGGTAAAGTAGAGGGTCAGTGAAAAAGAGAGAGACCCTCAATGAGATGAATTGACACAGTGGGCTCAAACATGCCTACTGTTGAGAGGATGGCATAGAATGTTTTGTTCTGTTATACACGAGGTCTCTCTGAGTCCAAGTCAGCACCTAACAACAACATTGCCATCGCCAACAAATGAGTCTTGAACTTGAAACAGAGAAACAAGCCTTCTCCTTAAGCAAGTTCAGCTTTAAGAAAAACGTGTGTGTGTTTTGTCACAGCAAGACCCTAGGAACACCTTACAAAAAAATAAAGGGCTCCGTTAATGAAGTCACAGTAAGAGTTGGTTACAAATGACTTTCCACATTCCTGTGGGAAAAATAAAGGCTGTCACTTTTTTGATTATAGAAAAGTAGGCCAACACTTGTGGAAGCATGGAAGTGAAGAGCTCAGGAATGCACAGCATTATGGATTGAATTGTATCCCCCAAAAAGATATGCTGAAGTCCTAACCCTGGTACCTGTCAAAGGGACCTTTTTGGGAAATAGGATCTTTGCAGTTGTTATCAGTTAGGTTAACATGAGGTCGTCCTGCAGTGTGGGTCCTAATCCAGTCTGACTGGTGGCCTTATAAAAGAGAAGAAGAGACACAGAGGAACACATGAGGGGAGATGGCCACAGGACGATGGAGTCACGGTGCAGCTGTAAACCAAGAACAGCTGGGATCACCAGAAGCTAAGAAAGGGTCTTCCTTTAGAGTCTTCAGGGAGAATGTGGCCCCGCCAATGCCCTGAACTTGGACTCCTAGCCTCCATAACTTTGAAACAATACATTTCTGTTCTTGCAAGCTACCCAGTTTACAGTACTTTGTCGCAGCAGCCTGAGGAAGCTCACATACATGGTGAGATGACAAAGGGTATTTTTAGAACCTGAGAATTGTCTGAACTGCCACACAAAAATCCAGGTCATAAAAACCAAGCCTGGTGAGCTCTGTTTCCCATATTCAAAAGTTGGTGACACAAATCAGTGTTCTCCAACACAGTGCCTTCCTAACATGTTTTCTTCTTAAGGCAATGCTAAGTGTTCAAAACACAAAATGAAAATTGGATTGCATGGAACCGAGTGTTGTCAGGTGAAAGAGCAATTCGGTTTTGCAGCCAGGAGATTTTTAACAGCAGAATCACTTTCAATGGTAGAATGATTAGAGTTGTCTACACAACTTGAAGAGTAAGAATAGCCCCCAAAATGAAGGAGAAAATGATCTAGTGACAGCTACAATTATGCACTTTTCCTTTAACTCATCTTGAAAAATCATTTCAGAGAAAGTTTCTCACTTAAAAGAACAGAGAACCTTTATGTCATCCTTGCAGATCTCAAGTTTGGAAGCACTCCACCATCAATCCATTCTTTAATGATTACTAAAGATGTTTCTGTGCAGAATGAGGGTTATCTTTTAGTTGTAAAAACTGTGTGCATATTAACAAGGTCACACGAACAGGAAAATCTAGGCCAAGACAGGAATGATTCCACCCCATCCGGAGACAGAATTTTCGGTGTTTTTCTTATTGTTTCAGTGGATCACCCCTGCTACAAGGGAAAACATCCCTGTGTCGGTGTTGCTGTTGTTGTTAATTGGCGTCATGTCAGCTCTGACTCATGGGGACCTTACGTACAACATAATCATAGCCATCTTTGTGATCCTTGGCATGTTTGAGTCCATTGTTGTGGCTGTCGAGTCAATCCATCTCATGGAGGGTTTCCCTCTTTTCGTGGCCCTCTACTTTACCAAATAGGATGTGTGTAGTGTCTGGCATTTCATGGACTCTCATCAAGTTCTCAAAGGCTTTCCATTTGGACCCTCTTTGAGTCTGATTTTCTTAAAAGCTCGCCCACTTTATCTTGACGATCTTCTATGCTACAAATCAGAGAGCTAATTCCAAAAACAGAAAACACAAAAATAATAGCCTGTATAATGTGGATGAACTGATAGACTATTTTTTTCTTCTTTGTACTGGGCAAACATGGAGGAGATAGCTCATGGAATTTTCAAATTTGTTTTTGGACCTAACGGCTTCCTTCTCTCGTAAGTTAAACAAAATAGCCTGTCAACAGTTGGCACTTCCCAGCTAGTTTTCAGTTATCCTACACTCTTTCTGGGACATCGGTGGTTCGGTGGTAGAATTCTCACCTTTCAGGTGGAGACCTGGGTTTGATTCTCAACCAATGCACTCATGCACAGTCACCACCGACCTGTCAGTGGAAGCTCGGGTGCTGCCTATGATGCTGAACACATTTCAGCAGAGTTTCCAGTCTAAAATGGACTAGGAAGGCCTGGTGATCGATTTCCAAAAATCAGCCTATGAAAACGCTATGGATCACAACGGTCCAATCTGCGAAGGATCATGGGGATGGTGCAGGACCAGGCTGTGTTTCTTCGTTCCTCTGTGCCGGGGTTGCCATGAGTCACGGGTCGACTCTGCAGCAGCTAACAACAGTGTTCATTCTAGAATTCCTCAGTGAAATTCAATAAGCATAAAATCCCACTCCCAAGATAATGGGTGGATGGTGAGTCTTATTGCTTTTGTTGTTAGCTGCCACTGAGTCACCCCCAACACGCAGCATGCCTTTGGTTGTACTAACCATCTATTTCTCTAGGTGAACACTGCTGTAACTTACACATGTTGTTAAATGACAAAAATGACTAGACTATCCCCATCGTGATCCAGTTACTTTGCCCTAAGATATATACGAACAGAATTCTGATTAAACAATACTGTAATATCCACTTATGTCTTCAAATTCATGGCCACAACTAATATTGACTCTTCTGTTGACAATTACACAGCAATTTCTGTGCGATGAGACATCATAGTTGTTATTTTCATGTTTTCCTTAATGAAGATTCTATCCTTTTTTTCTACTAACACATAATTTATGAGTGAGCATATTTTTCTTATTGTATTTATTTTTGGTGGCAATTTACACAACCACACATACATGCATTCTCAATGTCTACATGAACAGTTCAATGACAATGGTTACATACTTCACATTATGTCACCACTGTGACTATCTCCACCCATACTTTCATCACTATTAATTTAGCCTCTCTGCCCCTTAAAGTTCTCATCTGTGTTTTTGATGAACTTTTGTCAGTTTAAACTCATGTAGCTAACTTTTTCTAAGAGCACTAAGCTCGAGGCAAATTTTCTTTCTTAATTGGGCTAAACTGTCGTTGAACGATGGCTTGATAATGTTTTGGGGATAGAATATTCCTAATAAAATGTCCCAAGCTCTCAAGTCTGCTGTGTTGGTTGGGATTGGCAATGGTTATCAGCTCCGCAACTCATTTGTTGTGTGACCTCTTGGTGAAGAGTCTACACAGGGCATGTGGGGGAGCTTGGGGAAAGATGGGGAGTCGAGGGGAGGGAGGACATTGGCCAGGGATGACACTGGGAGGGAGAGATCGTTTCACACAAGGACGTGTGTGTGTGTGGTGGAGCTGTGTGTGGATCCGTGAGGCCGAGGGGGCTGGGGAGGCCAGCCAGGGAGGGGCCGGTGTGCCAGGAGAAAGGAAATGGGTACCACTCGAGGACTAAGCAAATCTGATGATATAATCAGATTTGCATTTCAGAAACATGACTGTTATTGACTGAATTGCACCCCCTAGAAAAAATATGTTGAAGTCCTCACCCCTGGTATCTGTGAACATGACCTTGTTTGGAAATAGGGTCTTCGGAGATGTCATCAGTGAGGTTAACAGGAGGTCATATAGGAGTAGGGTGGGGTCTAATTCAATCATAACCAAACCAGATTCCAACTCATGGAGACCTGTGTGTGTCAGAGTAGAACTGTGCTCATAGGGTCTTCAATTGTTGATCGTTTGGAAGTAGATCACCAGGCATTTCTTCCAAGGCACCTCTGCGTGAACTCAAACTTCCAACCTTTTGTTAGCAGCCAAGTGGGTTAACCATTTGTACCACCCAGAGCCTCCAATGTATAAATAAGTTTAAATATATATTGCATTTATTTTCTTACTGAACTATGTATGATTAAGACTGGTTACCAAGTGATATAAATTCAGGCACAAAGTATTAGTCTAATAAGTTCCAAATTGTAATTTCTAAATCATTTGTTATATTTTAGAAATTCTTTTTTTTTAAACATGTCTGCACAATGATGCCTTGATTGGATAAAGGAAGCTGCATTATACTCTTCTCAGGACTCCAAATCCACCCACAGCGGCGTCCTTATAAAAGAGGAGAACTGACACACAGAGAGACACAAAGGGAAGATGGTCATGTGGAGGAGGCAGAGACTGGACTGAGTCTACAGCTGGAAGGCAAGGAATGCATGGGCCTGCCAGAAGCTGGGAGAGACAAGAAAACATCTTCCCCTAAAGCCTTTGGAGAGAACATGGTCCACCCTGACCTCAGACTCGGAAGCCTCCAGAACAGAGAGGCGATAAATTACTCTTCTTATGAGCCTCCCTACTTTGTGGTACTTTGTTACAGCAGCCACAGAAAACTGATACAATTACTGTTGCTTCTGCAGAGGAAAATGGTTTCAACAGAAAGGTGGTAGTGTTAAAGGGATACCGACTGGGAAGACTTGGGATAACCCAGGAGAGGGCTAGCAAAGACGATGAAGTTTTTAAAGCAAGCAAGTTTCACAGACATTATCAAACTGTTCAGTCTGGCGGGGAGAGGGCAAGAAGCCAAGGATGCAAGTCACTGAGCAGGGCACAGGTGGAAGTTTTACATGGAGCAATGGATTGAACTGTGTCTCCCCAAAAGTGAAGTTGAAGTCCTAACTCCTGTACCTGTCAATGTGATCCTGTTTGGAAATAGGGAGTTTCTTTTGTTATATTAATGAGATCATACCAGACTAGGGTGGGTTCTAAAACTAATCCCTTCTGAGTGGTGTCTTGTAAAAAGAGCAGAATAGACACAGAGACACGGGGGAGACACCGTGTGAAGACAGAGACAGATGTACCTACAGGCCCAGGAATGCCAAGCATAGCCGGCAGCTAACAGAAGCTAAAAGGGATGAGGGAGGACCTTCCTCTAGAGCCAATGCCCTGCTTTGGATTTTCAGCCCCCAGAACTGTGAGAAAATATGTCCTTGTCCTTTAAAGCCACTACTTGTATTTTTGTTGTGGTAGTCCTAGAAAACTAAGAAGGGGCCCTGGTGGCACAACGATTAAACACTCGCCTGCTAACCAAAAGGCTGGTGGTTCGAACCCACCTAGTGGCTCTGTGGGAGAAAGGGATGTGGCAATCTGCTTCCATAAAGGTTACAGCCTAGAAGACCCTATGTGGCAGTTTTACTCTGTCACATGGGGTCCCTACGAGTCGGACTCAACTTGACGGCACACAACAACAATAACAAGGAAAGTTTAAGACGCCTGGAAAGGAAGGGACGTCTGGTCCCCAGAGATGGCAGGGAAAATGGTGTGGACACAGATAAGGTTCATCATTGTCAAGTTAAGAAAGGGACTGATTTGCTGCCTAATGACCTCCATAAGGAGGCAAGGTCATTTGCTGAGAGGACGAAGGGATAGGGCTGGGAGGAAGCCATGAGGGGCAGAGAGGGTGGGACTGGAGGATGGAAGAGAGAGCGGAAGAGGGGCGCATAGATTGCTTGGTCTCCCGAGGGCCCAGCTGGAGCTAAAGATCATGAATCGGTAGTCACAGGAATTCACTCAGCTGTGCAGTGTTCTCTAGCAGTCATCAGCAGCTTGGATGTGGACCAAGGCAGGCAGATGGCTGGGTGGATTCAAGACTGGGCTTCTGTACAGAGACACACACAACATTTCAGCTTGTTTCCAGTATGAGCTCTGTTGGCCCCATCGCCTTTAATAAATTCTCTACAGTAAGTATCAAAAAAAATATTCTGTAATGGAGAAATACATTGTGGTAGAGGCACCTGTCGAAGGCTATACTAGCACCAAAAATGAATGCACCAGAGCTGCAACAAAGAGGAACATCACGCCCACAATGCTGAGGGAAAGACGCAAGGCCCCCAAAGAGTACCTGCCGCATGACTCCAGTAACAGAAAACTCATTCTGTTTAAGGGATAAACAAAGGAGAGGGAGCTTAACTTAAAAGAAGAGCAAACAAATGATGATCCCAAAAGTCAAAACAGAGGTTACTTCTAGTCAGGAGGGAGGGAAAGTGTTCACGGGAAGCTCCTGAGTAGCTGGCAACACTCACGGGGTGATCACTAGCTGTTCCCTATTACTCACTAAAACACACACTTTTTTAATGCGCTTTTTTGCCTCTTGGTCATGTTACAATAAAAAAAGAAAGGAAGTGGGGAAATACTCTGACCCTAATAGCATTAAGTTATAATTTTAATTATTTACAACATAGAGGCGAGTATTCTAATAAGCCAGGACTTTTTCTCAGTGGCACACAATAGAAACCCAAATCAAATTGGATTCTGAAAAATAAAATGGAACACACTGGTTTATACAAATGAAAAGTGTGTGTGTGTGTGTGTGTGTGTGTGTGTGTGTGTGTGTCTGGCCTTCGGGCTGGGCTAGATCCAGGTGCTCAAATGCTACCTAATAGGATCTGTCTCTTCCTGCAGCTTGGCTCCATATTCCTCAATATCTCAGTGCTGTCTGCAGTCTCAGGAGAGAGGGAGATGGATTTTATCATCACTAGTTTTACCTGATACTAGCTTAGCAACCACAGGGGGAAAAAAAAAATTCTTTGTCAGTAATTCTAGCAAAAGCCAGGCCTGGCTATCTCTGGGTCATCATGGGTCACAGGCCCTTTGCTAACAAGTCACTGGGCCCAAGGGCATTCAAGATGCTGTTTGGCCAGCCCTGGGCCCTAAGCCCACCCTGAAGCCCTGTATTACAGGGCCTGAGAGTGATAGTGAGCCGTTCCCTAAAGAAAACTTGAGCTGTTTTAACCCAAAGACAGAGGTGGACCTGGGCCAGACAAAAACAACAGACGTCCACTGCATATATTTCCACCTTTCTTCGGCACTATCACCAAGCAGCAGTTTCCTTTTATTTCCCACTTGTCTGTTTCAAACACCTCCTCTCCTTCCCAGCCCTCCTCCAATGAGGAACAAAGCTGGAATACAGAAGCAATCTTTTAAATAAAATTTTTTAAAAAAGGTACTTTTCTCCCAGGAAAGGAACCATGGGTGCTTCTGCTGCTAACCAAAAGGTTAGCAGTTTCAGACCACCCAGAGATACCTGGGAAGAAAGCCCTGGTGATCTACTGCCTAAAGATCAGCCATTGAAAACCCTATACAACCAACCCCGCTGTCGAGTCGATTCTGACTCATAGTGACCATATAGGACTTAGTGGAATTGCCCCATAGGGCTTCCAAGGAGCAGCTGGTGGATTCGAGCCGCCAACCTTTCGGTTAGCACCTTAGCACCTTAACCACTGCGCCACCAGGGCTCCTGAAAACCCTATTGAGCAGTTACTCTGAAGCACATGGGGTCACCATGAGTGGGGGTCAACTCAATGGCAACTGGGTTTCTTCCCAGTAAAGAATAAAACATGTAGCTGTCAACTGGGCGAAAGGGCCAAGTCTTGGAGTTGACAACTCTCTTTCGCTGCCCCCTTCGATAGTCCTTCCTCTCCCCCGCCCACCTCCCTGTAACCAGGCCCTCCCTCCATTCTGCACGCCCCTGGCACCCAGAAGCCCCGGGGTGCCCTGGGCTCACGTGATGGCACAGTGAGCAGTACTCATTCCAGTTCCCCCCCGTGCCGCCTTTCATAAGTGATGGGTGCCCCGGACGGCATTTCAAGGCTTGAAGTCGCTTTCAAGGGGAGAAAAGAGCAGAAAACCGTCCACCAAGCTCACATAAGCTGAGCAAGAACAGCTGACACGGGGCTGGGGGTGGGTTTTCGGGTTGCTTTTTGTTGGGGGGCCTTTTCTGTTTGGTTGTGATTTTGTGGTTGCTTTTGGAAGTGAAGAGGGGTTAGCTGGGGGCAGAAGGAAGGGGGGGACCTAGTTTGCAGGCGGCTACAACCAAAGTCACCTCCAGACTGCGCAGGGAGCGCTGGTGGCTGGCTTGTGGAGTCCAGCTCCCCGGGGAGGTGGGGGGAAGGGGGGGCGGTGCGAGCCAGCAAGTTTTGGGGGTCCCTGTATGATTATCCCGCAGGGGCTCCCTGCCTCAGCTCGACCCATCCCCCTCCACCCTCTCCCCTGGACAAATAACATGGTGGTGGTTTAAAAAAAAAAATTTAAGTAGTACTTCCTGTTATGTTCCAAGAAAGGCTTGGGCCGTTTTATTATGAAGCAATTTTCTCTTTTTAAATAAGTAAGAAACTGTATTTCCAGAAGGCTAAGATCTTCTGCCGCGCTAGAGCATCAACGTTTTCCATCTCATATTTTCTTAAGCCCTTAATTAAGCCTTCCAAGAGCTTGCCTATGTTTAATTTGCATTCCGAAACAGAAAATCTAATGTGTTTTAACATTGTCTGCTTCAGCTGGAAAGGAAACTGTAAATTTATACAGTCTGGTTTAAAAAAAGAAAAGAAAATTGGCAATTGCATCTTAATGAGTCTCTGGAATGAGGCTGGGCTGTGGCTCGCCCCCTTCGCGTCCGCCCATCTCCCCTCTTCCCTTCTTCACCTCCCACCCTCCCCCTTCTCTACATCCCCTCCCCCACCCGCTCCC
>NW_004444070.1:573933-578660 GCF_000243295.1 Trichechus manatus latirostris | reverse complement strand
CAGGCTCCCTCCCCTCCCCCGCGCCCTGGCCTCCTAGCCCCCCCAGCGGCGGGGCCCGGAAAGGTCACGTGGCCCCCGGCCTCCGGGGCGGGGGCGGGGCGGTGGCCAAACCTGTTCTTTGTTAAGAGGTCAACGCCGGCGCCCCGCGTCGCCGGGAGATGCTACCGACGACCTTCGAAGAGCGGCGCATTCGGCGCCCCGCCCCCACGCGCTCTGTCCACGCTGCCCTCCCAAAACACGCTCAGGCTCACTGGTTGTTCCCGGGGGGCGTGGGGCCGGGGGGCTGCGTCCGCGGATCCCCGGCACTCTCCCGTAGAGAGGCGCCCTGGAACGGGAAAGGGGGTGGGAGGTCAGAGCGGCTGGGCTGCAGGGGCCGGGGAAGGGGGGGGACTAGGCCCAGGGAGGTATATGGGGACCAAGAGAAAGGGGGTGCCGGGGCTGGGAGCTTCGGGAGATGGAGGCACCGGAGGAGGCGGGGAGGGAAAGTTAGTCCCCAGTTTTTACAGCTCTGTGTCTGTGCAGTTGGAGCACACGGTAGGGCTGCGCAGAATTTCAGCAAAGAGGGTCCCGCAGCAACAGTTGAGTGAGGACGGCTCCGTCCACCCAGCCCTATAATTAAACCTCTGAGGAAGAAGCCGCCGGAGTCTGGCCGCGTCATTACTGTTGGCGGCTGAGTATCAGGTGCGCCACAAATGTAACCTCAGAAACTTCTGATATTGTGTAATCACGCCCAAGAGCGTTCTCCAAGTTAGCTTGGATGCGTATTTCAGCCACCTGATGAAATCTTTGTCACTTAGTGTGACTTTACTCCTTCCATGTGAAAGAGCCTTAAAATATAAAACGAAGCTTTGCCACTTTTCTAAGAAAATAAAAATACCTAGAGATGACCCGTGTTAAAATGTCCAGAATTTTTTCCACCTCTGAATGGGGGTTGCAGGTAGAGGGGAGGTGAGTTGTGCCGCAATTGAGCACATTCTGTGTAGTTTAGCATTCTGATTTTGTCACCCAGCCTTATAAATATGTTTCTAGGTCACTAAGTATTTTTCAAAGGCATAGTGTTATTGATGGCTTACATCAATGCCAGAATTCATTAGAACATTCCTGTTTTGGAGAACATTCCCCTTGCTTAGCCCTTTAAGAAACATTTTTTAAAATGTCCCCCTTGTGTAGCTACATAAGTAACCTTTTCCTCACAACCCTCACAAGTAAATACAGTTTCCTCAAGACCCTGGGGTATCCTTTGGGGTTGTTTTGAATTCCTAGTCCTGTTTCCGGTGTTAATGGTAGAAAACGTTGGATATTCAGCAAAGCCTAAAAGTTTCTGGTGAGGGAGGACTGGAAATTTTACCTTCTGTTGTTGTTAGTTGCTCTGGAGTCGTCTCAGCCTCATGTCGAGCCCATGTACCACAGAAGGAAAAATTGCCCAGTCCTGCTCCATCTTCACCGTCCTTGGTCTGCTCAAGTCCATTGTTGGGGCCACTTCAAATTTTGAGTGCCTTCCAACCGAGGGGGCTCGTCTTCCAGCACTGTATCAGACAATATTCTGTTGTGATCCATAGGGTTTTCACTGGCTGACTTTCAGAAACAGATCACCGGGCTCTTCTTCCTGGTCTTTCTTAGTCTGGAAGGTCCACTGAAACCTGTCCACCACAGGTGACCCTGCTGGTATTTGAAATATTAGCTGCATAGCTTCCAGCATCACAGCAACCCACAAGCCACACACTGACAGATGGTGGTGGGCCTTCGGTTATATTCTCTGTTAAATATAGTGTTTTGTATTCATATCCCCGTGCACAGTTTTGTGGGCTAGTGGATAGTACCGCTTAGATATATAAGTCAAGTGATTTTAAATGAAAGGCACACACTTCAGTGTGGTGGGCAGAACTGAGGCATGGAGAAAAGACCATGTCATCTCCTATTAATGATTCACCTCACAGGCTCAGAGGCCCCCAGCCACGTTTACCAAGAGCTCCCCAAGTATGTGACCTGCAGTTGGCTTGAATGATGCCCATTTTCTGTGTCCCTAATACAGACTGTGTGAGGAAACTGTGTCCCCAAGTTACTGCTTCTGCCCACTTCAAGAGCGACTATGAAAAGCACTCTCCTTTCACTCCACTACCACTGTTTGGGAAGAGCGAGCTCCAGGGTCCTTATTGTATCTGCAGTGCTCGCAGCGTGGGGTTTTTGTTCTTGTAATCAACCACCTCCATCTTCCATCAAGGGATGACTGGATAAACAAAATGGGGTCTATCCATGCAATAGAGTATTAAACCAGTTGCCATCAAGTTAATTCCAACTCATGGCAACCCCATGTTTGTCAGAGTAGAGCTGTGCTCTATAGGGTTTTCAATGGCTGTGATCTTTCAGAAGTAGATCATCAGGCCTTTCTTCCAACGCACCTCCTGAGTGGATTCAATCTTCCAATCTTTTGAATTCCTTGCCCTGGGCCAAGCACTTAACCATTTGCACCACCCAGAGACTTTGGACTTGACTCTAGACTCTAGAAAAGATTCCTGAGCATGTCACCAGGTCTCTCTCCCTCGGAGCAGCTGGTGGGTTTGAACTGCCGACCTTTGGGATAGCAGCCAGGCCCTAAAATACGGCGTTAGGAGAACTCTCACAATAAGGAGAATTAACAGAGAAGCCCTGTTACTGCCTCCTCTTCCCATCTCTCCTGCAGTCTCTCCATCCCCTATACGATCAATCCGGTGCATCCCCTTTAGGTCCCCAGCCAGCACCAGCTCATCACGAGAGGCTCCGACTGTTCTCAATATTTAGCTGAGAGCTGATTGGCAGTGGACTTGCACAGAGGTCAGTCTGCTCAACCCACATAGAAGATCATTGGTCCTGGCTCAATGTCTCTGCCTCGTGGACCACCACCGTTCAATCCCCCTGACTTGGACCCTCTTCTGCAGCCCACTCTGGACACCAGAGGGGGGTGGGCCTTTCTTCTCTGGGCCTGAGGTCCCTCCTTGGCTATTCATTAAAGCTGTTTTGAAATGAGGGCCCACCCCTCACCACTCCACGGCCTTGACTTGGGCACCTGACATTTCACCTGGCCTGGGAATGACACAGCTGCCCCCACCCGTCCATGCACCTTTGGCTCTGGCCAATGGTCTAATGTCTGCATGGTCCTCCTCCTGCCATCTGGCGGCCACCCAGCTCCCTGCCAGGCCACCTCCACCCGTGTCCACCTCTGGCCGCCCCCATGCTGCTGTCCCTCCTGCCCTGCCTTCTGCTCCTTTGGAAGGCTTCTCCTCGACGGCCGGCTCCCACTCATTCTTTCGCACTGGAGAGTCCAGAAAGTAGCCCGTGATGCAACCCTGGGCTGCATTTTCTGACCCTGTGGCCGGCTGAGCACATGCAGTCCACACTTACGTCACAGACCCCAGAATTCTCCAGCTTGGCTACGCGTTGGAATCACCCTGAGCTTTAAAATCGCCTACTCCCTGGACCCACCCCAAAGACTTGGATCACATTCTTTTGGGGTGGGGGTCTGCACACTGGAATTTTTTTGAAAGCTCCCTGGGGATTCTAATGTGTGGCCTAAAGGACCCTGGTGGCACAGTGGTTAAGTGCTCAGCTACTAACGGAACGGTCGCTGGCTAGAGCCTCCCCAGTGGCTCCTTGGAACAAACACCTGGCAATCTACTTCCATAAAGATTACAGCCTAGGAGACTCTATGGGGTAGTTTTACTCTGTCACATGGGGTCACTAAGAGTCAAAAATCGACTTGAGGGCAACAACTAACAGCAAAGGGTAAGTTGACACCAATTTAACTTCAGTAACATACAAGAAATTCTAATGGGTGGCCAATTTAGGGGACTGCTGATCGCTTTGGAAATTCCCAATGCATGGCTGCACTTTACTCCCATGTTAAACATTGTATGTTGTTAGTCAGCGAAAAAGAGGAGAACCCTCAACAAGATGAATTGACACAGTGGCTGCAACAATGGGCTCAAGCTTAGCAATGATTGTGAGGATGTCACAGGACTGGGCAGTGTTTCGTTCTGTTGTACGCAGGGTCGCTATGAGTCGGAGTCAACTGGACGGCACCTAACGACAACAACAACAACTGTTGTTAGTTGCTGTCAAGTCAGCTCTGACTCGTGGCGGCATCACATGCAACAGAACGAAACATTATCCAGTCCTTCGCCATCTTCAAGATTGTTGGTGTGCTTGAGTCCATTGTCTCAAGCATATTTTGAGTGCCTTCCAACCTAGGGGACTCATCTTCCAGCTCTATATTAGACAATATTCTGTTGTGATCCATAGGGTTTTTACTGGCTGACTTCCAGAAATAAATCGCCAGGCCTTTCTTCCTAGTCTGTATTAGCCTGGAAGCGCCTCTAAACGCTGTCCACCATGGGTGACCCTGCTAGGATTTGACATATCAGAGGCATAGCTTCCAACATCACAGCAAAAAACATGCAAGCCACCACAGTACAACAAACTGACAGACGGGTTGTGGACACATTCTATAAGCCCACGTTTCTCCTTATTTTATCATAGAAACAAGCTCCTGATCGCCTTTGGTCGGGGAGGGCATTCTCCTGTAAGTTAATATTCTGAGTTCTGATTCATGGAAGCTTCTCCTAGGAGAGAAATAATTCTAGGTTATTGCTAGAGGAGTGGAATTGAGCAACATTTAAAAAATATGTTTTAAGTTAACCTCGGCACTATTGACATTTGGGGCAGGATCATTCCCGGTGGTGGGGGCCGTCCTA
>NW_004444070.1:570502-573806 GCF_000243295.1 Trichechus manatus latirostris | reverse complement strand
CAGCATCCCTGGTCTCCACTCACTAGTCATTCTCTGTGGTGCAGACTGTCCTGTGCACTGTAGGGTGTCTAGCAGCATCCCTGGTCTCCACTCACCAGTCATTCTCTTTGGTGGGGGCCGTCCCGTGCACTGTAGGGTGTTTAGCAGCATCCCTGGTCTCCACCCACTAGTCATTCTCTGTGGTGGGGCCGTCCTGTGCACTGCAGGGTGTTTAGCAGCATCCCTGGTCTCTTACCTACTAGATGCTAGTGCTACCTCCATCCAGTTGTGACAACCAAAAATGTCTCCATCATTTGCAGTCAAGTTGATTCTGACTCATAGTGACCCGATAGGAAAGAGTAGAACTGCCCCATTAGGTTTCCAAGCCTGTAATCTTTATGGAAGCAGATCACCAGGTCTTTCTCCTGAGGAGCCACTGTTGGGTTTGAACTGGTGCCAAATATCCCCTGGGGACACAATCACCCCTGCTGAGAACCGTTGATTTAAGACTACACTGAGGTAAGTTTCTGTTTTGCTAAGTTTTAACTACATTAAAAACTATTTTTCGACAGTATTTTCCAATCAGTTATTTAACACTAACTGCCCTTGTGGCGCAGTGGTTAAGAGCTGCAGCTGCTAACCGGAAGGTTGGCAGTTTGAACCCACCAGCTGCTCCTTGGAAACCCTATGGGGCAGTTCTACTCCATCCTAGAGGGTCACTATGAGTCGGAATTGACTCGACGGCAGCAGGTTTGGATACAATAAAATTTACACTGAGGAGTGAATAAAACTCAACTTCCATTTTTTGAGGTTCCTGCTATCCATTCCTTGATTGATTTGTAACATAAATGGAAAGAACTAAGGAGTTATAATTTATGCTGAGTCCAAAAAATACACATTCCCCAAAGTCAGGTTGGTCCTTTCTTGAAAATACAATGGAATCACGAGAGGCTGGGTTGGCAGGTAGCCGAGCAGTGCAGGTTGCAAGTGACGGAGTGTAATGGTCAAGAGTTGTCACCTCGAGCTTGCCACCTCTCGTCCAGTCTTTCTCGATGTGGGGATCTTGAACCATCTGCACTGGACTCTGCCCCACTCCGGGGGATCAGCACCCGAGGCCTGAGATCTTTGGAATCTGCCTTGTAACCAACACCCGCAGGTGATGAGTAGGCACACGACTGTTTGAGAACTGTCCAGTCTGACCATTGTTTTGATCAACCAGTAACCAGCTGCCGTGGAGTTGACTAGGCTCATGACAACCCAATGTTTTTCATAGTGGAACTGTTCTCCGAAGGGTTTTCAATGCCTGATTGTTCAGAAACAGATCTCCAGGCCTTTCTACCAAGACACCTCTGGGTGGACTTGAACCTCCAACCTTTCAGT
This sequence comes from Trichechus manatus latirostris, assembly GCF_000243295.1. NCBI lineage: Eukaryota > Metazoa > Chordata > Mammalia > Sirenia > Trichechidae > Trichechus > Trichechus manatus. The sequence continues at coordinate 572,447 of NW_004444070.1, read as the reverse complement.
TCGCAGCCGAACGCCTAACCATTTGCACCACCTGGGGCCTCCATCACTCTGACCTGTAAAAAAAAACCCGTTGCCGTCAAGTTGATTCCAACTCATTAACGACCCTGTAAGACAGAGTAGAAATGCTCCATAGGGTTTTCAAGGAGCGGCTGGTGGATTCCATCTGCAAGCCTTTTGGTTAGCAGCTAAATGCTTAACCACTGTGCCACGAGAGCCCCAGCACTCTGACAGTCTCCAGGAAATTGCGAGCAACACACTGTCCTCCAGAAGTACTATGAGCCCCCTGTTAGCATAGCTGTTGGGCTTATTCTTACACATCCGTTGGCTGAAATACCAGACAGCCATGGACACAACTTGAGTAAAGGCATAGACAGCCTGTGTGATAGATTGAATTCTGTCCCCTCAAAACCTGTGGTGAATCCTAATCCCGGTACCTAGAACTATGACCCTGTCTAGAAATAGAGGCTTTCTTTTGTTATGTTAATGAGGTCCTAACAGAGTAGAGTGGGTCCTAAATCTAATCACTTCTGAGTTATGAAAAGACCAGGATAGACACAGAGACACACACACAGGGGGAAGACACCATATAAAGACAGACACACAGGGCAGATACATCTACAAGCCCAGGAACGCCAAGGATTGCTGGCAGCTACTAGAAGCTGAGATCTTCCTGGGTCCACACCCTGAATGTGGACTTGTAGCCTCCTGAACTGTGAGAAAATAAATTTCTGCTCTTCGAAGCCACCCACTTATGGTAGTTTGTGTTACAGCAGCACTAGGTACCTGAGACTACCACACAGATACAGGGAGCCCTGTGGCAAAATTCTGAGCATGTGGGTGTCCGTTCACTGACCCTAAACCCAGCTCTGGGCCACGCTGGGCCAAGAGGCCCCTTCAGGAGTTAATCCGTCACACCTCTTCTTTCTAGCTTCTCAGCTTCTTCTAGCTTCTCAGCTTCCCTGAGCCAGGTATTAAAAAATGCAAACACTCTTCTTGTTCCCTGTGTTTACACTTTCTTCGCACAATCCCTGCTTGTAAGCAAAAACTCAACGTGCAAACACCTTCTGCGGGTGAATCACATTCCTTTCTTTTTTTAGGAGGTGACTTTTTTTTTTTTTTAACCTTTAAAAGATCCTGCTCCTAAGAAATGTTTTCATTATATTCTTGAGACAGAAATCTGCCAACTTGGCGCATTTTTTTCTTTAACATTATTCTTTCACTGTAGTTAACACACATCTTTCCTTTTTTCGGGGCAGGGGGAGCAGGCAGCGTTAGAGCAGGAAGTGTTGAGATGCATTAGACACTAAGGACCCTTGCTTCTATTTCGGAGTGTCTAAAATGCCATCCACCTGTCACTTCCACTTATCAAGCCATGCATATATCATGACGCCTTCCCTTTAGGAGACCCACGAGAAGGAGCCGTCCTTAGCTTTCAGAAGCATACTTTTGCAAGGATCCCATGGAACTTGCCTGCCTCCTCTGAAATGTTAATTTTGCCCAGGTGACACGTTGGGTTCATTATTTAAATTGCATTGTATGTAAATTGAATTGTACTCATGTATCTTAAAATACAAGGGCTCATGGAATCCCAGGTGCAAAAGAAATTTTGTGAGGGCAAGAAAGGAAGGGAAAAAAAAAAAAAAAACCCAGACTGCAGATGACTGTTGAGAAGCTTTCGTAACCGTCGATAACCTGGAGGTTTTCGGAGAATGGCACAGGAAGTGAAACCCATCAGGAGCTCCCTACAACTTCACTGGGCAGTGTCCCCGCGCCTTCAGGGTCCTGGCCACACTTTGTAACCTACAAGCTGCTGAATGAAGATGCCCCACCCTGGAGCAAAGAGAACCTCCCTGCCGGGCTAAAGGGATAAGATTTTCTTTGCAGTGAGAATGGGGCAAGCAAATGCGGGTCTTTGCAGGGCCTCCGGGCCGCTCGGTGTCTGTTT
>NW_004444070.1:563156-566782 GCF_000243295.1 Trichechus manatus latirostris | reverse complement strand
GACACGCAAGTCACCACAGTATAGCAACCTGACAGACAGGTGAAGAGTTTCAAATACTGGCACATCAGTGGATAAGGAGACCTCAGGTGCTGAAAATCCCTTTGCATGTGAAATTGGTCAGGGCTGAAGGGCCCCTCAGAGTCTCGGAGCTTGGGCCCTAGAGATCCCGTGAAGCCAGCTCTGGAGGAAGTCACAATCCGGAAATGAGACAGACCATCAAAGAGGGCATTTGGCAGGGGCGGGGGTGGGGGTAGTGGTAGGGCTGTGGGGTGCAGGACCTTGTAAGGGAGTGGTGAAGAGTCTGCCTTCTTGGAGAGGGGACTTCTTAGTTGACCTCATACTCTATCATACCCCTTCCTCCTACCACAAGGCCTGGCACCCATCAAATGTGCAGTAAGGTTTTTACCGAACTATTCAATGAATGAACACCTGCTAATATTCCACAACTACTGAAAACATAATGAGCCCAAGGGGTGCAACTAACTGAAAGGTTGGTGGTTCAAACCCATCCGACAGCTGCGCAGGGCAAAGACCTGGTGATCTGCTCCTGTAAAGATCACAGCCTAGGAAACCCTGTGGGGCAGTTCTCTGTCACATGGGGTCGCTGTGAGTCAGAATCCACTCGACAGCAGCTAACAACAACACCGTAAAGCTGCCACAGTCCGTGTGAAGATACCACTACAGCTGTGGATACAAATATCATTGAATCCGCGCAGTCACCCTTCCTGATAAATACTATTCATGTTTGTGCCACTTTACAGCAACTTGGTGCTAGGTGTTGAATTGTGTCCCCCTTGAAAGAGATGCGTTGAAGTCCTAACTCCCAGAACCTCAGAATGTGGCCTTATTTGGAAAGAGGGTTTTTGCGGATGTAGTTAGCTGAGTTCACATGAGGTCACAGTGGAGCAGGGCGGGCCCTGATCTAATATGACTGGCGGAGCTCAGCTAAGGATTCAGGGTTTAACTCCACAGGGGGCGCAGGCCACTGAAAGACGGCCAAATATAGTGTAATATTATCAGGTTCCGTAGAAAATGAACTATCATTTATCATCGCTGTTGTTGCTGTCAGGCGCCGTCGAGTTGATTCTGACTCACAGGGAACCCAGGTGACTGAGTAGAACTACCCGTGGTTTTCTTGGCTGTAATCTTTAGGGAAGGGAACAGTGTGATAGTTAATGTTATGTGTCGTCTTGGCTAGTAGTATGTAATTATTTTCCATTTTTGTGATCTGCTGTAATTATCCCCCATTTTGTGATATAATGTAATCACCTCCAAGATGTGATCTGATGTGATCAGCCAATCAGCTGTAAGGGGAGTTTCCCCAGGGGCGTGTCCTGCATCCAATATATATACATGGATGTTCTGGCAAAGCTCACTTGCTTGCCCTGGATGCTGTTTCTGGCACATCATCATCTGACCTCCAGTTCTTGGGACTTGAGTCAGCAGCCTGTCAACTGACCCACCGACTTTGGGACTTGCCGCCTTCTGCAGCCCTGTGAGCCTGCAGCCTGCTGTCTGATTTGCTGATTCTGGGTTCATCAGCCCCTGCAGCCACATGAGTTAGGAGAAGCCTCTAGCCAACACCTGACCCATGGACTTGGGACTTGGCCAGCCTCCACGACAGCGTGAGCCATTTCCTTGAGATAAATCTGTCTCAACAAGAACAGCAAAACATCCTGGGTACAATGCCAAGCCCCAACCACTCAGGGTAAGAGTCATCAACAGACAGTATGTATAGGACCAGAGGCAAGCAATGGCTGCAACAGTAAAGTTTTTAGGAAGACTGTTCACCTACCAGAATTGAGTTTGGGGTGGTTGCACTTTAGCCAGTTGACATAAGTCACCTTTAGCAAGGTAAATTTGAGAAACTCAGCACCGCCGTGTCTGAGCAGGTGAAAATGTGGAGGGATGGTGAGCCTCACCCACCTGTTTAACTCCATGTATCCAAGACAACTGCTGTGAACAGAACAATGTGGGTTGTGTCCTCAAAGAGCCACTTCTCAGGGGTCTCCAAAAGACTGCCTTGAAGTAAGCAAATATATCGCTCTTCATAAACGATTGGTCAAATTATGGTTGAATAAGTAACAATTGGCAGTCCCTCGGTGGTACAAATAGTTAATGCACTCAGCTGCTAACCAAAAGGTAGGAGGTTCAAGTCCACCCAGAGGCGCCTTGGAAGAAAGGCCTGGCGATCTACTTCCAAAAGGTCACAGCCATTAAAAACCCCACGGAGCACAGTTCTTCTCTGACACACATTGGTTTGCCATGAGTCAGAGTCAACTCCATGGCAACGGGTCTGATGTTATTGTTGGCAGATTTGAATAAGACAGCCAAGGACAGACAAACTGGTCTGGTTGGTAACAATCACCATTTGTATTTGTTTAAATAGATTTGCCATGTTTACATCTGATTCACAGGACAGATCCAGCCAAAAACTCCCCTTGGTTTTGGAGGTTACATAACCTGGACCCAAGTGCTGGGAATCACACAGCTAGTGCACAGAGGGCAACTCCTAATGAGCAGTTGTCGTTATTGTTAAAGGAGCCCTGGTGATGCAATGTTAAAGTGCTCAGCTGCTAACTGAAAGGTTGGTGGTTCGAACCCACCAGCCACTCCGTGAGAGAAAGACCTGGAGTTCTGCTCCCGTAAATACTACACCCTAGAAAACCCTATGAGGCAGTTCTACTCTGTCACATGGGGTCCCTCTGAGTTGGCATCAACTTGATATCACACAACAACATTATTGTTGAGGAACAGGCTCCCGGGGTGCTCTCCAGAGCCCATTAAGAAAAAACCAAGCCAGTTGTGTCCAATCACCTCCCACTGACGCGACCCCATGTGGGAGGGGTGAAGGGTCATGGCTATATTTGCAATCTACCGTAGTATTTAGGAGCCCTGGTAGCGTAACAGTTAAGAGCTTGAGTGCTAACTGAAAGGTTAGCAGTTCCAACCCACCAGCTGCTCTGCTCCGCGGGAGAAAGATGTGGCAGTCTGCTTCTGTAAAGATTTACAGCCTTGGAAACCCTCTGGGGCAGTTCTATTCTGTCCTATAGGGTTGCTATGAGTCAGAATCGACTCTACGGCAATGGGTTTGGTTTGGTGACCCATAGTTTTTACTTCTATTTTTATAAACACATTCTCCTATATTGTGTGTGTGTGTGTGTGTGTGTGTATCTGTGTTTAATACAACCCTATAAAGATGAGTGGGGCAAAGGAGTTTTAGATGGGCCATCTCCACTGGATTCACTGGACTTGATCTATACAAGCCCAGGTATCTGAACATGTATTGTCTTTAAACTTTGAGAAATCTGGAGAAATATCTGTACTCAAACTTGAACATCGGATTCTTAAGTGATTCCCAAACTGGTCTGTGCTGTTTCTTCATAAGATAACTACCTGTCTCCCACGGCAGCGGAATATCACACAGGTTTCTTGTACAGATTAGTGCTTCTATGGCAAGGGAAAAAAATGGATTTGATATAAGGTTTTTTACATAGCTAAAGTTCATTGATGTTAAACAAAACAGCCTGATTGTTTTTGTATTCCATTCAAAATGCAGTGGGGTGGGGAGGGGGGCGGGGAGAGGAAGCCAACTTTATTTATTTATTTTTCACATTTTCTTTTTC
>NW_004444070.1:548572-562032 GCF_000243295.1 Trichechus manatus latirostris | reverse complement strand
AGGCGCATCTTCCCTGGCAAAAACTGTCCTTTGGCTGTAACTGACAATGGCCCGTGGCTCAGAGCCCTCCCCCTGCCCCGCCCCCTTCCCAGGATCAGCCAACCATCTTCCGCACGCGGTGTGATTTCCTGAAATGTCACTGGGGGCTGGAAGAACAGGGTCCAATCCCTTTCTTACCTGGCTTCTTATACTGGAAACCCATTTTCAAATGATCAGTCTATCCCTCCTCTCATCCCCAGTATTGCTGGTGTGAAAATAAGAAGTGCCTCCAGGGTCGTTGCTGTGGTTGCTAGCTGCCGCCAAGCTGGCTCCTACTACGGTGATCTTATGCGGAAAAGGAAACGTGGCCAGGTCCTGCACCACCCTCATGAGGGTTGGTATGCTTGTGTGCATTGTTGTGGCTATTGTGACAATCCAGGAGGATCATTTTATGTTACTGAACATATCGTGCTGGCATAGCCCATGGATTGGACTAAGAATATCTGACCGAGAATTCAGTAATGCAGTGAAGGAATTACATAGTGGGCCCCTGGGCCTGTGGGTACTTTCTTTATTTTAATTAATTTAATAATTAGTTTATTGAGCACCTATGTATACAGTGGAGTCCCTGGGTGCTGCAAGTGGTTAAGTGCTGGGCTACTAACAAAAAGATGGGCAGTTCAAACCCACCTAGAAGTGCCAAGGAATAAAGGTCTGGCAATCTGCCTTCTAAAAGTCACAGCCTTGAAAACCCTATGGAGCACAGTTTTATCTGCACACGCCATGAGTGGGAATCGACTTGACAGAGACCAAGTTTAGTCTTGGTTTGGTATGTCTAAGGCACGGGGTTAGCTGTAATGGACACATAGAGATCCGCGGAACATAGCTCTTTCCCTCCAGGAGATGATAATTTCTTAGGGAAGGAAAGCACTTACTAAGTAACCGGCGGCACAAGGCTGAAATAAGATTTGTTAAATGAAAGGATGAGAGGGGTGTGTGTCACAGGAAAGGGAACAACTCAAATGCTTTGGAGATTCGGAGACAACCTCCAGTTGAAGGAAACAGGAAGAGTTGGTGGGAACAGGAGTGAACCACAGCGTGACTAAAATTCTAATAGAATACTAAGAAGTGTTGCCAGTATCTTAGCTTTACTTGCAACCCCACCTCCTGAAACACGAGAAAACGACAGAGAGAGGGGTGCTTAGACCAGTTGTTGACTAGGGAGAAATAGAGATCCACAAAGAAGGCTTAAGGGACTTCCTTCCTCCTCTGTTAATGCCACTCACTTCACCTTGGGAAGTAGGGTGGCGGGGGCTGAAGCTAAGAAGGTGAGATCCTCTTTTTCTTATAAAAACAAGTCTGCTTTCAAGTGGATCAATGGAAAAGGAACAATAAGAATGGAAATAATGAAACATTCACACATTGTGAAGAATGTAACCGATGTCACTGAACAACTTGTGTAGACATTGTTGAATGGGAACCTAAACTGCTGTGTAAACCTTCACTGAAAACACAGTAAGATATTATTTTAAAAAAAAAAAAAAAGGTAAGGGGGCAGGGAAACTAGACTAAGGGAAACAAAACAACCAGAACGGAAATCCTGAGAATGTTCACAGATTGTGAAGAATGTAAGCAATGTTACTGAACAACGGGTGTAGAAATGTTTGAATGGGAACCAACACTGCTGTTTATACCTTCACTGAAAACACAAGAAAATATTATTTTTTAAAAAGCCTATTTTCTACTTCCATGTGCAAAAGGATTTTCTAGCGTCACCATCCACACTCTGATTAATGTAAAACTGAGAGAGTTATTGAAAGAAAAGAGACAGAATTTCCCTGGGGAGGTGTTTTGAAACCAGGCAAATACCTCCTTCCTCGTCAAACCACTGTTTTCACACCACCCCCAGGAGCTAGTAAATGCCCCTTTGAGAGAGGTTGCTCTGCATTGCCTGTTGATGAGCTCCACGGTGATCTGAAAAGGATCCAAGGCCTCTTTTTCCTTTCCTGAACTCAACTCCAGATCAGAGCAGAGATGCCCTTGAGTGGAATGCTGTCTTTCCGGATCAACTGGCCCAGGGACTTTGGCGGACAAACTCCTGATCTTTTCAGTAACGAGTGTTCCCTGCAAGACAGGAAGGGCAGTACAACCAAGTCCCCAGTCTCTTCTATTGTATCCATGCAGGGTTGGCCTAAAGGGCATGAATCATCACAGCCCCTCGATTTGGGCTGTGGGGACGGGGATGGTAGTCACCCTTCACGACCATGGATATAGAGTAATCTTAATCAATGTCTCTCTTCGGTCATTGTGCTCACCAGTGAAGATCAGACCCTAGAGATTACTCCTGCAATGTCAATCAGCAGGGTGCAGAGGCCTTACTCTGAGCCACACGATTATTTTTGTCCTAATGCCTTCAAAGACCTCACGAAGAACTCTAAAATAGTATAGTGCTCCCCAGGAAGGCAAGGATATGGTAGACCAGACCCCACTATATACAGATCGTATCTATCTGTCTGCCTATGTTGTTGTGGTTAGTTGCCACTCAGTAGGGTCCGACTCATGGCAACCCCAAGTACAACAGAACGAAACAATGCCTGGTCCTGCGTCATCTTCACCATTGGCGCTATGCTCAAGTGTCGTTGTCGTGCGTTTTGAGTGCCTTCCGACCTAGGGGCCTCATCTTCCAGCACTATATTGGACAATGTTTTGTTGTGATCCATAGGGTTTTCATTTGCTGATTTTCAGAGGCAGATCACTGGGCCTTTCTTCCTAGTCTCAGTCTGGAAGCTCAGCTGAAACCTGTCCACCATGGGTGACCCTGCTGGTATTTGAAATACCGGTGGCATAGCTTCCAGCATCACAGCAACACGCAAATCACCACAATACGACAAACTGACAGACGGGTGGTAGATATATATGTATATGTGTACTTATACATATATGTGTGTGCATGCATACACACACACACACACACCTCCCACACAAACAAGATAATTCATTCTACTGGGAAAATAAAAGAAAAATCCTTTTTTATTCCTAAAAAAAAAACCAGTTGCGTATAGTAGGCACTTAATGAACCCTTATTACGTGTATTTGTTTATGCAGTCGACCACTAGAGCAAAAGACCCAGTAAGTCAGGAACCTGGCTGGCTGCTCGTCGTTTCATCTTCAGCACCTAGAAGAGTGTCTGAAATATGGTTGATACTCAATGCACATTTGCTGAATGAATTAAATTGCTCCTCAGAAACATTAAGCCAATGAGTATTAATGAAGCATTTGTTGCATGTTTGATGCTGAGTTAAGCAGAATGAATGAACGAATCAATTAATCAGTCAATGGTTCCTTGAAAAAGTGGTGACTGTTTAGTGGCATATGACCCCTTTTTTTCATATTAGAGGTTTCGATAGACAGGATTCTGGGATGGCCCCTGGTATATACATGCCTTTTCCCAGTTATTCAAACATGAATCTAGGCGCTTCTCAGAAAGCGTTTTGCAGATGTAATTAAACCCCAAATCCACTGACTTAAAGAAAGTGACATTATCTTTGGTGGGTCTGACCTAATCAGGTGAGGACACTTCCTGGAAAGAGATCTGAAGCAAGGTGAGAAGGACTTTGTAAAAGGGATATTCTCTGCCATTGGATTTGAAGGTGGGGAGGTCACGTGGCAAAGGGTGGGGTGGCCTCTAGGGGTTGAGAGTGGTCCCCAGCTGACAGCCAGCAAGGAAAAGGAGGACCTCAGTCCTTCAAATGCAAAGAACTGCATTTTGCAAACAACCTGAATGAGCCTGGAAGGGGATTCTTCCCGAGTGTCTTGGGCAGCAGCCCAGCCTGGCCAACACCTTGATTTTGGCCCTGTGCGACCCTGAGCAGACAGCCCAATTGTGCTGTGCCTGGACTTCTGACCCACAGAACCGCAAGCTAGTATATGGGTGTTGTTTTAAGCCAACCTGTTTGTGGTCATTTATTACCTAATACAGTGTTCAAAACAACATCATAATTCCATAAGTAGACCACAGAGTTGATTCGCATATTAATGGAAAAAAGTTTGTGTCATGTATAACACTGGCGTCCCTAGGGTTGGTGTCAGTCGCGCCCCACCCATCCCACACCCATGGACCTCCTCCCGTACGGGACCATCCAAAATCCTTAGTGATTTTTTTGTACTAATGTTACTTATGAATCATAATTCCCATATATCACTCCTTCTTTTCCTTTAATTACTACTGCATTCTCAAAAAATTGTTGATACAGGTTCACAAATACTAATTACCGCAATATTGTAGCTAAAACGCCAGAAAATTTGACAAAATCAGTGACGATAAAAACACCAGCAGCAACGAAAAGCGTGCTCGTATTGTGCAGACCAAACCACGGGACCGTCACTGTAACTGAGTAATAATGACAGCTCTGACCGGAGCGCCTGAGAAGGTTCAAAATGTAAATTAACATAAAGTTTTAGCCTTTTCGGTATATTGATACTTGTAAGCTGGGCTTACAAAATATATTTTTGTTATAACTAACTATGGGGATAGTTTTATAGACAGTCATTTTGGTGTCACCCGCTCTGACCATGTCACCTGGTGCAGTCCTCACTCCCCCCTGCCCCGCACCCCTTTAGTGACTCCACTGATGTGTAATCAAGTGTCCTAGAAACGCATTCAGCCTCACCCTTAGAGACACGGGTGATTCTCTGATATTCACAGGTGGAAAGGAGTGACCCCTCCGCCTGCTATCAGCCTGCAGCTTTTGTTGTGTTAATGATGGGAGGGGAAGGGAGATTTCTGTCAGACAGAGCAACAGAGGTGAGAGAGGGGACAGATAGAAACGTAGAGAGAAAGGGGAGGTGAGGAGGATTACTGGGCAGGAAGGGAGGGACTTTGTGGACCTTTGCCATTTGTACACCGTAATAAGAAGGAGAGAAGGAGGAGAAAAGATATTTTAACTAGTTCTGCTACACAGTTTTGTTAGTTGCCACCAGGTCAATTCCGACTCATGGCAGCCCACTGTGTGCAGACTGGAACTGCTCCATAGGTTTGTCAAGGCTGTGACCTTTCGGAAGCAGATTGACAGGCCTGTTTTCTGCAGCACCTCTGGGTGGGTTCAAGCGCTTAACCACGTGGCACCCAGGGACTCCCAGTAGCAGAGGTTAAGGAAGCGGATATTACAAGGGAGAAGCAAATACGTTTTTGCAGAAAGCTTGGTAGCTGAAACAACAACCTCAAGAGAACAATGCTTACTATTTTCTTTACAGCACAGGCTTTCAACTGGGGGTGATTTTGCCCCTCCACCGTTAGAGAACATTTGGCAATGTCTGCAGACATTCTGGGTTGTCACAACTGGGGGAGGGTGCTACTGGCGTCTAGTGGGTGGAGGCTAGGGATGCTACCTAATACCCTGCAATGCCAAACACCCTACAATGCACAGCAAAGGCTCATCTGGGCCCAGATGTCAGCAGTACCATGGAGGAGAAGTTGTGATTGACAGCCGTAGATGGGCAAGGGCTGAAGATCAAAGGCTCAAAAAGAAAGTGGTGGGGCACACTGCGTTTTCAGGGCTGTGGAACTCTTCTGCAGAATACTGTACTGGTGGACACAGGAGATACACTTGTCAAAGCCCGGAGAACTCTGCAACTCAAAGAGTGAACCCCAAACCAAGCCCATTGTCGTTGAGTCAACTCCGACTCATGGCACCCGTGTGTAATAATACAGAGTAGAACTGTGCTCCATAGAGAAACAGATAAGCAGGCCTTTCTTCCGAGGTGCCTCTGGGTGGGTTCCAACTGGCAACCTTCAGGTTAGTAGTCAAGCGCAAACTGTGCCACCCACTGCAAACTATGGACTTTCATTACTAACAATGTATCAATATTGTTTCATCAGTTGTAACATGTACCACATGAAGGCCAGATGTTAGTAAATAGGGAAAACTGTGCAGCGGTGAGAGGAATATATGGGAACTCTGTACTTCTCGCACAGTTTTTCTGTACACCTAAAACTGCTCCAAAAAAATAGTCTATTTAAAAAGCAAAAAGCATTGCCAGCAGTTGAAAAATGAAGTAGTGGCATGCTGTAAAACGCAAATGCTAATCTGGCAGGTGTATGTTCTCTGCACAATAAAAAATACAAACCTATCTTAAAAATGAAGAAAGGGGTAGAAACCAAGCACATCAGCTCCCATGTGCAAATTCCTGTTTTTGTGTATTTGATGTTTTTCTGTAAAAAAAAAAAGAAGAAAAAAACCACATTATCTCTCAGGTTGAAAAAATTTACTGGAAGGAAAACCACACGATGATAGAGTTATCTTGTAGAGTAACAGTAAGTAACACAGAGTAACAGTAAGTGAAAATCCGGCAGCAACAGAAACTGCAGGACAGTTTCGAAATTCCTCATCGAGTTAGCACACAATGAGATGATTCTCAAGAACTGTGGTCCCACGTTTCCATCCCTCCTGAGGCTAAAACCTTGTTCTAGGTTGTTATTGTTAGCTGTCCCTGACCCCAAGCACAAGGGAACAAAGCACTGCCCAAGAGGACTGTTGTGATCCATAGGGTATTCATTGGCTAATTTTCCAAAGCAGGTTGCCAGGCCTTTCTTCCTAGTCTATCTTAGTCTGGACGCTCTGCTGAAACCTGTTCAGTGTCACAGCAACATGCAAGCCTCTGCTGACAGACAGGTGGTGGGTGTGCATGAGGTGCATTGACTGGGAGTCGAACCCAGGATTCCTTTGTGGAAGGCGAGAATTCTACCACGGGACAACCACTGCCCATCATTGTTTTATATTGGCAGGGTGGGTATAAGGCTAAACTCTCCTGGGAGGTGAGGGTGGGTCAGTGTTGGCCCCAGAATGGGGCACCAAGGAGGACTTCCGGTGCTGTCCGTCCACCAGGTTCTATAGGGAGGTGAGATGTCTTTTGTCAGGGTGACTGGGGAGCAGGCTGGCTGAAGACAGGTGGTTGGGCATTTGCTCCTTGAGGTTCCAGCTAAGAAGCTCCTCCTCTAAGTGGCCTCATGGATCAGTGAGACCCAGTGCTCAGAGAAGGGTGAGCAGGGCAGCTGGGCTTCCTCTTCAGGAATGTTCCTTCCCCAGCTCTGTGCCATCACCTTGCATTGAGGAGAAGTGCCTCTCACACCGTCTCTGCAGCCGAGCAGTGGTGGCCTGCTGTAGACCAATGGAAGCATGAGCCAGGGCAACCACCTCCCGCTGAGTCAGAAGATGGGGTGGGGCATCTGCATCTGATAGACCGTGGAGATACCCCGAGAGACTCAGGGGGACCCATACAGAGACAGAGTCAGAGGGGACTCCAGTGGGAACGAGAGAATGAAGTCGACCACCATAACCAGGACAAGCAGTATTCAAGGTGAAAAAAAAAAGTCCCTCCTACCATTCTTTCAGACACCCTGTGGCGGAGTGGTTAAGAGCTACGGCTGCTAACCAAAACGTCAGCAGTTTGAATCCACCAGCTGCTCCTTGGAAACCGTATGGGGCAGTTCTACTCTGTCCCATAGGGTCGCTATGAATCAGAATCGACTGGACGGCAACAGGTTTGGTTTTTTGTTTTACCAGTCTTTAAAGAGGGCAGTGCTGGCTCAGTGGTCGACTTCTCCCTTCCATGTGGGAGACCTGGGTTCCAGTCCCCGCCAATGCAGCTCATGTGCAGCCACCACCCGTCTGCCAGTGGAAGTGTTGCTATGGTGCCGAATAGGTTTCAGCAGAGCTTCCAGACTACAACAGACTAGGAAGAAAGGCCTGGTGATCTACGTCCGAAAATCAGCCAATGGAAACTCTATGGAGCACAACAGTCTGATCCCACTGCGCGTGGGGTCACCATGAGTCAGGGCCAACTCTTCAGCAGCTAAGAGCACCGCTGGTCTTTCCATCCTCTGAGCTTTCCTGGCTACCTGCCCTCTTTATGAGCACATCAATCTCAAGTTTGTATGCGACAGGGTTGATGTAAGCATAAAAAGAAGAGTGAAAAGAATCATTGCTCCCGTCTTACCTATTCCTCTTGCTGTGACGGCCGCAACCAGCCTTCCCACAGATCCCCAGAAGCGCGAGGCCTCCCGAGACACTCATTCCTGCCACCTTCCCTCGCTCCAACGCCTGTAGCCACAGCTCCTTCCTCGTCCGCCTCTTGCGCAGCTTGACAGGGCTCTGAATGCAACAGCACTTCCTAAAGTGCAAAAGGAAGCGCTTCTTTTTCCCAGTATCAGTTCTCACCTACATTCCATGATTATCCTGTAATAGAAATACGTTTACATCCAGAGGTTTACCATGATACCCTTCTAGGGGTGACTTGGAGCCTGCCCCATTTTTGTAAACCAATGAAATCTAACAATGAGTTCCCGAGTGTGCTTGGCTAATGGAGGTAGAGCGTAAACGGAATCAAGGCTCCGCCCCTTCAAGAAATCCTTTTTGCATTCTCTGACCTATTCCAATGAAATCGATGAATAGTTTATTGAACAAATACCCTGAGTGCCCGCTACAGGAAGAAACGTAGTAAAATCTATCTACAAGAAGGCAAAAATAGATGAAGAGGACAGCCTTTGGAAGCAGTCTGGTGGTTCCTCAAGTGGTTAAAAATGGAGTTACTATGTTGTTTCTGTTGTTAGGTGCAGTCGAGTTGATTCCGACTCCTAGCGACCCTATAGAACAGAGTATAACTCCCCATAGGGTTTCCAAGGCTGTAATCTTTATGGATGCAGACTGCCAGGTCTTTCTCCCAAGAAGCCACTGGGTGGGTATTAGCACATGATCTAGTAGCTCCACTCCTAGGTGTCTAGCCAAGAGAACTGAAAACATCCGTCCACACAAAATCTTGTACATGAATGTTCATAGCAGCATTATCGCTAATAGCCAAAAAGTGGAAACAACCCAAATGTCCATCCACTGATGATTGGATAAACAAAATGTGGTCTATCCACACAATGGAATATTATTCACTGAAAAGTAGCGAAGTCCTGATACATTGTACAACATGGATGATCCTAGAAAACATTGTGCTAAGTGAAAGAAGCCACTCACAAAGGACCAACTATTATATGATTCCATTTATACAAAATGTCCAGAATCTATAAAGTCAGAAAGTAGACTTGTGGTGGTTTAGGCCTGGTGATCTACTTCCAACAAACTCAGCCACTGAGAACCAGAAGCGTAGCCAGGATAACAAGCGCCCAGGGGTAATCTCCGAGTTTGTCCCCCTCACCACACCGCCACCGAAAACCCTGCGGAGCACTATTCTACTCTGACATACATGAGGTCGCCGTGAGTCGGAGTCGACTTCAAAGCAACTGGTTTGTTTTTTAGGGCTGAGTGTAGGGGGATAGGAATAGTGACGGCTAAGGAGTATGGGGTTTCATTTTGGGATAATGAAAATGTTCTAAAGTTGATTGTGGTGGTGGATGCACAACTCCGGATACACTAAAAGCCACTGAGCTGTACCCTTCCAACGGTGAATTATGGCATGTGAGTTATAGCTCAATACAGTTGTTTTACGAAGCAGATGAAGAAATGTGGGTATTGAAAACTAAGAGGAAAAAACGAGGCACAGTAAGGGATAATGTCAGTACACAGAAGTCATCCTGTGAGGCCCTATCCTCCTGTTAGAGGAGGGCCCTCTATTTGGCTCTGAGCTTCCCAGCAGCCTGTGTAAAGAGGTAAACGTGATCACCCCATGTATCCCCAATGTGAAAACAAACCTAGAGCAAACAGATCAGAACAAAGTAGGCTGTTCTTCCTGAAAGAATGTTCTGCCTTCTATTCTCATAAAGTGGACTTGACAGGGTGGAGCTAACTACGTAGCCAGAAGACAAACAAGGAAACATAGTACCTATGAACACCAGCCACAGGGTGTACAGGTGCCGCCTGTATACATAGATGGAGACACCATGGCACAGCAGGATAGTGGTGACAGATCTGGAAAAACCTGGCAGGAGAGTTCCGGAGGTAGATGAGATGTCCAAGGAAAGAGAAAGAACGACATTCCAAGCAGAGGGCACCTCCTGAGGTTAGAAGGACAGGAAGCATATTTGAGACGGGCAAGTTGCCTAGGGTGGCTGGAGTTTGGTTTCATGGATGCAGGTAAAGGAAGATAAATTGGAAAGGCAGGCTGGAGCCGGATGGCGAAGTTTCCTAAAGCCCGACCGAGGAGTTTAGACATTATTTTGTATTGAACTGGGAGGCACTGAAGGTTTATTACGGAAGCTGCGAGTCCTGGGGTTCATATGTTGGAAAAGGAGGGGATGGCAAACCAGACCAGGGCTGGGGAGCAATAACCCAAAGATGATGAGGAGGTGAGCTGGGGCAGTGGACACTGGAAAGAATGAGGACCCACGGAAGGACTTTGATGACTGACCCAAACCATGGCCTTTCCAGTCATTGCCTCATATGCATATGAAAGCTGGACTCTGAAAAGAAAGACTGAAGAATTGATACCTTTGAACTGTGGTGTTGGCAAAAAGTATTGACTATACCACAGACTGCCAGAAGAACAAACAAATCTGTCATAGAAGAAATACAAAACCAGGACACTCCTTAGAAGCAAGGATGGTGAGACTTTGTTTCGCTTACTTTGGACACGTCCTCAGGGAAGACCAATCACTAGAAAGGGACATCATGGTTGGCAAAGTGGAGGGTCAGAGACAAGGGGGAAAACCCTCTGTGAGATGGATGGACACAATAGCCACATCAGTGGGCTCAAACATACCAACGATCATGAAGATGGCCCAGGACCGGACTATGTTTTGTTCTGTTATATACAAGGTCACCGTGAGTCTGGGCCAACTTGACAACAAGTAAGAACATGACATGAAAGGGTGATAGCAAAGGTGGAGTTGATTGGCTTTGACAAATGACTCAACCCCTGGCACGGAGCCTTGGCATAGAATACTGACCAGCTCAGTGAGGTTTGCTAGACAAGTGAAGACAGGGGAAAGGGAGATGACAACAATAAAGTCTTGGAATTTAGAACCTCAGCAACCAGACTCCCGTGCCATTGAGTGGAAGACGGAAGACAGATGCAGAATCCATCAATCACGTTAAGGCTGAAGGGTTTTTGCAACATGCCCATGGAGGTTCTGAGCAGATCAGTGGTTGCCTGAGGGGTATTGACTCCAAAGGGACAGCAGGGTGATGGAGAGGTCCCACATCTTGGCTGGGATGGTGGTTACACAGATGTGTGCATTTGTCAAAACCCACCCAACAGGACAGCCAAGATCAATGCATTTTACTGCATACAAATTACAGGTTGAGAAGTTGAGATTTTGAAAATGAAGTTTCCAGCAGTCAAACGAATATCAAGAGGTTGGAGCTCTGCCCTAAATGAGCTCATACAAGCAAATACATACCAAGGAACCCAACAATAGGAAGACTATAAGGTACAGAGAGTTCCTGAGTGGTACAGATGGTGAACACACTCAGCTGCTAACCAAAAGGGTGGAGGTTCAACTCTACTCAGAGGTGGCTCAGAAGAAAGGTTTGGCGATCTAATTCCAAAAAATCAGCCACTGAAAACCCTATGGAGCACAGTCCTACTCTGACACACTTGGGGTCACTATGAGTTGGAGTCAACTTGACAGCAACTGGTGTAAGGTACAGAGGCCAGGAGGGGCAGGCGTGAACTCACCTGGCTGGGGCTTGGAGGAGGCTTCTCTGAGACAGTGATCTTCGAAATGGGTTTTGAAGAATAAATATATTAGAACCAAAACTGTCAGAAAGAAAAGGCAAGAACTCTAATTTGCAGATGACTCATCGTGTGAACGAGTTCAGACACTCCTACTGCAATGCGTTTTAAAAGGTTATACAAATATACGTAAATACCGTCCTCGAAAAAGAGACCATGAGCCCTGGTGGCATAATGGTTGACTGCTCAGCTGCACTGAAATGTCAGTGGTTCAAACCCAACAGCTGCTCCGTGGAAGAAAGATGTGACGGTCTGCTTCCATAAAGATTTCGGCCTTGGAAACCCTATGGAGCTATTCTACTCTGTTCTTACAGAGTCGCTATGAGTCGGAATTGACTCCACAGCACACAACTACAGCAAGAGACCAGGCCAAGCATTATGGAAGACCTTGGTCTTCCCAGTTGGACAGTTTTTGGGGTAAACTCCAACTATGCCCACTGTGGTGCTGGGCAGGTTAGGTAATCTTTCTACATGTCCTCGTCTGTCAAACACGTACACACGTAATATCTGTATTATCTGGTAGTTCTGAGAATTAGGCGGATCAGTGACTGCGAAGCTCTCAGCTCATAGCAAGTATGAGTGTAAACTCGTGGTTTTATGACAAAACAAGGACATCTGCCTGATATTAAAACGGTGCGGAAAACGACACAGCAGGTGATACCCAGACAGTTCTACACTTATTCTCACATATTGCAAGGCGGAACGTTTTATGGTTGGGTTTCTCACCTGCAACCCCCCTGGGGACCTCCTGAATTTAATTTAAGACTCTCAGTGTCTTACGATAAATTCAAAACGTGGTACACATTTACCACGGCAAAGTGTATTTAAAGCAGAGACCGTTCTGGCCATGTGTGGGGGGTGGGTAGGAGGATGTCACGTGCCAGGGCTTTTCACCTTCAGATAAAGGAGCCCATGGCAACCACGTGCACGCTTGAGCATGTGGGAGATGGAGTCACCTCCCATGTTTCAGAGAGACTCTGGCCCCCGCTCTGGGTCTTAGAGGCCAAGGATGTCACAGACCTGAGAATCTGCCCGTTCAAACCAATCCTTTCAGAAATCTTCAAGCCCCTGACTCCACCCACAAATGGTGTGGCCAACATGCCGCCTCCCCAGTGGGATCTCTGGAATCTAGAAAATCACTCTTCACCGGATCTGGACGACTTCCCAACCAACAGCTTCCACATAAGGCTTCATGGGGACAGAGCTTCCGGCAAACACAGAGCTTCCAGGAGGTTGTGCTTGGCCTGGTGTGGCACAGTGATCTTTGGGAGAGAGAGGTCAGCTGAGAGACAGTGTTAAAGTGGGCAACACTTTGTAAAAGTAGGGTAGGTTTAGAACGAGGCAGTGGTGGTTCAGTGGTAGAATTCTCACCTTGCATGAGGGAGACTCAGGTTCGATTCCTGGTCAACGCACCTCATTCACAGGCACCACCCATTTATCACTGGAGGCTTGCGTTTGGCTGTGATGCTGAACAGGTTTCGGTGGAGCTTCCAGACTAAGACGGACTTGGAAGAAAGGCTTGGAGATCAACTTCTGAAAATTAGCCAGTGAAAACCCTGTGGATCACATAACGTGGATGGCGCAGGACCAGGCAGCATTTTGTTCTGTCCGTAAGTCAGGGACTGTCGATAGCTGACTGGGTGGCAGCTCACAAGATCTTAAGCCAGAGATAAGCCTTCAAGATGCCTGTCTATTCCAGATCCACCAGGCGCCAGGGATAAGCCTTCAAGATGCCTTATCTATTCCAGATCTACCAGGCGCCAGGGATAAGCCTTCAAGATGCCTGTCTATTCCAGATCCACCAG
>NW_004444070.1:526345-548434 GCF_000243295.1 Trichechus manatus latirostris | reverse complement strand
GCCAGGGATAAGCCTTCAAGATGCCTGTCTAGTCCAGATCTACCAGGCGCCAGGGATAAGCCTTCAAGATGCCTTATGTATTCCCGATCTGCCAGGTGCTGACCTGCTAACTTGTCCCAGCACCCAGCGTTTGACTTCTTTTACCAGCTCCTTAATTATCACGCCTGCTGCTGTGGCAATGTGGGATAAGGCCACACTGGATTAGGGGTCAGACCACTGGAGTTCAAACTTCAATTCTGCCATTTAGTAATGGGTGAGTTAGTACTTAAGAACCCGTTGCCGTCGAGTCGATTCCGACTCATAGCAACCCTGTAGGACAGAGTAGAACTGCCCCATAGGGTTTCCAAGGAGTGGCTGGTGGATTCTAACTGCTGACCTTTAGGTTAGCAGCTGAGCTCTTAACCACTGCGCCACCAGGGCTCCTAGTACTTAAGAAAGGTGATGTGTTATCTATTGTTGTTGTTGATGTGTGCCGTGGAGTTGATTCCAACTTATAGCAACCCTATAGGACACAGGAGAACTGCCCCCATAGGGTTTCTAAGGCTATTGTAATCTTTATGGGAACAGATCGCCAGGTCTTTTCTCCCACAGAGTAACTGATGGGTTTGAACCACCGACTTTTCAGGTGCAGCCGAGCACTTAACCATTGCGCCACCAGGGCTCCTTAGCGAGAGGGCACGAAAGAGTAAATCAACGATTTCAGATCCGGAGGGAATTTGATTCCTACAAACTTTCCCAGCTGGTCCTGTGGGAGCAAAAGATAATGGAGACAGAGTTTCACCTACAAAGCAACCTGGAAATTAGCATGTTCCCATGGGGCCCAAGCCTGGGAATTGGCCTTTGGAGTTATTCCTAGAATATTTGCCTTGCTTTTTAGCCCAAGGAACAAAAGACCAAGGTCTTAGGAGTGGATCATGGACGAATCTCAATGAGCCCAGTCGTTATCAGTCAGGATGTTTAGTTGTCAACCACGGGGCTGGCTCTGGCTAGTTTAAACAGAAAATGAATTTATTACAGAAGAGTAAGCAGGTCACAGACTCTCCGAGAGGGTGTGTCAGACACGGAGGTTACGAGGTCAGAAGCGAGGCTGAAATATCACAAAAGAGCTCTAGCAAAGACGACTGCCTGCAAACCTTGGGAAGGACACCATGGCTTGATCTTGTTGCCTAGATACAGGACAGAGAACCAGCTCCCAGGCAAGAGATGGTGTCAGGACGTATCTCCTAATATGCTTTCTCCCCTCCTCTTATAGCGGTGGTTCTTAACCGGGGGGTGATCGAGCCCCCACAGGCCATTAGGCAATGTCTGGAGACAGTTTCCGTTGTCACAGCTGGGGAAGGGGTGCTACTGGCTGCTAGTGAGTGGATGCCTGGAATGCTGCTCAACAGCCTGCAGGGCACAGGACAGCCCCCCATGGCAAGGAATGATTCGGCCCTGACGTCCATAGTGCCCAGGTCGAGGAACCCTACGCTGTGATAATAAAAGCTGCCATTTCTAGCTGAAGGTCCTTGGATGGCACAAACCCCCTCGACTACTAACTGAAAGGTTGGTGGTTTGAACTCACCCAGCGGTGCTGTGGAAGAAAGGCCTGGTGATCTTCTTCTGTCAAGATTACAGCCAAAAGAGTCCCTGTGGAGCAGTTCTACTCTGACACACATGGCGTCACCATGAGTGGTTGGAATCAACTCTATGGCAACAGGTATTTTTGGTTGTTGTTGTTGATTTCTGGCTGGGCCCATGGCTATGGTTTGTCGTTGTAGTTTATGTCTAGCTGAGCCCATGGCCGCGGTTTTTGTGTTGTTGTTTATGTCTAGCTGAGCCCATGGCCGCGGTTTTCATGTCGTTGTTGATCTCTAGCTGAGCCCATGGCCGCGGTTTTCATGTCGTTGTTGATCTCTAGCTGAGCCCATGGCCGTGGTTCTTGTGTTGTTGTTGATCTCTAGCTGAGCCCGTGGCCATGCAGAATAAGGATCTCGTTCTGCCAGCCTCATTAGCAGCTGGGTTGGCCATGGGACCAAGTTCTGGACATTTGGATTTGGACAGGAATGATGTGTGCATCTTAGAGGAAGGGGGCTGTGCTCCCCTGGCCCCTTCTCTCCTCTGGAATGAGATAGGGTGCTAGACAAAGAAGAGCTATCTGTGTCTCTCAGGTGGAAACCAGCCAGACACCCTTGCTCCTGCCCACCTCTTTTGCTGCCCCTTATCCCCCAAGGAGCCTGGGTGCAGGGTTGGGGGCTCTACTCCATAGCAGGGCAGGAAGGCGGCCCTTCTCACCCTGGGCAGCTTGGGTCAGGGCGTTGAGCCTCTCGCCCACCCTGATCCAGGTACGTGAGACTTTTTCCTGCTTTTGGAACTAGGGGCCCCATGTTTTCATTTTGCACTTGATTCTACAATGACATAGCCTGTCTTGCCAATACAATTTTTTCCTTTGTTTCATTTCTGATTACAAAAAGGCACGTGTCTGTTATGGATTGAATTGTGTACCCTCAAAATCTGTGTTGTGAATCCTAACCCCTATACCTGTGGTTATAATTGCATTTGGGAATGGGTTTTCTTGGTTATGTTAATGAGGCTGTATTACTGTAAGGTGTGTCTTAAATCAACCTTATTGAGATATAAAAGAGCAGATTAAGCACAAGGAAGCAGAGATGGGGGGAAGACAGACATCATGCTACAAGAAGATCACCAAGGACCCAAGGAACAGAAGCTGGAAAGAGAGAAGGACCTTCCCCTAAAGCTGACAGAGGGAGGAAGCCTTCCCCTAGAGCCCCATGAACTACGAGAAAATAAACGTCTGTTTGTTAAAGGCACCCACTGGTGGTATTTCTGTTCCAGCAGCGCTAAATAACTAAGACAATGTCCTTCTGTGGATGGTCAGCTTGTGCTAAAAGAGCCGTAAGGGTGTATTTCTTTCTTACGGTTTCTCTGCGGCCGGGATGGTGGTGGTGTGTGGTTGTCGATGCTGTAGGACTCTGTCCATATTTCCTCACCATTCACCTCTACACGAGAAGGAGTATGTGTGCAGGACCAGCACAGTGCTGAAGGGTCGAGGCTCCGGGAAGCAGCTCTCAACGAATGACTCTTGGAAGTTGGTATATAAATAATTCAGCTCTCACACCCCCCCGGAGGGAGAACTCCAGGTGTGTTCTACATAGTCTCTCAGAGGTTCCTGGGGGATTGAACTCCAGCTGTCCACCGTGGTAACTGGCTTGATGATGCTCCTTTTATGAGCTTCCTCCCCTTCCTTGTCTCACTTTCCCGCTCTCCTACCAGTGGGATTACATAAAGAGAGAGAGAGAGAACTGCCGTGGAGTCTACTCTGACTCATGGTGACCTGCGTACTACAGATGAAACACTGCTGAGTCCTGCATCATCCTCACAATCACCAGCGTGGTCCAGTCCATTGTTGCGGCTATTGTGCCCATCCATCTCATCCTCACTGGCCCTCTACTTCACCAAACATGATGTCCTCCATCAGCGACTGATCCGTCCTGATGACAAGTCCAAAGCAAGCAAGTCAGACAGTGTTCTGTTGTGATCCATCTGGTTGTCATAGGCAAATTTTTGGAAGTAGATCGCTAGGCTTTTCTTCCTAGCCTGCCTTAATCTGGAAGTACCCTCTCAAAATGAGTGACCCTGATGGTATTTGAAACACTGGTGGCACAGCTTCCAGCATCACAGCAAAATGCAAGCCACCACAATATGTCAAACAGGCAGACAGATGGGTGGCGGCTCCTGGGATTAGCTCACATGCAAACTACTTGCACCCAACCCTGTCACAGGCCTTTCTTTTGGGGAGACACAAGTCTATGTGGAGCGTAACAAATTATGGATCACATTGCAAAGAATGGGAATTCCAGAACACTTACTTGTGCTCATGAGGAATCTGTACCTAGAACAAGAGGCAGTCATTAGAACAGAACAAGGGGATGCTTCGTGGTTTAAAGTCAGGAAAGGTGCGCGTCAGGGTTGTACCCTTTCACTATACTTATTCAATCTGTGTGCTGAGCAAATAATCCGAGAAGCTGGACTATATGAAGAAGAACAGGGCATCAGGATTGGAAGAAGATTCATTAACAACCTGAGATATGCAAAAGACACGACCTTGCTTGCTGAGAGTGAAGAGGCCTTGAAGCACTTACTGATGAAAATCAAAGACTACAGCTTTCAGTATGGATTACACCTCAACATACAGAAAACAAAAATCCTCACAACTGAACCAGTAAGCAACATCATGATAAATGGAGAGAAGATTGAAGTTGTCGAGGATTTCATTTTACTTGGATCCACAATCAACCCCCAGCGGAAACAGCAGTCAAGAAATCAAACGATGTAGCACATTGGGTAAATCTGCTGCAAAAGACCTCTTGAAAGTGTTAAAAAGCAAAGATGTCACTTTGAGGACTAACATGTGCCTGACCCAAGCCATGGTGTTTTCTATCACCTCATTTGCATGCGAAAGCTGGACAGTGAATAAGGAAAACTGAAGAAGAATCAATGCATTTGAATTATGGTGTTGGAGAAGAATGTTGAATATGTCATGGACTGCCAGAAGAACAAACAAATCTGTTTTGGAAGAAGTAGAACCAGAATGCTCCTTAGAAGGGAGGATGGCGAGATTTCGTCTCGCATACATTAGACATGTTATCAGGAGGGACTATTTTCTGGAGAAGGACATCATGCTTGGTAGAGGCTCAGCAAAAAAGAGGAAGACTCTCCATAAGATGAACTGACACGGTGGCTGCAACAATGGGCTCAAACATAGCAAGGATTGTGAAGATGGTGCAGGATGGGGCAGTGTTTCGTTCTGTTGTACATAAGGTCACTGTGAGTTGGAATGGACTTGATGGCACTTAACAACAACAAATGTAGACGATTGTCTTACTTGGAAGTCAGCTTATGCAAGAAGAAATTTGGTTCAGTTGATATTTTAAAATAATAGTAGCACAGGAAGACCAAGCCTGGACAGTTAGCTTGTTGCCAAGGAAGTGGACAGCCATTAGTCCCTCCGGTCCACGAAGAGGATGTAGCCACGACAAGCACAGAGGAACTGGAGACACCGAAATACCGCCACCACGTGAGATATGATTTAGGCTCAAATATTTCTTTTTTCCTATTTAGTTCATAAATGTAACATGAGAAAGCTGAATCTATTCGTCTACAAAACAAAATCTGATCCTTCACAAAATTAATATCTTTCTGGAAAAAAATAGCAACAAGAGAGTGGAACAGTCGATGATTTGACTGACTGGATCAGCGTTCTCAAGCAGAAAAGATGAAATATCGACCCTGGGGAGCCGGGGAGTGGGGAGGAAGTACGCTCTGGATTTCACTGTCCCTGCTCCCTGCTTCTGAAGCTTTCTCTTCTACGTGGGGGTCCTTGGAGGCCTCCTGCACTCCCGTGCCACCTTCCAACTTTTATGAAATACATGCCATTTGGAAGAACTGCTTCACTGTAATCATTTACCATAATTGTCACTGAAAAAATCATCATGCTCAACCCCTGTGGAGAAAATACATCTTTCCATAAATGCGTGTATGTGAAGACTGTCAAAATTATTAGCTGTTGGCATTAAAACTTCGTGCACAAAGTTAAAATGACTTTTTACTACCTCTTTTTTTAGAAATGGATTTAAAAATAATGAGGGAGGAAAAAGAGGGTGAGAATGGTTGTACAACGTGAAGAATGTAATCAGTGTCACTGAATTGTACTTGTAGAAACTGCTGAATGGGTGTATGTTCTGCTGTGTACATTCTCAACAACAAAAACCAAATTTTTTAAAAATAATGTTTGTGTTTTCCGTAAACGTTTACACAGCAAATTAGGTTCCCGTTTAATAATTCCTCCCCAAATTGTTCAGTGACGTTGCTTACATTTTTCACAATGTGCCAACACTCTCATTCTCTCCAATTTGGAGGTTTCATTTTCCGTAATCTGGGTTCTCTGTCCCCGAGAACTTTCCTCTTTGCTTTAGAGTAATGGTTGACCATTTGGTCTCATATAGATGATTTTCTAAAGGTGCGCAGCACTCACGGGTAATATTCTTTATTTTATGAACCAATCTGTTACTTACTCATTTCAGTAATATTTTATTGTGTTTTTGGTGAAGGTTTACACAGCAGTTTAGGTTCCCATTCAATAATTTCCACACAAGTTGTTCAGTGACATTGACGACATTTTTCACAATGTGTACACATTTTCATTATTTCCATTTCCACTCAGCTAGTTTCCCTGCCCCCTTGCCTTCTCATCTTTGTTTTAAAGTAATTGGTGACCATTTGGTCTCATACAGTGATTTTTAAAAGGGGCACAGTACTCACGGGTGATATTCATTATTTTTTGAGCCAATTTATTATTTAGCTACAAGGTGACTTCGGGGATCAGTATCATATACACTAGAGGAATGATACAAACAAAAGCAACTTGATTTAAAAAGGTGCTTCAAAGGCTGCTTCTCATCATCCTTCTCTTCTGAGTGTTCAAGTAACTAATTTTCGTTTTTGACAAGGAAGCATATCAATTTCTTGTTATGATTTTTTAAATTGAAATAAGCAATGGTGGCTCATTTCAGCCATCCTAATGTTTCTGTAAGGAGCCCTAGTTGCACAGTGGTTAAGTGCTCAGTTGCTAACCGAAAGGTCGGTGGTTCGAACCTATCCAGCGGCTTTGCAGAAGACCTGGAGATCTGCTCTTGTAAAGACGACAGCCTAGAAAACCTTACAGGGCAGTTCTACTCTGTCACATGGGGTCGCTATGAGTTGGAATCGACTCTCAATGGCACCTAACAACAGTAATCTTTCTGTTCCTCTTTTTTCAGTGATTATCAAACCCTAATCCATGTTCATACTAAAAATGTAGAGTGAGTAGTTCTATTTAAGTTGAGGATGAGGTTTTCAGCATCACCTGATGCTCCCTGCAACAATGTCGGCTCCTGGCATGTACCTGCTCAGTGATTTCCTTGCCTATTTGTAGAACTATATCAAGCTGCTTTGCTGCTAATCCTAAGTACCATGAAAGACAAAGCAGCTAGCTTTTACTATCAGGAGACGTTCCAATTCTATATCATGGAAGAAGCCTCTTATGGATTGAATCATGTCCCCCAAAATGTGTTTAGGGGTTGGAATCCTAACCCCTATACATGTGGATGTAATCCCATTTGGGAATAGCGTTTTGTTTGTTACGTTAATGAGGCCATATCAAGGTAGGGTGTGTTCTAAACCTAATCCTTTCTGAGTTATAAAAAGTGGAGTTTAGACACAGAACTAAGCACAAATTGGAGAAGACAGATGCCATTTGAAGATTGTCAAGGAACTGAGGAAAGCAAGGGCCAGAGAAGCTGAGAGAAAGATCTTCCCCCGCAGCCGACAGAGACAGCCTTCCCTTAGAGCTGGTGTCCTGAACTCAGACTTCTAGCCCTCTGAACTGTGAGAAAACAAATGTGTGCTCTTTAAAGACACCCACTTGTGCTATTCCTGTGATAGCAGCACTAGATAACTAAGACAAAGCCAAACACAGAAGCGATCCCTTTCCAAGGTAGAAAGTGTGGGATTGGGAGGATGGTGAAATTAACTCCTTGGTTTTTGCCTTTCAGTCATGCCTAATTTCGATCTTAATGTAGTTTCTATCCCTCTCAAAAGTGACAAGTAATCTACAATATTGGCCTTTTATTAGGTTTCACAGCTACTGCCAATGGCAATGGCAATGACACTCTTGGATAACTCCATCTATACAAAGAAGACGCAAACTGCAAGTATATGACTGAGTCCGTCCAACACCAGAAGAACCACTCCACTGAGCCCAGCCCAAATTTCTGACTCAGAATCATGAGCTAAATAAATATTGCTTTAAGCCATTAAATTTTGGAGCCATTTGTTTTAACATCAAAAGCTGACTGATACAAGGATTTTAAAAGATTTTAATTTTTTTTAGTCTAGTGTGCATATAAGAATTGTGATTCAAAAATTATTTCCCAACCAAGCAAAAGTAGCAGCATTTTCAATGACATAAAAAAAAATTATAACATGCTACAACATGGATGAAACTTGAAACCATTATGTTAAGTGAAAGAAGTCAGACACAAAATGTCACATACTGTATAATTCCATTTACATGAAATATCCAGAATAGGTAAATCCATAGAGATTTGCCAAGGGGAATAGGAGGGAGGAATGGGGAGTGACTTCTTAATGGGTACCAGATTTCGTTTTGGGGTGATGAAAATATTCTGGAACTGGATAGTGTGATAGTTACACAACATTGTGACTGTACTAAATGTCACTAATGATAACTTTTTTTGTTACACATAGTATATCACAACTTTAAAGAAAGGAATGTGATACAATCAGATTTGAATTTTAGGCAGACCACACTAGTATCATAGATCGGAAGTAGAACAAGCTGGAGGCAGGGAGACCAGGAAGACCACTTAATTCAGGAGACAAATTATGGAGGAGGAGTAGCAGGTGGGATGGGCAGAAGTTAATAGATGGAAATAATATCCTAAAGTTAAGACAGGACTTGGTGATCGAGTGTCTGCAGAGATAAGAAAGAGGGAGACACGGAGGATAAAGCACAGATTTCTGGCTTGGACAACATGGCGGAGTCAAAATATTCCAGGAATGACTGCTTCTTTCACATTTCTCTTCCTTCTTCAAACCTCCAAGGGCATGGCTTATTATTAGACAGTATAGATTTTGCATTGGAATTATTTCCATTTGATATATAACTGTTGCAGTAGAATGAATTACTTCTAGCCTGGTCTTTGTGATTCACACACAATGATTGAGTGGGACTATGCAAAGGAGTTATATGGAACCCGTGATGGTTTGGGTTATGTGTCATCTATTGTATGGTTGTCCGCCATTTTGTGATCTGATGTAATTATCCTCCATTTTATGTGTTGTAAATCCTGACTTCCATATGCCAATGCAGCAGGATTAGCATGGGGTGTATCTTGAGTCATAGCCTTGCAGGAGGAAGTGACTCAAGTCTTAACCTTACTCACATTATGCTCTTCCCTGGGGTGTGGCCTGCAACCAGCATATATATGTGGGTGCTCTGGCGGGGCTCTCTCTCTCTGCACCTGGATCCTGTATCATTGTCTGACCTCTAGTTCTTGGGACTTGAGCCAGCAGCCTGCCATCTGACCTGCTGATTCTGGGATTCGCCAGCTTCCACAGCCCCATGGGCCAGCAGTCTACTGTCTGACCTGATTCACCAGCTCCCACAGCCTTGCGAGCCAGCAGTCTGTCATCTGGCCTGCCAATTTGGGTTCATTGGCCTGGCGGCCATGTGAGTCTAGAGAACCCTATGCCTGACCCACGCATTTGGGACTTGCCAACCTCCACAACCACACGAGCCGTTGCCTTGATACGGTTCATGAGTTCTGTGAGATGTTGCAGAAAATTACGGAACTCAAAGACGGGAGGGAGAGTACTGAGCGGAGGAGGGAGGAGTTGGTATTAGAGATGATGGAGTGGGACAGAAACCTGGAAAAGCTGGACATTTGGGACGTCTTTAACCTCTGCCCCATAGGAACCAACTTTGTGACGATCCTTATATAAGAAATTATTCATTTAACTGTGTTTACCCCAAAGCACTGGTTTTCTGTTGATGCAGGTATGAGCTGAGTCCGTATGGTTTCAACCAGTCCATAAATTGGCTTCCTTCTGGGCAACCTGTCCAACCTGTCCAGTACCGAGGGCCGTGTGACACAACCAAGCTTGTCTAGGTCTACAAATGCTTGGGAGTATAATTTCTTGTTCAAATTATAATTACAGTGATAGTTGCAGTATATCTGCTGAAGAGATCACGGAAAGATAAATTTTATCTTGGGAAGACAGTCATAAGAACGATAAAACCAGACCAAATTGCCATACTATGCACTGTGCGCCAGACGCCAGGTACGTAACATCAATTAGTGCATGTAATCCTCCAACAACCAAAAGGAGAAGGTGAATTATTACATTTTATCAGTTGAGGAAATAGAGAGGTTCAGGCACCGGTCCTAGGAGCCACAGTCAATAAAAGCCAGAGCGCGGATTTGAACCTACCTGGGTGGTGCAGTTAAGACGCTCAGCTGCTAACTGAAAGGTTGATGGCTTGGGTCCACTCAGAGGTGTCTCAGAAGAAAGGCCTGGTGATCTACTTCCAAAAAGTCAGCCATTGAAAACCCTACAGAGCACAGTTCTACTCTGCCACACATGGGGACGCCATGAATGAGAATCGACTCAACGGCAACCGGTTGTCTATTTATCACCTCCTTCCTCTGCTGAGTAGAAGACAGGTGAGGGCTGACTGAATGAGAACAGCTGATTTCTGTTTGATTAGATAGAAATCTCACAGACTCAAAGGCCCAGAGTCCAGGTATGGATTATCCAGGATTTTTGCTCCTTGTCTTTATTTCTCTTCCCTCCATATCCTCCCTAAGGCCAGCAAGAGCAGCAAGGAGAAGTCTTACGCAACTGCTAGGTTCCACAGTGTTGACGGTTCTAGCAAAGCTGCTTTAGACTGCTTTAGAGATACAGGCTGCTTAAAGCACGTTCTAAGCCAGGGTCAGCCAACTTTTTCTGTAAAAGGCCAGAGAGGAAATATTGCAGGCATTGCTGTCCGTATGGTCTCCGTCGTGACACCTCAACTCTGCCATTGTACCACAAAAGAAGCCATATAAACGAATGGGTGTGGCTGTGTTCCAATAAAACTTTATTTACAAAACAAGTGGTGGGCCAGATTTGCCCCATGAGCTGCAGTTTGCCGACACCTGTTCTAAACTGAGGATTTGAGGTCTTGTTTGTATTTTGTATGTATAGTCTGCCTGGTCCATACTACCGAGAATAATCCAGGGGTGATGAGTGGCTGCCAGGAAGGAACAATGGGACAGAGTTGAGGCCACCAGTGTTGCATAACACCATAGCAGGATCTCAACCATGACTGTCGCTTCACCATTACCTGATCAGATATCACCGAGATCCTGGCCTAGTTAGAGGCTGGCCAGGTGTGTTCCACTCAGCAGTGCCTAGCCCTCCCTCCAAGCAAAGGAGAAGAAAGGGAAACCATCCAGCAAATTAATTCTTTGGTACCTCGCCATTACGCAGGCCACAAGTAGTGAATTATTTAAAGATAAAAATTAATTATTCAGTGAGAGCTCACAAGAAGCATTTCTGGACATGCAGTCTTAGAGAGAAGCTGTCGCTGAAGAATTCAGATGCAATAAAGCCAGGGTCTGGGAGGGCATGAGAGCGGTGGGTTGAGAGGCTGCCACAGGCATGGAGGTTCGGCACGCTGATCCCCATGTGCTTCAAAAGAGAAAGAGTGCAGATATAAAACTCACCAACGGTTATAATGTAAATACCCGCCAGCGCCTGTTAGCAGACCAAGACTCCGAGTGCTTCAGCTTTCATTTTGTGTTTGGCTTTCTTTGTTCTCGGTAATAATGGACACGTAGGGACAACGTGCGCATTGGTGGTTCGCTGGTAGAATCCTTGCCTTCTGCACAGGAGACCCAGGTTTTATTCCCAGCCAATGCACCTCATGTGCAGCTACCACCCATCTGTCCGTGGAGGCTTGCGTATTGCTATGATGCTGAACAGGTTTCAGCAGAGCTTCTAGACCAAGACGAACTAGGAAGAAAGGCCTGGCAATCTACTTCCAAAAATCAGCCAGTGAAAACCCTATGAGTCACAACGGTCCAATCTGCGATGGATCATGGGGATGGCGCAGGATTGGGCTGCATTTTGTTCAGTTGTGCACGGGGTCACCATGAGTCGGGGCTGGCGCCATGGCAGCTAAAAACAATCCCTTGAGTAGAAAACCAAGACTCTGAATGGTAAGACCTCATTGTGTGTTTGGCTTTGGTTGTTCTCTCTAATCACGAATACTTAGGGCAAATAGAATTTTTAGGTGAAGTGACTTTGCCGAGTGCCCATCCCCTGCCAGCATCCCCCAATGGTGGCACCTTACGCAACCTTCGTGCATCATCAGATCCAGGAGACTGACGCTGGCACCGTACCGTGGGCTAGCACAGAGACCTCACTCGGATTTCACCAGTGTTTTGTGTATTCACTCTTTTGTATGTCTTTTGCATGATTCTAGGAAATTTTATCACACCCATAGATGTTGTTCTGCATGTTTCTGTAATGATCTCAACTCCCATGCTTTCAAAGTACATATGTGTAAGCACTCACAACATGAACTAGGAAACAGACATATGTCTACCTTTGAGGCTCTCAAATATTAACTACAAGTTACTAGAAATCTGCAAGTCACTAGAAAGTTATTAAGAAAATTTCTGAACTTAGACATAGAAATACAGAAACAGGTGAAGGATGTAAAGATCATAAACAACCTTTAAGTTCACTTTGACCAGGCATACCGCGACACAAAAATACCTAACCTAACCGAAACAGCCTCCCATTATCTCTAACCTTGAAGAGAAGATGCGTCATTCGGCTACTCTATAACTCTGGGGAATAAACGTAATGTGCTAGTCTTTGACGTCACACTGGCCATTGTCATGTGGAACCAAGGTGACAAATTCACATATAAACCCTAAATTTCTGCTCACTCACTGAGAGAAGGCAGAGATGGAACTGAGATTCTGTCTGCCGCCACTCCCCTTGGACCCTAGCTACGAGGGACCTCAGCCATGTTGAAGCGGGGTTAAGCCTTCGCCTCAAGATCTCTCATTAAAGGTAAAAGCCTGAAGTCTAAAGATTTGGACTCTAACCGCTGAACTAATATTGTAGTTGTAATTGTTAATTCTGATTCTGTAGTTCTAAATCAATGTTGTGAGGTCTTACTTTGTGTGCCTTGCCATGATGACCTTGCAATAAACTAAACGAGTTTATGCATGACAAACCTGAGTATCTGTTCCATCACCGTGAATGAACTTCCTCATGTCACCCCTTTATAGTCACATCTTCCCTCTCTTGCCACACCCCTGGTAGCCAACCACCTGTTCTCCATCTCTGTAATTTTGTTATTTCAAAGATGTTATACAAATGCACTCATACAATATTTCACTGTTATGGACTGAAATGTGTCCCCTCTAAAATATATGTTGGAATCCTAACCCCTGTGCCTGTGATCCTGTTTGGAAATAGGGCTTGGTTTTCTTTGTTACGTTGATGAGACCATACCCAAGTAGGGTGGGTTCTAAATCCATTCACTTCTGAGTTATACAAAGAGCAGACTAGACAACAAATTCTTGCCCTATCATATTTTTAAACCCACCATAACGTTTGAAAGTAGTGAGTGATCTGCACTGAGTCACAAATTAGTGTAAGTTTTTTATTCCAACTGGAGAAATAATAATATACTGCATCCTATTCTTACTGTTTACATAAACTGCCTTAAACAAAAAGATTAGACAAAGAAGTGGACACATAGGGAAAAAAACAGATGCTACATCAGTATTGCCTACAAGCCAATGGACTAAGAAGTGCTCAGGACTACCTCCAAGAAGGAATCCACATGGCCGAGACCCAGATTTGGACTTGTAGCCTCCAGAACTGAGAAAATAAATGCCTGCCCTTTAAAGTCACCCACTTGTGGTATTTCTGTTACAGCAGCACTAAGAAGCTAAGACAGTGACCTTTTGAGATTAGTTTTTTACACTCAGCATTATGCCTTGGCGATTCATTCGAGTTTTGTGTGCTTCAATGAATAGTTTTTTGTTTTTTATTGCTAAATTGTAGTCCACAGTATGGATGTACCACAACTGGTTTAACCATTCACCCGTTGAAGACCATCTGGGCTGATGCTAGCATTTGGCTCTTACAAACACAGCTGCTGCGGACATTTGTGAACAGGTGTTTGTGTGAACTTGTCTTCATTTCTCTAAAACGAACGCTCATGAGTATGATTGCTTAGTCACATGGTAAGTGTGTATTCAATTGTTTCTGAAGCTGCCAGGCTAATTTCCAGAGTGGATTCAACAAACCTTTTGTCCCCATTTTCCAGTTCCAAAGAAGACCGTCTTTGCACACCAACAATTTGGGTCCCTGATGAGTTCTGCTCCAAAGCCATGGAACACACAGGCTTAACCACTGTGCCTTATATAATCCAGGATTCGAGCTAAGCTTTTCCTTTGGAGGGAAGCAATTCTCTCTGGAATCAGGTGGTTTGTTCAAAACATTGCCGTAAGAAAATAAAAGAAAAATACAGAACTTCTAACGTATTTGTCAGAGGCAAAGACGTGGAGGAAACAATGTCAGCTTTCATTGGGCGGCATTCACAGGGACAAGAATTCCTTTGTGGTTGTAGGTGCTATATGGCTGCTGGAACTGAGCATCACTGAAGAACATCAGTATGTGTATAGAGAGCAGTGTTTCCTTTCCAACATCTCCAACTTGGACACAGATCTGAGACTTGTGGCTTGGACGTGGCCAGAGAGCTTGGCTCGCACAGCCCCCACAGCACCCCCCCATACTCACATTTGTTCAGGTTGTTTTGAAACCAACTTCTTTTATGAAGAGCAGGTAAAAAATACAGGCACTGCCCTCAAGGTTAATTTTACACTGCATTTTTATTTTGTTGTTGGTCTTTACTGCTGACATTAGAAATCAAGCAATGATTTTTTACACTCCAGAGGAGGAAAAATGCTGAGTAAGAAAGCAGGTTTTCAATGACTTGCTTCTCATTAGTATATATATTTTATAATTTATTTTTTGGTGAAAATATGCACAGCAAAACATACACCACTTTAACAATTTCTACATGTACAATTCAGTGACATTGATTATATTCTTCAAGTTGTGCAACCATTTTCACTATATTCTTCCAAACTATTCCTCCACCACTAACATAAACTCACTGCCCTCTAACCTTCTCATCTAACCTTTCGAGTTGCTGTCATCAGTTTGATCCCATATAGATAATTCTTTAAAAGACCATGTCTTAGGTTGAGTTCTCTAGAGAAGCAAAACCAATAAAGCATCTCTATGTATGTATATATATATATATGTACAGACAGAAAGAGAGAGAGAGATTTATATCAAGGAAATGACTCATGTGGTTTTAGAAACTGGAAAGTCCCAAGTCCATGGGTCAGGCTGGAGGCTTCTCCTGACTTATGTAGCTAGAGGGGTTAACAAACACAAGATCAGCAGGTCAGACAACAGGCCTCTGGCTCACAGGCTGCGGAGGCCAACAAATCCCAAGATCGGCAGGTAAGCTGCTAGCTAAAGTCCTAAGCACTGGAGATCAGATGAACAGGAGCCAGCAGCAGGATTCAGAGCTAGAAAAGCCCACCAGCCTTGGCAGAAAGTCCACGTATATTTGATGCAGGCCACACCCCTTACTTACAACAGATCCCATCATGGAGGTGATTGCATTATATCTGATCTCATCATGGAAGTAATTACATCATCATACGACTGCCGAACTACATCATAACAGCCAAAACACTGAGAATCATGGCCCAGCCAAGCTGACACGTAACCTTTTTTTGTCTGTTTATTGTTGTAGCTTAAGTGAAAGTTTACATTTCAAATTAGTCTCTTATACAAAAATTTCTACAACATTGTTATGTGACCCTAATTGCTCTCCCCATACTGTGACAGCACACTCCTCCTTTCCACCCCAATTTCCCATGTCCATTCAACCAGCTCCTAACCCTCTCTGCCTTCTCATCTCACCTCTAGACAGAAGCTGCCCATTTAGTCTCTCGTATCTACTTGAGCTATGAGGCACACTCTTCAAGAGTATCATTTTATATCCCACAGTCCAGTCCAATCTTTGTCTGAAGAGGTGGCCTCGGAAATTGTTTTAGTTCTGGGCTGATAGAGAATCTGGGGGCATGCCTTCCAGGGTTCCTCCAGTCTCGGTCAGACCATTAAGTCTGGTCTTTTTACTAGAATTTGAGTTCTGCACCGCACCTTTCTCCTGCTCCATTAGGGACTCATTGTTGTGTTTCCTGTCAGGGCAGTCATTAGTGGTAGCTGGGCACCATCTAGTTCTTCTGGTCTCAAGCTGATGCAGTCTGCAGTTTATGTGGCCCTTTTTGTCTCTTGGGCTAATACTTTCCTTGTGTTTTTGGTGTTCTTCATTCTCCTTTACTCCAGGTGGGTTGGGACAAATTGATGCATCTTAGATGGCTGCTTGCAAGCTTTTAAGAACCCAGATGCCACTCACCAAAGTGGGATGCAGAAAATTTTCTTAATAAACTTTGTTATGCCAGTTGACCTAGATGTCCCCTGAAAGCATGTTGACACACAACTTTAACAATCACAGAGCACAATACTCATGGCAGACATTCTATATGAATTAAGCTAAACTATTGTTTGGTTTGAAAAAATATTTCAGGGGATATTTTTGTTTTAATGTTTAAGGATTATCTCAGGGCAATAGTTTTGGGGGTTCGTCCAGCCTCCATGGCTCCAGAAAGTCTGGATTCCATGAGAATTTGAAATTCTGTTCATTGGAAGCATATTATGTCCCATGCTCCTGGCGGCAGGAAGTACCAAGGATATCAGCCCAGCACCCTATGAAAAGTGTAGTGAGGGCCCCTTGGACAGGGCATGGCAGAGACAACACTCACCTTGTTGTCTGCTTCCCACCCAAATGGGCATGGATATATATATACATATATATATATATATATATATATATATATACGTATATTGATGGCTCAGATCTAAGTGCTGAACATACATGAGCTCATTTGTCCTTTAAATGTGGAGAACAAGGACTCTGTTTTGTTTCCTGCTGTTGCCCCACCAACCAGAAAGCCCCTGATACGGAGGAAGTGTTCAATAAATGTTTGCAGAATGCATTATGAAAAGATGATTTGTATGCAGTCATTTAAGAGATGGAAATACTTCATCACTTTGCAGTCCTGTGTTACTCTATCATTCTTTATATCAGTGTAGTGAAATGAGTATGAGCATAGAACTCAGGAATCAAATTACCTGGGCTCACCACAGCTCCACCACCTACTACTGTTTAAGCAACCGCACTAAAAACTTCCTAATGGTAAGTCAGGGGTAAAAATGGGATTATTGGGAGGATAAAATTAGCCCCCTGGTGTCCACCCCTCTTTCCCCCACATATACCCTCTCTTGTTAGCAGAACCCTGATTGTGCTCAGGAACGCCCCTCCTTCCTATCATGTGTCAAAGGATGGTAAGACCACTCCCAGTTCAAACGACCACAATATTGTTGTTAGCTGCCATCAGGTCAGCCCCTGACTCATGGTGACCCCATACACAACAGCATTGGACCATTGTGACCCATAGGGTTTTCAGAAGTATATTTCCAGGTCCTTCTGCCTAGTCTGTCTTAGTCTGGAAACTCCACTGAAACCTGTTCAGCATCATAGCAACATGCAAGTTTCCACTAAGAGACAGGTGGTGGCTTTGCATGAGGTGCAGTGGCCGGGAATCAAACCTGGGTCTCCTGCATGGAAGGCGAGAATTCTACCACTGAATCATCACTGCGCTCATGTCAGTCATAGTGGTTCCATTTTCCACTGGCTTAAAATTGAGAAAGATGACCCAGTCCTGACCATGGTGCCGGGAAGGAATGTTGTCTGAAGGGCTTCTGGGCAAACTCTCCTGTTAAGAAGGCAGACAAAGAAATGATCCTTCTGCCTCAAGACTTGGCAGTGTCTGGATGTGATACCCAGAATAACTTTGGACGTCTGGTGCCATGAGGGGGCGCAGCCTGAAAGAAGAGCCAACCCACTGAGGAAGGCAGAGGGAAGAGATGGAAAGAGCCTGGGCCCTTGATTGATACCACTGATGGTGCCTAGACCCACCTTCCACTGGGCTTCCAGAAACAGAGCTGCCATGTTTATCTAGTACTCCAGGCTTATGGAAGTATCACTGTTTAAGCCAATTTGAGTTGGGGTCTGTTGCTTGCACTCAAAAGCATCCTAAATGATACAAAAATCATTGATATAAAAATGATACAATGATATAAAATGATATAGTACCTGGCCCAGACTAAACACTAATCAATATTTTTTTAAAACAATTAACAGGTGTGGCTCCTGGGTATTGGATATTAAGATGGCACGCACCTCATGGAGACAAGCAAAGAGTTGAGGTGGATGGAGAGAGAGAGCTCTGAACTGCAAGAGAAGTTTTTCTTGTTTTGTGCACTTTGTCTCTCTTTATTTCCCTTTAATGACGTCTGGATTTAAAATGTCAACCTCATCTCAGCCATGCTATGGAGAATTGGAGAAAGGTTTGGGTGCCCCTTGTTGGGGCAGAATGTTCCTTATGCCATGTAGAGGTAGCAACAGTAATTAGAGAAAAATCCCCAAGGGGAAGGCAGATGTCAAAGATACAAATTAGGAAGCATGTTTGGCCATATCTGAGAAAGTTTCAAAGCCCACACCCCTCTGACCTAATAATGCCCTTTCCAGAACTCTCCTACAGTACTGTGTTTTGTGTGTTAGCTGCTGTCCAGTCAGCCCTGACTCATGGTGAGGCCATGCACAATGAACAGAAATGCTGCCTAGTCCTGTGCCATCCCTGTGCTGGGTTGTGGGATGGGACAACATTCCATTGTGACCCAAAGGGTTTTCATGCTACAGCGATACTCACATCAAAATGATGCATGTGTAGAAATATCCATTACAGAATTGTTTGAGTAGCAAAAGCCAGGAAACAGCTGGAATGTCCAATAAGGGACTGGGTGAATTAAGCCATGTTGTTGTTCTTGGGTGCCGTTGATTCCTTCTGGTTAGCAGCTGAGCATTGAACTATGACACCACCAGGGCTCCTTAACTAAGCCATACCACGCAGCGGGAAAGAGTGAAGCAACCTGACGTGCACTGATATGGAGCCATCGCCAACACTTATTCTAATGGCAGAAAACAGTTACATACTATTGCTAAATAAAAATAAAAACCCAAGAAGAACCTTGATAAAGAGGGTATATTTACTAGCCCACAGAAACTCTTCTTTCAAAACTGCAAAAAAAGAGGCTGACCCAAGACAAATGTTTGCCAGACAACACATCGTTTCATTTCTGTCACCTTCCCATTGATTGAACAATCGGATCCTCCCCCACACCGTAATAGCCACCATACCCTCCGCTTTTTTGAATTGTTACCTAGGCTTCCTTTGCCATCTGTCGCCATGGTGCTCCAATTCTTGTGTCATTTATTTCCTTGGGTACTTTCCGTTCTGCTATGAATATCTCCAGGGTGAGGATTTAATCGTACAAGGCTACATGAGCTTGCAGATGAGAAAAGAAAAAGAGAGAGAGAGCATGGAAGAAATACGAACTATAAACAACTAAGCTAACTAACCTGTTGACTCCGACTCATGGCGACTCCATGCATGTCAGGGTAGAACTGTGCTCCACAGGGTTTTCAATGGCTGAGTTTTCAGACGTAGATCACCAGGGCTTTCTTTGAAGGCACCTCTGGGTGGACTCCAATCTCCAACCTTTCGTTTAGCAGCCAAATGTGTTAACCACTTGTACCACCCAGCAACTCAAGGACTGTAAATGGAAGACCTCAACTGTAGCCACTAACAAGTGGTCGTTTAGAATCCACCTGACTGTCCATGTCCGGCTTTTCCCACAGGCTCGCATCTATATACACAAAGAAGGTTTCTGTCTCTTGTTGGTTTGTTTTCGTAGTAAATACCTGGCAAATGCTGCCGGTTGTGAAATACAAGATGTGAGAACTCTTTCTCTGAAAATGTAGCTGGGGAAAAAATGATGTAAGTAGGCAGAGAAATAGCTGCCTAGAAAAACAACTTTCCATAGGCTGATGAAATACTAGGAGAGAAAAGGGGTCCCCCTGAGTGTCTTCCCAAACGCTATTTTTATTTTGGAGCCAAACTGATTCCTATTAAAATATACATGTACGCATTTTATTTTTAACAAATGCATTCCAAGTATATTTGTTAGTGTCTTATTAGAAGTCCCTACCAATCATCAACTGTGACCTAAATAGTTGGGAACGGCAGGAGGAAGAAAGACTCCAAGCAGAATTCTGCGGCAGGAGGGTTTGAGTCGGGGGACTCAGAGGGAAAGGCAGAAAAGGCTGGCTCCCTGCGAAGCGGCAAGCAGACACCTACCATTAGCCTCCAAACAGAGAAGACAGGAATGAGTACAGGACCCCCATTCCTAAATTAACCATGTTGTTGTTGACGGCTGCCGTCAAGTAGGCTCCAACTCTTGGCGGCAACCCCATGTACAACAGAAAGAAACATTGCCTGGTCCTGACCTGACGCCATCTTCACCATCATTGTATTGCAGCCACCGTGTCAATCCACCTCGTGGAGGGTTTCCCTTGTGTTTGCTGACCCTCTACTTTACCAAACATGATGTCCTTTCCTAGCGATTGATCTTTCCTGACGACATGGCCGAAGGAAGCAAGCTGAAGTCTCTCCATCCTCACTTCTAAGGAGCATTCTAGAAGATGACTCATATAAGCTATCATTAACTCAGTGGTTTTGGAAATTCTATTCCAAGAGTAGCATATTTTTGAAACTTACATGTTTATGTTGCATGAGGAAAAATAGATTATAAAGCCCCAAATTCTGGGGAAATTTTATTTAATACAAGGAAGCTCACGTGGAGAAGAATTGCTGTGTGCTTTAAAAAAAAAAAAGTAATTATTAAAACCAAACTAAAGCATGCACATAATTAAATAAAATAGTTCTCCATGTCCATCTCCTGTTCCTTGTCTCCTCACTGCCTTATCCACTCACTCTCCAAAAGCAACAACTTTCCATTCTTTCGCCAATGATCAAAATGGTGGCTCAGGACTAACGTGGCCCTCTGCTGTCCCTGTGAGTTTCTAAGCAATTTGATGGAGAATCGACTATGTCTGGGGGTTTTGTCATGGAGTGGTTTACCCTGAAAACAAAGCCTGTGGGTTTTGAACTGAATTCTGTAGAACAGATTTAAATCCAGAGCCCAGACTGCGCTCAGAGCAAATTCTAAATCCTCCCTCAGACTTCCATCCTGACCAGAGATAAAGCTGGGTCCTGAGACTGCCTCCTTCCCTACCCTCACTGTCTTCCATTACCACCCAGAATCCAGTTCCCTCACTCACCCCGCCATGCTTCCAGCCTGCCGGGAGCCCGCAGCTATCTAACCATCTAGTAATAACTTCAAATGTGAAACTCCCACTTAGTGATAAACAAATAAACAAACTCACTGGCGTGGAGTTGATTCCAACTCATATCGACCCTATAGGGCAGAGCAGGATTGATCCACAGGGTTTCCAAGGCTGTAAATCTTTACGGAAACAGACTGCCACATCTTTCTGCTATGGAGTGGCTGGTGGGTTCAAACCACTGACCTTTTGGTTAGCAGCCGAGCGCTTAACTACTGCACCACCAGGGCTCCTTTCCACTTAGTTTTTGTTGTTAGATGCCATCATGTCGGTTCAGACTCATAGCAACCTTAAGTACAATAAAACAAAACACTGCCCAGTCCTGTGCCATCCTCACAATCATTGTTATGCTTGAGCTCATTGTTGCAGCCACTGCGTGGATCCATCTCGTTGAGGGTCTTCTTCTTTTTTGCTGACCCTATACTTTACCAAGCATGATATCCTTCTCTAGGGACTGATCCCTCCTGATACCATGTCCAAAGTATGTACTTAGCTGTAGTCCCGCTAAAATTTTATTCCAAGTCAATTATTTTTTTATTTTTATTTTTTATTGTGCTTTACAGCTCAAGTTAGTTTCTCATACAAAATTTTATACACACATTGTTATGTGACCCTAGTTGCTATCCCTATAATGTGAAAGCACCCTCCCCCTTTCCACCTCGGATTTCCCATGTCCATTCAACCAGCTGCTATCCTTTCTGCCTTTTCATCTCGCCTCCAGACTCGTGTATCTACTTGAACTAAGAAACATACTCTTCACAAGTATCATTTTATGTCTTATATCCAGTCTAATCTTTGTCTGAAGAGTTGGCTTTGGTCTTTTCACTAGAATTTCAGTTCTGCACCCTAGTTTTCTCCTGCTCCATCAGGGACTCTCTGTTGTGTTCCCTGTCAGGGCGGTCATTGGTGGTAGCTTGGCACCATCTTGTTCTTCTGGTCTCAGGCTGATGAAGTCTCTGGTTTATGTGGCCCTTTCTGTCTCTTGGGCTAATATTTTCCTTGTGTCT
>NW_004444070.1:504315-525985 GCF_000243295.1 Trichechus manatus latirostris | reverse complement strand
GGGATGGCTGGATCGTATGGTACTTCTACTTCTAGCTTTTTAAGGAAGTGCCAAATTGATTTCCAAAGTGGTTATACCACTTTACATTCCCACCAGCAGTGTCTAAGTGTTCCAGTCTCTCCACAACCTCTCCAACATTTATTATTTTGTGTTTTTTGGATTAATGCTAGCCTTGTTGGGGTGAGATGGTATCTCATCGTAGTTTTGACCTGCATTTCTCTAATGGCTAATGACTGTGAGCATTTCCTCAGGTATCTGTTAGCCACCTGAATGTCTTCTGTGAAGTGCCTGTTCATATACTTTGCCCATTTGTTAATTAGGTTATTTGTCTTTTTGTGGTTGAAGTTTTGCAGTATCTTGTAGATTTTAGAGATTAGACCCTGATTAGATATGTCGTAGCCAACAATTATTTCCCAGTCTGTAGATTGTCTTTTACTCTCTTGGTGAAGTCTTTTGTGAGCATAAGTGTTTGCTTTTTAGGAGCTCCCAGTTATCTAGTCTCTCTTCTGGCGTTTGTGCATTGTCAGCTATGGTTTGTATTCTGTTTATGCCATCCATGTATTAGGGCTCCTAGCATTGTCCCTATTTTTTCTTCCATGATCTTTACCGTTTTAGATTTTATATTTAGGTATTTGATCCATTTTGAGTTAGTTTTTGTGTATGGTGTGAGGTATGGGTCTTGTTCCATCTTTTTGCATATACATATCCAGTTATGCCAGCACCATGTGTTAAAGAGACTGTCATTTCTCCATTTGACATATTCTGACTCACTTCTGTTACCATTTTCCATACTCCTTGTTTCTGAACTATGAAAGCTTATTCCCCTTCTCCTTCCTTATTCAACTTTCCTGCTTTCTGGGTTTACATCCACCACCACTGGCTGCAGCCAAGTAAACTCCAACTCATGGTGATCCCATGTGTGTAGAACTGTGCTCCATACTGGGTTCTCAATGGCTGTGACCTTTCAGAAGTAGATTGCCAGGCATTTCTTCTGAGGCACCTATGGTTAGACTGGAACCTCCAATTTTTCAGTTAGCAGCTAAGCAGTTTAACCATTTGTACCACTCAGAGCCTGGGTTTACAACATGTTCATGAATTTCAAACCCCTTCTATGTTTCTTGCTAGGAAAGAGCAAGCTTATAATTAATAAAATCAAATGCATAAGGAGCGCTGGTGACACAGTGGTTAAAGAGCTCAGCAGTTCAAACCCACCAGCCACTTGGCGGGAGAAAGATGTGGCAGTTGGCTTCCATAAAGATTTCAGCCTTGGAAACCCTATGGGACAGTGCTACTCTGTCCTATAGAGTCACTATGAGTCAAAATCGACGGGAAGGCAACGGATTTGGATTTTTTTTTTTTTAATGCATTTGGATACCACTAATTTGCATTCCATGAAGCTGGGCCAGAGTGAACCGTCACACCATGGAGGAAGGGCTGGCCCATCCTTTTCATGGTGTAAACATTGCAGGGGATGAGATGAATTTATTTTTCAGATCACAGAGTTCCGTGATTGTTTACAGTGCTGTTTCGTACATGTAATGATACTGATTTTTCATTTTTAGGACTTTCTCTTTAGCTCTCCTGTCCTTGGGCTACACAAGCATCCTCTTGGATTATTGTTTTATTGTTTGCATTACTGTTACACTTGTATTTGTCCTGTCCTTGTGTTCACTGATTGTCACCTGGGAACCCGGGAACAGGTAAACATGTTCTCAGCTCATCTTACTTCTCAGCAGTTCTGAGACACTGGATCCTTCACATAATAGCCAAACCTAGTTGGAGAGAAAGCTCAAAGAGAAAACGGTTCTCTGAATCAAGGAATAAAACCTTGCTGTGAATTTCCTAAATCAACTGCCATCGAGTTGACTCTGACTCATGGCAACCCCATCTGTGTGAGTAGAACTGTGCTCCATGGGGTTTTCAATGCTGCTTTTCCAAAGTAGATCACCAAGCCTTTCTTCTGAGGCATTTCTGGGTGGACTCAAACCTCCACCCTTTTGGTTAGCAGCTGAGTATGTTAACTGTTTGCACCACCCAAACCAAAAAAAACAAACCCAGTGCCGATGAGTCAATTCTGACTCATAGCAACCCTATAGGACAGAATAGAACTGACCCATAGGGTTTCCAAGGAGTGGCTGGTGGAGTTGAACTGCTGACCTTTTAGTTAGCAGCCGTAGCTCTTAACCACTGCACCACCAGGACTCCATTTGTACACCCAGGGACTCCGAATTTCCTAAAGATGGCATTAAAAGAATTAAAAAAAAAATATTCTCAACTTGCAAAGACAGACATTCACCATAAAACTTCCAGTTTCTGGAGACAGTGTGGGGTCAGGAATATATATTCTAGTCTGTGAAAAAAGAGCTGGAAAATTTCCAAAATGTCCATGAGCTGGGAGGAGTCCATATGCCTGTGACACTGTAGTGACCTTTGCATTAATTACCAGGAAATAAACTAACACAGGAAAATCGCTTTAAAAAAATTGTCATGGTAAAATATTGCCTTAGTCTGGGTTCTCTAGAGGAGCAAATCCAGTGAAACATATATACAAATATATATAGAGAGATTTACTTCAAATAAATGGCTCACACAATGGTGGGGCTGGTAAATCCCAAATCCATGGGTCAGGCAA
Organism: Trichechus manatus latirostris; assembly: GCF_000243295.1. NCBI lineage: Eukaryota > Metazoa > Chordata > Mammalia > Sirenia > Trichechidae > Trichechus > Trichechus manatus. The sequence goes on along the minus strand of NW_004444070.1, from coordinate 523,353 downwards.
CAGGCTGAAGACCTCTGCTGGCTTAAGTGGTTGCAGGAGCTGATGAAGCTAAAATCTGCAGGTCAGGCGGCTGGCTGGAGGCCTCTGCTGGCTTGTGGGGTTGCAGGGGCTGACAAAGCTAAAATCTGCAGGTCAGGTGGCAGGCTGAAGGCCTCTGCTGGCTCATGTGGTGGCAGGGGCTGACGAAGCTAAAATCTGCAGGTCAGGTGGCTGGCTGGAGGCCTCTGCTGGCTCATGTGGTTGCAGGGGCTGACAAAGCTAAAGTCTGCAGGTCAGGCAGCTGGCTGGAGGCCTCTGCTGGCTTGTGTGGTTGCAGGGGCTGACAAAGCTAAAATCTGCAGGTTGGGTGGCAGGCTGGAGGCCTCTGCTGGCTCATGTGGTTGCAGGGGATGGTGAATCCAAATTTGCAAGTCAGGCAGAAGGCCGGAGACATCTGCAGGCTTATGTCTCAAGAACTTGAGTCAGGTGACAAATAGAGTGCAGGATTGAGAGAGACACTGAGCTTTGCCAGAACATCCATGCATATACTGGAGAAAGGCCACACCCTCAAGAAATTCCCCTTTCAACTGATTGGCTGCTCACATCAGATCACAAAATCGAAGGTGATTACATAGTATCTGCTAAACACTGAGAAATATAGCCTAGCCAAGGTAACATATAATATTAACCACCACAAATGTATATAACAAAACATTAACCATTTTAATCAATTTTTTTCATGACTAAAAGGAAGGCTCCTTGTTTTTTAGGAATGCCACTTATGAGTTATAATATAATTTTCTAATAAACACTTAAGAATAATGGCTGAGGATGAGGGTTTTCAAAAGTCTATTCAGATGTTGTTATTGTTGGTCGATGTCGAGTTGATTCTGACTCATAGTGACCCCATGTGACAGAGCAGAACTGCTCCATAGAATTTCCTAGGCTGTAAGCTTTATGGAAGCAGATCACCAAGTCTTTCTCCCGTGGGGTCGCTGGGTGGGTTCAAACTGCCAACCTTTAGGTTAGCAGCTGACAGCTTACCTGTTGTACCATCAGATGCACCCTTTTTTCAAATATAGCTCTGATAAATTCATTGCCACAAAGTTCTTCTTGCTTCTCTTTTTAACAAAACAAGTAAATGATTTTTCATGCATTTAATAAATATTAAATACCTAGAAATTAGGTTTTCCCTCATTGCAGTGCTGATATTTTTAGTGTGAATCCGAAAATGTGACATTGACTATTCCAGATTTAGTCTTGGATTCTATCACGACAATTAGTACCTAATTTCAAACTGGTTTTTTTTTGTTCTCTAAGCTCCCCAAAAGTGCTACACTAATGATGACTTATTCTAATTTGTTCATTAAAGCAAACCCTCAAAGGACTTCCTTAAGATGACACATTATTAACCTAACCCAGGTTATTATACATTCTTTTTTGGCAAAAATTGGAGATGCTTTTAATGCGATTTAATTACAAAGGGCATATAAACTTGAGTTTTACTCATCAAAAAGAAGGGTAGGTCTTTCAGAATTTAAAGCAGGACACTATTGGACAAATGAAGGAGTTGTAACGAAAGTAATGGCTAGTTTGAGGAGATACATTCCCGCTCAGTTGTACAGCCTCAGCAACTGGCAGGATGGCCAATGCCGATGAATGGCTGCTACCAAGACCTCTTTCAACAGTTTTTACATTTTATTACGTGGACAATTTATTGTTATCTATAGCTTGTCCCTACAAATGACTGTTATTCATATTACCTGTTTGATCTTCAGCTTATTTCTCTATACTAGAAATTATGCAGATTTTTCCTCACTAATAATGAGAATTAATGATTGCTTGAGAGTTTTTTTTGCCTATGAGCAACAATTTTAGGACCGTTTTTAGAAGTTATTAAATATGTACAGAGGAGATATGGGCCAGAAATTAAATTATTCTTACAGAGTGAAATTCTTTTTATTCCCTCCCTAAAGGTTCTCTAACAATAGTTTCTAGGCATCAAACAAATTTTAAAAGATTAAGTTGGATACTTATAAAGAAACATTTGTAATCATTAAAATTTCAAATATGTAACCCAACCCCAAACCCATTGCCATCAAGTGGATTCCAACTCATAGTGACCTATAGGACAGAGTAGAACTGCCCCATAGGGTTTCCAAGGCTGTAATCTTTACAGGAGCAGATTGCCACATCTTTCTCACAAATACATTCTTAACTATAGTAAAAGTACAAATGTTTTCAAATATTTTCATTTCAGAACATTTGTACTAATTCACCCACCACCTGTCTGTCAGTTTGTCCTGCTGTGTTGGCTTTTGTGTTGCTGTGATGCTGGAAGCTATGCCATCAGTATTTCAAATACCAGTAGGGCCACCTATGGTGGACAGGTTTCAGTGGAGCTTCCTGACTAACATTAGGAGGAAAGGCCTGGTGATCTACTTCTGAAAATTAGCCAATGAAAATCTATGAGTCACCGCAGAATATTGTCCGATATAGTGCTGCAAAGGTGCCCTGGTGGTACAGTGGCTGAGCTCTCACCTGCTAACCAAAATGTCAGCGGTTCAAACTCACCAGCTGCTCTGAGGGGGAAAGACATGGCAGTCTGTTTCTGTAAAGATTACAGCCTTGGAAACCCTATGGGGCAGTTCTACTCTGTCCTGTAGGGTCACTATGAGTCGGAATTGACTCAACGGCAATGAGTATAGTGCTGGGAGATGAGGCCCCTAGTTTGGAAGGACTGTGAAGATGGCGCAGGACCAGGAAACATTTTGTTTTAAATGATAACCCTGCAGAGGAGAAGCGGAGTCTTAACATGTGGAGTTAAGCTAGGGCGCAGAGTCAGAGAAGGCTTTGCTGAGGAAGGAATACGGACAGTGAACACTAAAGGGTTTGCACCGGCAAGGAGGGGAAAGAAGACTGTTCTAGGCGCTGTGCAGATAACTGCAGACAGAGCATGCAGGAAGGTCCCCAGCCCCAGAGGGCAGAGGGTCTCAGGAAAAATGGTTCCTGAAGCCATTTTATGGTGCCCCACCAATAGCGCAGTCCATAGTAGGTATTTCGGTATCTTCACCAACACCACAATTAAATGTACCACGCCAGAAGAATGAACGAATCAGTCTCAGAAGAAATACAGTCAGAATGCTCCTTAGAAGCGAGGATGGTGAGACTTCAACTCACTTACGTCGGACTTGTCATCAGGAAAGACCAATCGCTCGAAAAGCACATCGTGGTTGGTAAAGGGTCAGCGGAAACGAGGGAGACCCTCCATTACGTGGATGGACACAGGAGCCACGACAATGGACTGAAACAGCAATGGGCCCAAACGATTGTGAAGATGGTGCAGGACCAGCAACGTTTTGTTCTGTTGTACGCAGGGTCGCTGTGAGTCAGAGCCGACTTCATGGCAACTGCCACCACCACCCTCAATAGCACAGCTTGTCCCCAGGAGAGCTGGTGTGGGGAGCCGGTACCGGGATTGGAACGAGAGGGTCCTACAGGGCCTGCTGGCACAGTGAGCTTCAACGGCTACCGCAGCCTTCGTCCCACCCCACAGGAAATGACGTCATTTATTAGTCTCAAGGGTGGCCTGGGTTTTCGCATTTTTACAAGCTTGTCAAGTGCTTCCAACATGCGCCCAGGTTGAGAACTGCTGATTGAGGGCAAAATTTCTCACACGTAAGAGTTCATCAGATTCACCTGGAGGGTCGTTAAAGAGGAGCCTGTTAAAACAGATCGCTAGGCCCCTCCCCATCCTGATTCAGTAGATTGCAGGTGGGGCCTGAGAATCTGCATTTCAAACAATTCCCCAAGGGATGCTGATGCTGCTGGTCCAGGGACCTCACTGTGAGAACCACTAAAGGAAGTGTTATGGATAAAATGATGCCTCCCTACCCCTCCTCTCAACGAGATGGACTGACACAGTGGCGGCAATGATGGGTTCAAACATAGCAATGATTGTGAGGATGGCGCAGGATCAGGCAGTGTTTCATTCTGTTGTACATAGTGTTGCTATGAGTCGGAACAAACTTGACAGCAAAATATGTGTTGGAATCTTAAGCCCTGTACCTGTGGCTATGATCCTGTTTGGAAACAGTGTTTTCTTTGTTATGTTAATGAGACCATACCCAAACAGGGTGGGTTCTAAAGCTCATCACTTCTGAGGTACAAAAAGAGCAGATTAGGCACAGACATGCCAGGGGAAGACACACAGCATGCTAGGACCCATCTACAAGCCAAGGAACCAAGGAATACCCAGGACTCCCGGTAAGGAAGGACTCAACATGGCCAGGACCCTGACTGGGACTTGTAGCCTCCAGAACTGTGAGGAAACTGAATTTCTGTTCTTGAAAGCCACTCACTTGTGGTGTTTTTGTTACAGCAGCACTAGCAGACTAAGACAAGAAAGAAAGCAGGAGATGCCTGAAAAAGATCTGGCTGTAGATGCTGGGGAGTCCCTGGGCGGTGCAAACAGTTATGTGCTCAGCTGCTAACCAAAAGGTTGGAGGTCCCAGTCCACACAGAGGTGCCTCAGAAGAAAGGCATGGCGATCTACCTCCAAAAAAATCAGCCATTGGAAACCCTATGGAGAAGCCATCTAATATACAACTATTGGTCTCTACTCAACAGGAGCAAAAGAGAAAGAAGGAAACCAAAGTCCCAGAGAAGAAACCAGTCTACAGAGTCAATAGTCTACATGAGCCACGGCCTCATCTCCCTGAGACCAGAAGAACTGGATGGTACCCAGCTACCACCTCCGACCATGCTGATCAGGGCCACAATAGATGAACCTTGACAGAATGGGAGAAAAATGCAGAACAGAGCTCCAATTCTTAAAAAGTCCAGACTTCCTGGACCAGTTGATACTAGAGGACTCCCTGAGAATATTGCGCTGAGATACTCCATAAACCTTGAACCGAAACTACCCCCTGAGGGCATCTTTTAGCTAATTAACAGATTGGCTCATAAAATAAAGGCTATCACCCATGAGTACGGTGCTCCATTAAAAACCCGTCTATATGAGACCAAAAGGTCAACAGTTACTCTACAGAAATGATGGGAAGATAAGGGGGCAGGGAAACTAGAGCATTGGAAATGGAACAACCAGAACGCAATTTAAAGACAATGTTGACACATTGAGAAAAATGTAACTCATGTCACCGAACAATTTGTGTAGAAATTGTCAAAAACACAATAAAATATTATTAAAAACACATGGGGTCACTGTGAGTACTGGTAGATGCTGGGGGCTGTCAAGGAGAAATGAGACAGCATCCCTGTGGAGACCTCTTCATATTACTTTCCAAAGTAATTAGGGGCGTTTTTGTCCAAACAGTGGCAGATCATTCTAAGTTCTTCACTTAGCTGAGCCCCACCGTGAGCTTCCCATAGGCCCCCCTCCCACTTCCAAAGTTCGGCAGTCTCCTGCTTCCTCCCCAGGAAGGTCAGGGCCTGGCCCGCGCCTCCCCCAGCCCCTCCGCAGGCCCTGGTACAGCACTCACCCATCCCAGTGTAGGATGGTTCATGTTCTTCCTTAGGCTTCAAGCTTTTCCAGAGCAACAATCATGTCTTCAAGGAGCCTTGGCAGCATAACAGTTAAGTGCTCAGCTGTTAATCTACAGGTTGGTGGTTCGAACCCACCCAGCAGCTCTGTGGGGGTCGGGGGGAGACCTGGGGATCTGCATCTATAAAGACTACAGCCTAGGAAACCCTGAGAGGCAGTTCTACTCTATCCCCCTCCAATATGCTCTACGAGACAAGCAATTCTAGCCAGACTTCTAAGGACAGCTGCTTAAGGAACTTGTCCACGTTTCCACGGGAGCACTGGTGGTTCAGTGGTAGACTTCTCACCTTCCATGCAGGAGACCAGGGTTCAATTCCCAGCCAAAGCACCTCATGTGCAGCCACCACTCATCTGTCAGTGGAGGCTTGTGTGTTGCTAGGATGCTGAACAGGTTTCAGCAGAGCTTCTAACTAAGACAGACTAGGAAGAAAGTCCTGGTGATTTACTTCTGCAAATCAGCCAATGAAAACCCTACGGGTCACAGTGGTCCAATCCTTTTGTACGTGGGTTCACCAAGACTCAGGGTCGACTCAACGGCAGCTAACAATAACCACTTGCCCAAAGGTAGTAGCACCAGACTCACCATTTAAAGCCAGGGGGTCTCACACAAAACCTGGGGCTTTAACCGCACACTCCAGTGTCTGGAAGCCTTAGACTTGTACTTATAAAAGGAATAAGCTCTTTGTTTCCTCCACATTTTCTGCAACACAGGGCAGCTTGCTGGAGATATCACAGGGCACAACCAGTAGAGGCTGGAAAAGCATCAAACGGGTTCCTTCCTGTGGTATTGTTTAACACACAGCTCGCTGGTCCTGCAAGCTTATTTGTGGAGTGTATTCTTTTTGTTCTGAAAGAACCAACGCCTCTTTGAGGAACAGAGCAGACCATGCCAAACCAAGATCAAAGGGCTTCCTTGTCATGTTGATCTGGCGCCCAGTGAGAGAAGCTCATCCTTTCTATTCTGCTGGTGTGATTCCAACTCCCAGCTCCCAATTCCCTCCAGCTGGTCCTGGGATCAGCTCCAGGGTCAGCCTTCACAACACCCTGCCCCCACCTCATTCCCACCCCAGGAGCTCAAGTGTGGACCCTTCCCTTCAGATCCCACTTCTAGCCTTGTAGAAATGGAGACACCCACCAACCATCTCTCAGATGTTGCGTGTGACATCAAGAATGATATTCTGGGCTCCCTAAGCAAACCCGGGGCAGTGGTGGTTCGCTGGTAGAATTGACACCCTCCATGCGGGAGCCCCGGGTTCCATTCCAGGCCAGTGTACTTCATGCATAGCCAGCACCAGTCTGTCAGTGGAAGCTTGTGTGTTGCTGTAATGCTGAACAGGTTTCAGGGGAGCTTTCAGACTAAGACAGATTACTTCTGAAAATCAGCCAATGAAAACCTTGTGGATCACAAATGGCCAGACCATATGGGGATGGTGCAGGACTGGGTAGTGTTTCATTCCATTGAGCATGGGGTTGCCACGAGTCAGGGGCTGACTCAATGGCAGCTAACAACAACATTTCTATTTTCAGGATTCCCCTAACAAGATGGAGAGGTAAAGCTATAACTGCTTATCCTATTATTTTTGGAACAAGGAGTCTAGTGGTAGATGGGTGGGCGATGTTGGATAGCAACGGATGAAATCAGCCAGCGGCTAGTGAGGACAGGTCCCGTAGCAATAGAATAAAACATAAGCCCTTGTGAATTAGTTACCTAGTGCTGTGTAACAAATGGCCACAAACTTCATGGCTTAAACAACACACATTTATTCTCCCACAGTTTCCATAATTCAGGAGTCCAGGCACGAGAGTAGCTGGCTTCTCTGCTCAGTAACTCACAAGGCTGCATTCCAGGTGGCAGTGGGGCTGCAGTCTCATCTGGAGGCTGGACTGGGGAAGAATCTACTCCCACACTCACTCAAGTGGAATTCATTTCTTTGTGGCTGTAGAACTCAGAGCCAGCTTCTTGCTGGCTACTGGCTGGAAGCCACCCACAGTTGCTAGAGGATGCCCTTGGGTCCTTACTGTGTGCTGGCTTGCTTCATCAGGGCAACAGGAGAACATCTAGAGCATATATGTTGTCATTTGCTGCTGTCTAGTTGGCCTCCAGCTCATGGTACCCCATGCACAAAGGAACAGAACACTGCCTGGTCCTGTGCCATCCCCATGATCAAGTGTGGATTGGACTAATGTGACACATAAGGTTTTCACTGGCTGGTTTTCAGAAGTAGATTGTCAGGCTTTTCTTCCTAGTCTGTCTTAGACTAGAAGCTCTGCTGAAACCTGTTCAGCAACCTAGCAACCCATAAGCCTCCACTGACAGACAGGTGGTAGCTGCACATGAGGTGCATTGGCTGGGAACTGAACCTGGATCTCCCAAATGGAAGGCAAGAATTGATGTGAACTAACCCTCTGGGGGGAAACCCTGGTAGTGTAGTGGTTAAGAGCTATATCTGTTAACCAAAGGGTCAGCAGTTCGAATCTACCAGGCGCTCCTTGGAAACCCTATGGGGAAGTTCTACTCTGTCCCGTAGGGTTGCTATGAGTTGAAATTGACTTGACAGCGATGGGTTTATTTTGTTTTTAACCATATGGGGCAGTTCTACTCTGTCCTGTAGGGTTGCTATGAGTCAGAATCGACTCAATGGCAACCCAAAACCCATTGCGGTCAAGTCAATTCTGACTCATAGCAACCCTACAGGACAGAGTAGAACTGCCCCATAAGGGTTTCCAAGGAGCTCCTGGTAGGTTCGAACTGCTGATGTTTTGGTTAGCAGCCGTAGCTCTTAACCACTATGCCACCAGGGTTTCCCAATGGCAACTGGTTTGGTTTTTTGGTTAAGCACAAGAGTGACAATACTTAGAATACTTTTGCATATTCTGTTAGAAGCAAGTCCCAGGTCCCACCCACACTCAAGGCGGGAAGGAGGCCCATAGCGGCTGAGCACAAGGGGGCAAGGATCATGGGGGCCACCTGAGAATCTGTCCACTTCACCTTGGGTATGGGAAAGCCAAAAATCAAAAAACCAAACTCGTTGCCGTCAAGTCAATTCCGACTCATGGCAACCTCATGTGTTACAGAGTAGAACTGTGCTCCATAGGGTTTTCTTGGCTGTTATCTTTTTGGAAGCAGATCCACAGGCCTCTTTCCATGGCACCACTGGGTGGATTCAAACTGCCAACCTTCAGGTTAGTAGCCGAGAGCAAACTGTTTGTGCCAGCCAGGGACCTGCCTTGGAAAGCTAGCAGGGGGAAATTCTGCTCCTTCACGTGTTTGGCTGAGGTCGGCCCTGTATTCCGTCCCCAAACCTCAAAGATACCTTTTCAGACCCTCCCCTCCCAAAGACAGGGAGCGGCAACTGTTTTCTAAGGGTTTAGACTGTGGGTGTGGTGAGAGAAGATCAAAGGAAAGGTTGGTTTAGGTAGAACTTCATCTTCCTCCACCTGCAAGTTTCAGCCCCAAGACAATTTAGGAAAAAAAAAAAAAGTCAGGTTAGCTATCTTTTGCTCTCGATTTTTAACCACCTTTCTGTTGAAAACATTTAATATCTTCGGAAGCCCTCTCAGAGCCATTTAACCTGCAGCAAATGATGGCACTTAGTTTCGCAGCTCTTTTTGTCTGCTTGGAGAACTTCTGGCTTTCATCTGGGCTTTGAGGAGAGGTAACACAAGGTCATCATGTCTGCCTGTTTCGTCCACGGATTGCGCCGGGTCCTTAATAAAATGGTGCTAAATTCAGAGCTACTTATCATGTGTCTCTTTTTCATATGGCTCAATTTTTCCATTAATTGAAGTTCCCAAAGGCTGAGAAAGCCTAATGCAGTGTTTCTGGTGAGAATGAATGCGTTAGGCTCTTCAGCACTGATGTTTTTATATAGCTAGAAAACATTCTGCAAAAGAGAGGAAAAACCACCCTTGCGGGGAATACATCAATTGGATTTTTCCCCTATTGATCTGGAGCTGTTGAAGCGGAGAGTGGGGGAGGGCCGAGAGGCGAACGGAGCAGACGGGAAATATGGCTACGTCTTCTCTGCACTTCCACCTGAACGCTTTCGGGACCTGGGGTCTTTTCGCATCTGTTTATTTTACAAGTGCAAAGTGTTCCTTTGTTATAAGGAAAAGGAGTGAAACGACTTTATAGGACTGTAAGAAAATACATTTGTTATTCTTCCAGGCTTAGTTAGAATAAACAGTTTTAAAAGAGAGACAATGTAGTCACTTGAAACCAGTAAGCCCTCATTGGAGTCCCACCTAGAGCAGGCAAAACTCACCTAGGCTGAGTGGAATCCCCATGGAATGCCGACTTGTGTGGCCCGGTTGACGAGGGCTCGAGGGACCCTTCTAGAACTGTTCCATACCTTGGTCTGGGTGATGGTCATGCAGCCGTCTACACAGGTAAAATACACTTCCTGCATTTGCACTTCACTGTATCCAAGTTGAGGAGCCCTGGTGGCTCAATGGTTAAGCACTTGGCTGCTAACAGAAAGGTTGGCAGTTCAAAGCCCCCAGTGACTCTGGGAGAAAGTCCTCGTGATCTGCTCCTGCGGTGGAGTAAATACTTTTGGGTGTGGCCTCTGTAGCCATGGCCTTGTAACTCCCACCCAAGTGGTTGTGTGATAGGGTAATTGAGGCCTACCAAGGGGATCAGTCAGTTTTGCCTTAAAAGAGAGCCAATTCCAGTGCAAGGAGGAGAGCCCACTACCAGTGCCAAAGAAGGAGAGACCCGCAGCAGAGACCACCAGGAGACAGCCCAGTGGGCTTCCCAGCCCATGGAGTGAGAAAGCTGCGTGCCTTTGAGGAGAGACTGAGGGCCAGGGAGAAGTCTACACCTGACCCACGGATTTGGGACTTGCCAGCCTTCACAACAGCGTGAGCCATTTCCCTTATATGGTTCGTGAGTTCTGTGAGACGTTGCAGCGGATTAGGGAACCCAAAGACAGAAGGGAGAGTACTGAGGCAAGAAGGAATAGTTGATGTCAGAGACGAGGGAGTGGTACAGCAGCTTGGAAAAGTTAGACATCTGGGACATCTTTAACCTGCACCTCATAGGAACCAGCTTTGTGCTGATCCTTATAAAAGAAATTATTCATTTAGCTCCCGTTAAGAATACAGCCAGGAGAACCCTATGGGGCTGCCATGAGTCAGAATTGACTCAATGGCACCTAACAACAACAGTAACTACTTCTTATTTACTACTTCTTCTAAGCGGAAAAAATAGTGCTCTGTGCCACCAGGCTCAAACAATCAATGACCAGGTTTCACTGTAGGTGGCAGAGAGAACAGCTGTGTCAAACATCTGGTGGGATAGGAGCTGATGCTAGTCTGTATATTTACTGTGTGTTCTTACCGTGTGTATTTCTCTTTGCTACTTCTGAAATTAAACTGTATCCAAACATCAAGTGGAACTTCTTTTGTGTTCCTGCAGTCCAGTGGGCAAATACATTTTGGTTACTTTTTCACACATTGTCTTAGTTTCTTAGCGCTGCTGTAACAGAAATACCACAAGCAGGTGGCTTTAATGAACAGAAATTTATTTCCTCACAGTTTTGAGGCCTGAAGTCTGAATTCAGGGTGCAGGCTCAAGGGGAAGGCTCTCTCCGTCTGCTCTGGGGGAAAATCTTTGTCTCAGCTTCTCTAGCGTTCTTCTTTGCGTTCCTGGGAGATCTCCATGTGATGTCTATCTATCCCCCATTTCTGCTTGCTTGCTTCTGTGCCTAAAGTGGTCCTTTTATGTCTCAAAAGTAACTGGTTTAAGACACATCCTCATTAACATAACAAAGAAAACCCTATTTCCAAATGGAGTTACAGCCACAGATACAGGGGAACACAATTCCATCCCTAACAGCTGCTAAGAGGTCTTCCTGCCTCGTCTCCCTCCTCCTAGCTACTGCCCACACTGCTCCAGAAAGATCGTTATGAAGACAAATCTGGTCATGCTGCAACCTGTAAAAAAGGACCCATGGGGAAGAATCATTCAGCACAGTCTCCAGGACCTCATGGGATCTGGTGTAAAACAGTAACAATAGTAGCAACAGTAGCATCAGACCTCACCTAACTTCAGTGGGGATAATACAATCATGATCAGCCCAAGGCTGATTCCTATGAGATGGCGGTCAGACATACCTCCACCTGCCAACCTTTTACCAATTCTGACACCAGCCATCCTCCCCACAGCACTCTACTTCTCGGCTGCGTTCGATAATCTGTTGCAATGGCTACACAGAACTCACAGACCCTACTTATGGTTAAGTGGTTTATTAAGGAAGCAGTAGGGTACAACTCAGGATCAGGATCAGGAAGCATGCGGGCAAAGTCTCCCTTCTTCAGTGCAGGACAGCTCTCTTAGCTCCTTTAGTCCATGCAGGCCTCCTCTCGGCCCCGTTGTCTGAAGACCTTTCACTGTCATAAGTGTTACACCCCTTGACCCATATTACAGCTCTTTTAGGAGGTTCCTTGCCTTCTCTCTCTCTCTCTCTACATCTTCTTTATGCTTTCTTCCTTCTGCTTTTCCTTCTGCTTCTGTCTCTAAAACCTCTGTGGGGTTGGCCGCATATATGCACTAGTCCTTGTCAACTTCAAGGCATAGCTCCTCCCAGCAGGGGCCACAAACTGACCAATCCCCTCTCGGTAGGCCACAGACACTTCCTTTGCATAGTAAGCTATAGTCACCTCATTTCCATAGTCCGTAGTCACTTCATTTGCATAGTATATTGACCAATCCCTGCAAGGTGCAGATCAATCACAGGGCCAGCCAAAAAGTATCAAATCAAGTTGTTTACAGCTTACCCAGGAAATGTCAATCAACATGGAGAAAAGTAACAAATCCTCTAGCGTAGGTAGAAAACGAGGACAAAGGTAACTCCTCAGGGCTTGGGGGAAAAAACTCTCAAGCTGTTTTTCCAAAGAACCAAGGCAAAAGGCCACATAAAGGAACTCATTTCACCACATCTGGCTTCTGCCTACAGCTCCAAAGGAATTTCCCATCCTGCCTGTCTTCCCATCCTGCCATAGCATGGTTCTTTAGATTCTCTCCATAGGCCTTCATGCGTGGGGACTTTGCACGTGTTGTTCCCTTTTCCACACCTGTCGTCTCTACCCTCGTCCCCATACCTGTGGTGTACCCACAGTGACATTCATCCACCCCATTGTGGCATTTTTCTCTCTGGCACTGGGTATGGAGCCCAAGAGGGCAAATTATAAGACGGAGCCTGTGACTGTGCCAGAGGTGGAGCGATTGTGGAATTTGAGGCACCTGGTAAGAGAAAAATCTAAACATCCCACCATAAAGTCTAGATTGAGGAGGAGGGGGCCAGCAAACCCAACTAAAAAAAACACCAAACCCATTGCTGTCACGTTGATTTCCAACTCATAGAGACCCTATAGGACAGAGTAGAACTGCCCCATAGGGTTTCCAAGGAGCGCCTGGTGGATTTGAACTGTTGACCTTTTGTTTGGCGACCGAGCTCTTAACCACTACGCCACCAGGGTTTCAGACTTGGAGCAGCTCCACACTTAGCCACGGAGGCTGGTTCTGAGCTGATGTGGCAGTGAGGAGCACAGAAATCAATAAGCTGGGAGGCTGGGGTACTGGGGGCCTTCCGGGACCTGCGGGATTACAGCAAAAGTTGGTGGAGCAAGGCTGTGCCCACGTCAGTGAATGCTGGTGCAGGGATGGGGTTCAGACAGATGAATGCGTTGCAGCAAGCTGAAGTCACTGGGGAGGTACACTTACACTCCTGGTTGGGAAGTTACTTGGAATACTTATTCAATCAACCAAAGAAAACATATTTCCCCAGCCAAGTACACCTTGGGCATCACAGATGACGCCAGACCCTCAAGGACCTTCAACATTAGCTGACGAGAGAGACATATAAAGTGAAAGCCTCGGTGGAGGTCCGAGGCAGAGTATCCTAAGTGACCCACGATGGGTAGAGACCTGAAATGCTCCAGATATTCAGATAAGATAGAAATAGGTGAGTGCAGTTTTAACAGAAGGCAGGAAATGAAACAGATGGGGAAGAGGAAGGAGGCCGCTCACAGGAGAACAAAGACGCTGCAATGAAAGCTGGCGGAGACCATGGGCACGCACAAGAGGCTACAGAAAGCCCGGTTGTGGGTCATGAGGTCCTGGGTGGGGGCAGGGTGCTGAGAGGGAAGGGCAGATGGTAGACGGGCGGCAAAGGCAGAAGGAGCTGGGCTGGGCAGCTCGTTTGGATTTGGTGGGAGGGAGAGGAGGAGAAGTTGTCACAGATGGCCTCACGGATAACGTTTCGGTAATGGGGAGAAGGTTGTCTATTGGAAATTGAGAAATAAGGAGACAGTTTCCTTTCTGGTGGAGGGTAGGATTTGGGTCAGATGGTTACTGGGAGTCGACGATCCAGTCCCAAGCCCCTCAAGACTGGGCCATCCTTTGGTGCTCAGAAAGGAGACAGCTTCATGATGCAGAGAAGAATCATGGCCTGCTGCCAGGCATGAAGAGTGACCCCGGTCACATTTGCCTTGAAACATTTCACTCTTTGGGGCTCTCAGGGACTACAGTGAGGGCATCACAACACACCCCAGATGATACGTATTTCCATGAACCAGCTCCATAACCCACTAGGCTAAACTAGGCCGTTCTCAACATGGGCAACGTTAGCCTACTTCTAGCTGTTGTTTTAGCAACAAACCCAGGACCTGCTGGGTTCTCTGTGGGCCACCCAAAGCTCAGGATGGCCTCTTGAGGCCACAGCGATTGCGTCAAAGATGTGAGCTCTGCAATGGAGCCCAGGTCCATGGATCTACCCACCCTCTCAGACATGAGGACTAGAGGGCATCTCTTCACTGGTTTGTTCTTGAGGAGTGTGGGGAGTGGGTAAGTCCTGGAGGATGGAGAACATAGATCAAATCCCCCTCACCCCCGTAAAACAAAAAGAAACCCGCTGCCATCTATTTGACTCTGACTCATGGTGACCCCACGTGGTACAGAGTAGAACTGCCCCAGAGGGTCTTCTTGGCCGTCATTTAACAGAAGCAAATCTCCAGGCCTTTCTTTCTAGGTACCATTGGGTGGGTTCAAACCGCCAACCTTTTGGTTAGCAGCTGAGCAGTTGAGCGCTTGGAATTGTTGCTGTTGGTTGCCATTGAGTTTATTCCAACTCATGGCAACCTCATCTGGGCAGAGTAGAACTGAGCTCTGGAGGGTTTTGTGGGCTGTAATTTTAACAGAAGATTGCCAGGCCTCTTCTTTTGCAGAGATGCTGGGTGAATTTGAACTGCCAAACTTTAGGTTAGCAGTTGAGTGCAAACCATTTGGGCTCACCACTGTAACCTCCCGGAAAACCAGCCAGCAAATTAAACCAAGTTTAAGAAGTGGAAGCAATGGAAAGAAAGGCAATATTTCACATATTCAAAGTAATGGGTCTAGGATACCTGTATTTTCTCAGCACTGGAAATCTAATGGTCTAAATTGTGCTCTCGGCTGCTAGCCAAAACGTTGGAGGTTTGAGTCCACCCAGAGGCACCTTGGAAGAAAGGCCTGGCAATTTACTTCCGAAAAAATTAGCTGTTGAAAACGTTATGGAACACAGTTGTACTATGACACATGTGGGGTTGCCACGAGTTGGAATTGACTCTACGGCAACTGGGTTTAAAGTTGCTACCCTCAACATTTTGGTGAATATAGTTTCCTGAATTATCAAGCTGGTGGAATGGTATAAAATTATCTGGGATGTGCCTTTGAAAGTCAGGGTTTTTTTTTTTTTCTTCCCATTTTAATATTTCTGCATTTCATTGAATGAAATTACAAATAGGACAATTTTTAAAAGAAAGGAATACAGAATACCTAGCTTTTGAAACACCCACGAGGTAAGCTCCAAATTTAGAAAAATAGATGAATCTGTGTGAAATAATTAACCTTCTCACACGCTCACTCATTTCTACCATGTAATACTCAGAACTTTTGTTAGAGTGAGGAGTTTGTCTCCTACTAAATTATAAGCTTCTATAGGGCAGGACTGCATCTTATTATTTTATTTTCTCCTGCAGATCTATAAAAATGCGTATTTGTTTGAACAGAATTAAATTCACATTACTAAAAGGGGTTCTGTTTTGGGTTTGTTCATTTTTGCTAAAGGATCCATTAAATTGCTATCTTAAGAATAAAAAAACAGTTGCCATCAAGCTGACTCTGACTCATGGTGACCTCATGTGTGTCAGAGTAGAACTGTGCTCCATAGGGTTTTCAATGGTTGGTTTTTTGGAAGTAGATCACCAGGCCTTTCTTCTTAGGCACCTCTGGGAGGACTCAAACTTCCAAGCTTTCCCAGTGTGTTGACTGTTTGCATCACCCAAGGACTCCATCTTCAGAATAGTTTTGAATAATTACTTGCTGTTTTTATGTTGTTTGGTGCTGTCAAGTTGATTCCAACTCACAGTGACCCCATGTGACAGAGTAGAACTGCCCCCATAGGGTTTTCTAGGCTGTAATCTTTATGGGAGCAGATCATCAGGTCTTTCTCCAATGGAGCTGTTGAGTGGGTTCAAACCACCAACCTTTCAGTTAGCAGTCTAGCACTTAACTGTTCCACCAACAAGGGCTCCTGAATAATTGCTTAGGAAGTCCCAATTGTCTTAAGTGAAATAAGATTTAAAAACTTCTTGCCTTATTAAGAAGTTATAACTCTTGTACTTTGAAAGGAAATTGAGGGAATTAATTTCATACCAGTTTCAGTTTTCAATTATTTTAGCACACCCTATCCTCACTTGTCAACATGGTTAGGTTCCAAAGACCAGGTCGTTACGCGAAATCGGTGTCATGCAAAAATGGAGGATGACCACATCAGGTCTACAAAATGGAGGATGACTACATCATTACATAACTGCCAAGTTACATCATTACATAACTGACAAATTACATCATTACATAACTGCCAAGTTACTTTGTTACTTAACTGCCAAACTGCTGAGAATTATGGCCCAGCCAAGCTGACACATGAACCTTAGCCATCAAAGCCAGCGTTACTCTTGCCTTACGCTTTGGCATTCATTAATGCCAAACATACATCATTAATGCATGAAATAGACGGATACTAGATTTTTTACTATTGTCATAAATGTGAAATGTCAGATAACAAGATCATCAATAAATGAGGAGAAGATATATAAAAGTATCTTGTAAAAATTTTTACCTGCTTTTTAATTAACTTATCCACTTTGGGCTTCCTCCCTAAAGCATTTACGTGGTAAATAAAATATCAGCTTCATGCTTGGAGCACCATTCTTTTTTTTTTTTTTACTTTTTCCCATACAAAAATTTATACATACGTTGTTATGTGACCCTAATTGTTCTCCCCATACTGTGACAGCATACTCCTCCTTTCCATCCCAGATTCCCCATGTCCATTCGACCAGCTCCTAACCCTCTGTGCTTTCCCACCTCACCTCCGGACAGAAGCTGCCCATTTAGTCTCTTGTATCTTCTTGAGCTAAAAGGCACACTCCTCACAAGTATCACTTTCTGTCCCACAGTCCAGTCCAATCCCTGCCTGAAGAGTTTCCCTCGGAAATTGTTTTAGTTCTGGACTGATAGAGAATCCAGAGGCCATGGTTTCCAGGGTACCTCCCGTCTCCGTCAGACCATTAAGTCTGGTCTTCTTACTAGTATTTGAGTTCTGCATCCCGTCGTTCTACTGCTCCATCAGTGACCCTCTGTTGTGTTCCCTGTCAGGACGTTCATTGGTGGTAGCCGGGCACCATCTTGTTCTTCTTGTCTCAGGCTGATGAAGTCTCTGGTTTATGTGGCCCTTTTCTGTCTCTTGGGCTACTACTTTGCTTGTGTCTTTGGTGTTCTTCATTCTCCTTTACTCCAGGTGGTTGGGACCAATTGATGCATCTTAGATGGCTACTTGCTAGCTTTTAAGGCCCCAGATGCCACTCACCAAAGTGGATGCAGAACATATGCCAATTGACCTAGATGTCCCCTGAAAGCATGGTCCGAGACCCCCGCCCCTGCTACTCTGTCCCTCAAAGTGTTTGACTGTATTCAGGAAACTTCTTAGCTTTGGTTTAGTCCAGTTGTGGAGCACCATTCTTGTCATATTTATGTGACGTCTGAACTCTGCAAATAAGTTCTGGCAAAGTTGCTTTTTCAAGTCAACTGAACTGACAATTAAAGGAATCTAAACTGCTTAAACCTGAGTGACTGTCAAGGTTGTAGCAGAAAGAGCTCCTGAAAAAGACAAAAAAAACCCTGATCTTTTCCAGATGTATGGTCTATAGCACAAATCCATAATTTAGAGGGGATGCGCGTAAATAACCACAGGTATATTTTCAGAGCTCGATTACATTTACATATAATACATAATTTAATCCTCATAGCACCCAGTGAAGACAGTAGGAAGGCATTATCATTACCACGGTTGTTATTATTATTATTATGCCTTCTGTATTTGCAAACTGGACCAATAAGCGATATCATGATTAATAAAAAAAAACTGAAGCTGTCAACCATTCCATTCTACTTAGATCAATAGTCAGCGTCCATGGAAGCAGCAATCAAGAAAGCAAATGACATATTACATCGGGCAAATCTTCTGCAAAAGACCTCTTCTTAATGTTTTAAAAAGTGAAGATGTCATTTTGATGACTGAGGTGTGCCTGATCAAAGTCCTGGGCTTTTCAATCACCTCATATGCAAAAGCTGAGTAATGAAAAAGGAAGACAGGAGAAGAACTGATGCTTTCAAACAGTGGTGTTGGTGAAGAATATTGAATATACCACGGCTGATTGCCAAAGCCAAGTATCCGGGCTCCAATGTCTGGGTTCCTCTTACAATTTTTACACCTAAGCCTAAAAATGCCTTCCTGAGTATGCTTAAATAGAAAACACTTCGTCAAAACGCAGGTCAAAATGACGCCTTTGGAAATTGCCTGGTGTGGAATTAAGCATTAACCTTTATGGGCAGAGAGACCTCACTTTGCTGCCCTGAGTGGGCAGTGTGGGGTCTTGGTGTCAAGAGCCTGGCCAGGGACCGGTCTTCGCAGATCACACATCACAGTAAGTTTCACTGGAACAAATTGTATGACCGCTTGTGAAGCAGAGCCTCCCGGCCTGAACCGGCAGCAGGGGTTTTACAGGGCGCTGCCTCTGTAAAGGTCCTTTGCCCTCCTCCCTTCCTTCTATCCCAAATCCTCTCTTTCTCCCCTCACGGCGAGAGTGGGCATAAAACAAACAGATCACCCTTAGTCATTATGCTCTGGTTAATAGTCTCTTTTGATGTGTTACTTCTGATTCTAGATCATTCTTAGCCCCTACGTTTGAACCAAGGCCTCTGGGTGGTGCAAATGTTTAACGTGCTCAACTGGTATCTGAAAGATTGGAGGTTCCAGTCTACCCAGAGGCACTTCAGAAAAAAGGTCTGGCAATCTACTTCCAAAAAATCAGCCATTGAAAATCCTGTGGAGCACAGTTTTACTATGACACACACGGGGTCACCATGAGTCAGGGATGATGGCAACTAACAA
>NW_004444070.1:494785-503731 GCF_000243295.1 Trichechus manatus latirostris | reverse complement strand
CTCACAATTGTTGCTGTGTCTGAGCCCATCGGTGCAGCCACTGTGTCAGTCCATCTTGTTGGCTAAGGGGCTTCTCTTTCGCTGACCCTCTACTTTACCAAACATGATGTCCTTCTCCAAGGACTGGTCCCTCCTGATAACATGTCCAAAGTACATGAGATGAAGTCTCGCCATCCTTCCTTCTAAGGAGCATTCTGACCGTACTTCTTCCAAGACAGATTTGTTTGTACTTCTGGCAGTCCACGACATACTCAATATTCTTTGCCAACATGGTAATTTAAATGCATGAATTCTTCTTCAGTCTTTCTTAATCGCTGTCCAGCTTTCATATGCGTATGAGGTGACTGAAAACACCATGGCTTGGGTCAGGTGCACCTTATTCCTCAAAGTGACATCTTTGCTTTTTAACAGTTTAAAAGAGGTCTTTTGCAGCAGATTGGCCCAATGCAATACATCGTTTGATTTACTGACTGCTGCTTCCGGGGCGTTGATTGTAGATCCAAGAAAATGAATAAAAGAGATAGCAACGGAGAAAGAAAGGAGAAAGAGAGAGAGAAGGAAGAGAGAAAAAGACAGAAAGAGAAAAGAGGGAGAAAGAAAAGAAGAGAGAGCGAGGAGAAAGAAAAGAAGAGAGAGCGAGAAGAAAGAGAAAGGCAAAAGAGAGAGAGAGGAGAGAAAAGTGATCAAAAGCAAGAAAGAGAAGAGAGAGTAAGGAAGAGTATAAACAGGAAGAGAAAAAGAGAGAAGGGCGGTGGGCTTCGGGTGCCATCTGAGCAGTCCTGGCCTGCAGGGAGGGTCCTTCAGCTGTGCCCTTGGAGCCCCCGCCCGTGTGGCCCCCAGGCGCTCACCGCTCTGCTTTCTCCTCCCTTCCTTCACGGGCGAGACTATGCTGACCAGTGACTCGAGCAGCAGTCCCGGGCCGCGGGTTTCCTCCCTGTGAATAACTGAATGGACTCTCAGCACCATCAGACCCGGATCAGGTGAATTTGGCCCAAAAGAGCAGGTCCCTGCCGAACCTGGGGCCTTCCTCCCTGAACCTCCACATTTCACAGGGGAGCTAGGGCCACGCACCAGGCCTGGGCACAGGTGTTACAGGGGAAAACCGAAACTTTCTACTTCCACTTAGTTGCACGGCGCTTTCCTCCAGCCTGCTGGGGTTTTCTTTGTCAGCGTGGTCTAGGGCTGGAGCGTGTAGGAGATGGTTCCTGTGCAGCAACTATTTATAAAATTGTCCTCTCAGCCATGTGGGTTTTCTACACCCCTGTCAAAGTTAACTCCAAACTCAGAAGCGGAAACAAAGCAAAAAGATGTGGACTTTCTATAATGAAATATGGTTGCGAAAAGAAAGGGGGGAGGGGGCGCGACATTTTGAAAATTATAATCCATCGTCATTTTGTAACTATAATAGCCAAAGCAGCTGGTTGGGGAAAAGGGTTAAGGGCTCAACTAGCAGCTGAACGGCTGGTGGTCTGAAGCCACCCAGAGGTGCCTTGGAAGAAAGGCCTGGTGATCTACTTCCGAAAACTCAGCCATTGAAAACCCTATGGAGCACAGTTCTACGCTGACACACAGGGTGGCTGAGTGTTGGAGATGATTTGAAGGCAACTGGTTTAGAATCCATCACCATCCACAAACAGAACAAGCTTGCTTTCTAAAGACGGTCTGCATTTTTTCCACTGTTATTCTCCTCCCCCTTGTTTCTTCAGTGGGGCCCTGGTGGCGCAGTGGTTAAGCATTCAGCTGCTAACCAAAAGGTCAGCAGTTTGAATCTACCAGGTGCTCCTTGGAAACCCTATGGGGCAGCTCTACTCTGTCCTATAGGGTTGCTATGAAGTCAGAATGGACTCCGTGGCAAGGGGTTTGGTTTGGTTTCTTAAATACTAAAAAAAAAAAAAAAAAGGTTTCTTAATTTATTCTGAAACACACACACTACAGTAAAGAAAAACAGTTTGCTAGGAAGAAGTTAACAAGCTTCAGGAGGATTACTCAATCTCCTGGAACAGGGGTTGGCCAACTTTTTTCTGTCAAGGGCCAGCCGGTCAATATTTGAGGCCTTGTGGGCCACAGGATCTCTCTCTCTGTTGTAACTACTCAGCTCTTTCGTTACAGCGATGAAAGAGCCATACCTCCCCTTACCAGGCACCGTCCAGTGGACTCCGACCATGGTGGCCCCATGTGTGTCAGAACAGAACTGTGCTCCATAGAGTTTAAAATGGCTGATTTTTCAGAAGTAGATCACCAGGCCTTTCTTCTGAGGCACCCCTCGGTGGACTCAAACCTCAAATCTTTTGGTTAGCAGCCAAACACATCAAGCATTCATGCCACCTAGAAACTCTTGAAAGCAGCCATAGAGAGTACATAAACGAACGGACCTGGCTGTGTGCCAGTAAAACTTTATTTCTGGTCACTAAACCAAATTTCACCTATTTTTTACATGTCACAAAGTATTCTTGTTTTGATTTTGTTCAACCATTTAAAAATACACGAATCATCCTCAGCTAACAGGCTGTATAAAAGCAGGTGGTCGGCCTGTTTGGCTGGTGGACCATGGTTTTTCAACCCCCCCGCCCCGTCCTACAACAGAAGCGCCATCAGGGAGGAAATGTTGGCCTGTCTCCTTCCCTTCCTCCCCAGCCCCCGACTGCCTGGAGCAGTGTGCCCAGGGCAGTGTGCCTGGAGCAGTGTGCCTGGCAGGGCCAGGACCAGGGGAGGCCAGTCAGGCAGGGTCCAGCAAGTGGACCTTGGGTTCTGTCTTTCTCTAACGTTTTGTTGTTTTGTTCACCATGGATTTTTTTTTTTCATTCGTTTTGAGCTTTTAAAATAAAGCATTATTCTCTTACTTATCTTGATGGCTCCGTTTTTGGTGACCCCTTCAACTCTCCTCACCCTAGTCCCAGCCCCTGTCCCATGGATGATGGTTCATGCTTGTGGAAGGAATGAATTCAAGTAGGTATGGGGCAAGAGAGGGGGCAGTGTTGGCTCCGTGGTAGAATTCTTGTCTTCCATGTGGGAGATCTGGGTTCGATTTCCGGTCAATGCACCTCATGCGCAGCCATCACCTGTCTGTCAGTGGAGACTTTCGTGTTGTTATGACGGTGAACAGGTTTCACGGGAGCTTCTACACTAAGACAGACTAGGAAGAAAGGTCTGGTGATCTACTCCTGAAAAATCAGCCAATGAAAACTGTATGAATCACAACGGTCCCTTCTCTCTGTGCATAAGGTCCCCATAAATCGACAGCGGACACCACCACCACCGTGGGGGAAAGAGAAGACTATGGGTTCCAGCTTTCACAGATCCCCTAGGCAGAAAGGCTGAAGGGACAGATCTCCTGGGGTTCACAAACTTGCATGAGGAAAACATTTGCAGTTTATGTCCACTAATCACTAACTGAAATTTAGCATTTGTGATTAACTGTGACTGTAGAGGACAAATGATGGCAGCACAGACAGTATCTGTAATTTGTCACCAATTTGTCATCAAGAGGAATCAGATATATTTTCCTATCAGGTTACAGTGGAGGCAGATTACGTTTACAATCATCAGGACCTTGAAATGGCAGGAGTTCTTAGAGCCGCCTCTAGGGCTTGTGTTAAAAAAGAAGCACATATACTATATGTCTTCGTTTTCTAGTGCTGCTGTGTCAGAAATACCACAAGTGAGTGCTTTAAAGAATACAAATGTATTTTCTCGCCGTTCAGGAGACTAGAAGTCTGAATTCAGGGCACCAGCTCCAGGGGAAGGCTTTCTCTGTCGGCTATGCGGGAAGGTCCTTGTCTCTTTCATCTTCCATTCCTCAGTTGCTTGGTGATCTCCACGTGGTATCTATCTTCGCCCGTTTGTACTTGCTTGTACTCTTTATATCACGCAGAGGTGATTAGGTTTCCGACACACCCAAAACTGATACAGCCTGACTGTCATAACAAAGAAAACCCAGTTCCCAAACGGGATCACATCCAAGGGGATAGTGGTTAAGATTCCAAAGCATATTTTGGAGGGATACAATTCAGTCCAGAACATCACTACATTAGAATTTAAAAAATATTTGATAACTATATTTTAATGTAATTGGATTTCATTGTAATTCTATGCATTATTTTTAATATAGCATTTTGTGTATTTTATGCATCATTTCATCTATTTAGAAACAATAGTTATCAAAGTCCCAAAGAAGGTCCAAGGGACAGAAATGGTGCTGGACCCCACCCTCCATGGCTTAGAGCTTTGCCCCCAGTGTTCTTCCTCTGATGAGTGGAGATAAAAATCCCTGCCCTACAGAGTGAGGATAAAGAGAGACACTCAACATGAACACACCACAGCCAAATGCAAAGTGACTTCAGTATTCAAATGACATGAACTAAATGTGACTTTCCAAATGGCAAAGAATAGCAACAACTCACAGTAAAAACCAGTTGTACGGGTGAGGGAGCGCAGAGGGTTTGCACCTGCCTTATCTCATACCGGTGGCACGTGATGCCTTTGCCCCTCCTCCTTGGAGGCTTCTCCAGATAGGACCTGATTTTTACAACAGTTGTAGATTTCCAGAAAAATTGAACAGATAATACAGTGTCCATATTATACCTCCCAAGAACAGATTCTCTCTCACACTCACACGCACGCACGCATGCACGCACGCACAAGGCACACTCAGGCAGTTTCCACTATTAAACATCTTGCATTCTTGTGGTACATGTTACAGCTGATGAACCATTACTGATACATTATTATTAACTAAGTCCATAGTTGACATCAGGATTTGCCCTTTGTGCTGTAGAGTCCTATGGGTTTTAACAAATGCATGATGGCATATATCCACCATGACAGTAGGGTTGGTATGAGTCAGAATCAACTTGACGGCAACGGTTATAGGATAGTTTCACCTCCCTAAAAATCCCTGTGCTCCACCTCTTCATCCCTGTCAGTCCCTGGCAACTACTGACCTTTTTACCATCTCTATAATTTTGCCGTTTCCAGAATGTCGTATAGTTGGAATCACACAGTATGTGGTGACCTTTTCAGACTTGTTTCGTTCACTTAGCAACATGCATTTAGGGTTCCTCTGTGTCTTTTTGTAGCTTGAGAGCTCACTTGTTTTTGTTGCTGAGTAATGCTCCACTGCATGGCTGTATCACAGTTTATTTATCCATTCACCTACTGAAGGACATCTTGGTTGCTTCCAGTTTTGGGTGATTATGAGTAAAGCTGCTATAAACATTCACATGCAGGTTTTTTTGGATCGAAGTTTTCAGCTCAATTGGGTAAATATCTAGGAGTGTGATTGCTGGGCCGTAAGATAAGACTATGCGCAGCTTTGTAAGAAACTGCCAAACTGCCTTCCAAAGTGGCTGTACCATTTTGCATTCCCACCAGCAATGAATGAGAGTTCTTGCTGCTCTGCAACCTTACCAGCATTCCGTGTTGCCAGTTTTTGTTTTTTTTTTAAACCATTCTAAAAGGTTTGTAGGAGCCGTGGTGGTAGAGTGGTTAAGAACTAGGCTGCTAATCTAAAGGTCAGGGGTTTGAATCCACCAGCCACTCTGCAGGAGAAAGATGTGGCCGTTTGCTTCCACAGTAAAGATTCTGGCCTTGGAAACCCTATAGGGCAGTTCTACCCTGCCAGTAGGGTTGCTATGAGTCGAAACTGACTCGACGGCAACAGATTTTGGTTGCAGTAGTATCTCACTGTTGTTTAATTTGCAATTCCCTACTGACATATGTTGCTATGAGTCGGAATTGACTTGATGTCAATGGGTTTGGTTTGGTTTTAATGACATATGATGTTGAGCATCTTTCATACACTTATTTGCCATCTGTACCTCTTCTTTGGTGAGGTGTCTGTTCAGCTCTTTTGCCCATTTTTCAATTGATTTGTTTGTTTTCTTATTGTTGAGTTTTAAGAGTTCTTTGTATAGTTTGGATACAAATCCTTACGTGATACGGGTTTTATAAATATTTTCACCAAGTCTATGGCTTGTCTTTTCATTTTCTTAACAGTGTCTTACACAGAGCAGAAGTTTACAATGTAATGAAGTATAATTTATCAATTTTTTTGTTTATGGATCATGTTTTTTGGTGCTGTATCTGAAAACTAACCACCCAATCCAATGCCACCTAGATTTTCTTGTATGTTAGCTTCTAGAAGTTTTATAGTCTTGCAGTTCACATTTTGGTCTATGATCCATTCTGAGTTACTTTATAGGAAAGGTATAAATCTGTGTCTAGATTCCCCCTCCCCCTTTTTTTTCCCCAGCACCATTTGTTGCAAAGACCATCCTGCTTCCATTGAATTGCCTTTGCTCCTTTGTCAAAGATCAACTGAGTGTATTTGTGTGGGTCCCTGTTGTTGTTGTCAGCTGAAATGAAGTCAGCCCCCCCACTCATGGAAACCCTCATGCACAACAGAAAGAAACACTGCCCGGTCCTGTGCCATCCCCATGACGGGTTGTAGATCTGACTGAATTGCCAGGCCTTTCTTCCTAGTCCATCTTAGTCTGGAAGCTCCACTGAAACCTGTTCAGCATCACAGCAACACACAAACCTCCACTGACAGATGCGCAGTGGCTGTGCATGAGACGCATTGGCTGAGAATCGAATCCCTGGTCTCTAGCATGGAAGGTGAGAATTCTCCAGCTGAACCACCAGTGCCCCGACGTGTGGGGGCCTGCTGTCTTTTAATTCAAAAAATGAGACTATTTAGGGGAATGCTGATGGTATTTGTTGCACGCAGATTTTTTAAATTCCCCTGCCCACCCCAGAAAGCACCTGAAGATAACTCTTTGGATTCTGTGATTGCCACAGTGGTCCCTGTGGACACTTGCTACCACCGCACCATATTGTACTTTACTTTTATCAGAACGCACTACTTCCTTTTCTGCTCTACTCTATTTCCTTTTTTTCTTGTTCTCGCCCACGTTATAGGCGTGCACATTTAAAAAATCTGCAAAACATAAAGGTTGGCGGTTTGAGCCCCCCCAGAAGATGCCTCAGAAGAAAGGCTTGGCGACCTGCTTCCGAAAGGTCACAGCCTTGAACACTCTATGGAGCAATTCTCTGCATACACGGGAGACCAACTACAACAACAGCAAACAGCCATTGTTAGCCATGACTGGGAGGGTGCTATAAACTTGGCCATAGTTTGCAGTGAGGATTTCCACCACTTTCCCTTAATTTTAATTTAAATGATTCGCATCTGCAAAGTTATCTGAGGCCTTTTACCAAGTTCAATTGGAAATTTCCAAGCAGCTAACGCCAAGCAGGGCTGGGGAGCCCGAGGGCTGGTTTGGCTGCGCGGCTACTCGAAAGTGTACGGTAGCCGAGGGCCGCGGCCGGGTAAAGCCAAGAGCTGTAATGATGTCAACTTGTTATTTACTTTCCAAATCTGAATGACTGAGCAAGGCGAAAGGAGAATCAATCAAGCACAATGTGACCCTACAGGCGGAAAAAACGCAGCGCTCCCACCAGCGGCGGTGGGGGCAGGGAAGCACGTGTAAGCAGGCCTGAGTTGCATCATGATCTAGCTCGGCTGGGTTTTCGGTTGCACCCTTGGTTTTTCGATTGCATGCAATCCCTCAGCCTCAGTCTGCACGAGCCTCGGGAGCCCGGAGCAGCGCCGGGCAGGCTCCAGGGAAGGCCCTCCCAGGTCCTTCTGGGGGGCCTCGAATGGCCACTGTTACAGTATCAGCCCCGGCCCATTCTGCTGATTCACAATTATGGAGACTGTGTAAGTGTGGACTTTTTCTTGATGTGCTCTGATACTGGTGTGGCCGCCGCCGTTTTACATCACGGACGTTTACAGCAGCGTTTGGCAGGGGGATTTGCAGGTCCGCCTTTGGGATACAGGGCCAGCCCCTTAAAAACTCAGCCCCCCATCCCCCGCCCCCGACCCAGAACAACAAATGGTCTAGTGTTCACGAGGACCAAGTGAGGCTTCGGTTTAAATGGCTGAGTGTACTGGACTCGGAGCATAAAGCCCACTACATACCAGAGGAGGGGCAAACCGATTAAAAAAACGTCCAACAGGAGTGACACCAAAGGGTGGGGGCTGGGGGGGAGTTAATTGAATTAAACGCTAGCCTCACCAATGTGGAGGGGGAAGGCGCGCTGGGGACGGGTGCACCAGGGCTGGGCCGAAGAAGCCATTACAACATCCAACACTTTGCAGACGCCCGAGGTCTGGAGTCTAATGGGGTGGAGGTCAGGAGGCCCGGGTCCCCCCGCTTCCCCGCCCCCACCCACCCGTGTGCGCCAGTTTCTCCCCAAACATTCCTGGCTCGCCTCCCGAGGTGTTTTGCTAAGGTCAAGGCCCCACGGGAGTTCCCCATTTTTGGGGAGGGGAGAGAGACAATTAGGGTGTCCTGTAAGCCGCCGGTTTTGAGGGCGTTGCCCCCTCCGGCAGGTTGCTGGGGGTTCTCCGGGGATTGCCCAGTGGCTTTTCTTGGAAGTGGGGGGGGGGAACCCTCCGGCTGCGGCCCGGGCCCCCTTCCCCCCTGGGTAGTGGGAACAGGTTGGCTTGGGGACTGGGTGGCGGTAGGCCTCGGCTCTTCTCCTCCCCACGGGGGCCCCGGGGAAGGAGTAAGCTTTGGGGCGTGTTGGGAGAGGCCCGAGTTCTCCTCACCCAAGTCGAGGGAAGAGGAGGGCGTGGGGTGAGGACCGTGCAGGGACGCGGGTCCCCGGCACCGTGGGGGAGGGGCCGTGCAGGGACAAGGGTCCTCTGCGCCGTGGGGGAGGGGCCTTGCAGAGACGCGGGTCCCCTGCACCGTGGGGGAGGGGCAGTGCGGGACGCGGGTCCCCTGTACCTTGGGGGAAGGGCTGTGTAGGGACGCCACCACGGGGGAGGAGCCGTGCTGGGTCCGGGTCCTCCCTAGAGGCCGTGGGGGAGGGGCCGTGTTGGTGGGGGACCCCCAGCGCCATGGGGGAGGGGCAGGCCCGCTCGGGGTGCGGGTACCC
>NW_004444070.1:492315-494002 GCF_000243295.1 Trichechus manatus latirostris | reverse complement strand
CTTCGCCTGCGCCAGGAGACTGGGCTGGGGGGCTCCGTGGCCCGTGAGGGTGTGCTGACTCGGCTCGGGCGTGGGCCGGACCTGTTGCTGCCCGGCCCAGGGCCTCCCAGTGCGGGGGCCGGCGTCGGGCGGGGGCGCGGCGCAGGTGACAACTTTGGGGCCGGGTTTGTCGGCCGGACCTCACCTGCGTCGGCGGTGCGCGGCGCGCGGAGCGCGGCTAGGTCAGGCCTCGCGCATCTGGGCCACCGCATCGTCCGTTCCACAAAGTTCCAGTTCTCGGCGTTTGCATCCGAGCCGGCGGCACGGTTGAGCCAAACCCCCAAAGAAACATCCCCTCCCCCCCGCATAGGAAACTGCTCTGCTTTGCATGGCCACGTGTGGCCTGACCTGACTTGGGGCGTTTGTCTCCGGACCCACCAGTCCTTGTCCTAAGCTGGAGGGGGGAGGGGAGCGCTCTGCTCGGGTCCCAGGCGGTGGCTTCGGGCTAGGAATTGGCTTTGGACGGTTTTATGAAAGTTTACAACTACAGCAGTCCTTCCTAGGAGAGACGCAATTAGGGAGAAAAAAAAAAAAAAAAAGGCGGAGAATTAAACAGTTTAAGATGACGGATTCGTTTTAACGAGTATTCATGTCACGTGTGCTGTAGGTTTTGCGTAAAACCGCTTAGCTGGATGACAAAGGTAAACGTTAAAGCTTGTTGTTTGACCCACTTATTAAAATAGACCTTTAAGGGGGTTCCAGCTGAGACCGTTACACACCTGTGGGACAGTACGGAGACCTTTGGTGTCCTGCCGCCACCCCGGGGCATTTGGGTTCTCCTCTTGGGCTGAGAGAAGTTTGCTGTCGTAGTGGTTTTAAAGGGGAAGAGATGTGCAAACGATTACAGTCACTTTTAGTGACCACGTGGTCGCTAGTGATTGTTACAAAATCTGTCTTCCTATCAATGATATAGCAATACACTTGATTTTATACAACAGCATCTCAGGAAGGCGATTTTTTTCTCCCTCATAGCGGTGGATGAATATTCATTCAAAAACACATGGAACTGCTACTAGCTGCCAGGCACTGCGTGAGATCCACGGGGACACCATGAGCAGGCTGTGTCCCTGTCATTCTCAGATGTCAGTTCTTCTGTCTTGGACTTGTTCCATTCAGGAATGACCAACACTCCTGTTTAAAAAGACTTGAGAAAGTTTACATCTTCTTACCTGAATCTCCCAAATCTCACCTCTTCTGAAAAATTTGCATGGTTTGTGGCACCTGGGTGCTGCAAAGGGTTAACGTGCTTAGTTGCTAACTGAAAGCTGCCTGGGAAGAAAAGCCTGGCAGTCCACTTCTGAAAAATCAGCCATTGAAAATTCTGTGGAGCACGGTTCTACTCTGACACACGTGGGGTCTCTTATGAGTCTGAATCAACTTCATGACGACTGGTTTTTCTTTGTTTTGTAGGGGTAGCCAGTGGTGTGGGGAGTTGGTGTGGAGTGCCATCTTTCTCCAGTGAAGCTTCCCTCTCCTCATCTGTGTAACGGCCTCACAAATCTGTCACGCTGGGCTGATGAGGGTTTGGATGGGCTTGATGGCATCTGAGGGCCAACCTTTTTGGTTAGCAGTGAGCGGAGAACTCAACTGTTGTCAGTCCAGCCGTGTCATGGCACAGGTAGCGTGTGGCTAGAGAAGCAGCCTTTCT
>NW_004444070.1:489975-491125 GCF_000243295.1 Trichechus manatus latirostris | reverse complement strand
GTTTTGAGTTAGAAAACCAAAACTCCAAGCTGGAGGGAGTCCTTGCCTTGGGAAGGCAAGGTGTTTTAGCATCTTCGTGCCTCAGTTTCCACTTGTGAAATGGTGGCGCTGGTGCCCAGGCGGTCTGCCTGCCTGGGGGGCGCGCGTCCGCGGGGCGGGGTGGGGGGAAGGGTTGTGCATCGCGGAGGGCTGGGCTTGTGGGAGATTGAGCACTGTAGCACTGATACTTGGAGCACCTTGTTTGTCCTAGGTACCTGGGGCTCCCGCCCCTTGAAGTCTAGGTCTGAAGCCTTAAGGCTCATGCTCTTGAGGTCAAGCTCTTCCGTGTTGAAAGGCTGATAAGGAATCCTTCCGACTTCGGGGAGTCCCTGCCTGCACACCCCGGCCCGCTTAAGGATATTATTTTTATTACTTAGTGCGTGGTCCTTTGCATAGTCTCTGTGTTGTTTGTAGAAGGGGATTAGACATTTTATTTGTAAATGAGGGTGGGGGACAAGCCCAAATTCGTGGCCACCAGCTCTGGCTTCCCAGTTTTGCACCTTGTCCTGACTCATTCTCACCCCCTTCCCGGGCTCCCGTGGGCCCTTCCGGCCTTTGGCTGAAAGGACGGGAAAAGCCCGTGAAGCCTGAGCATTATGTTCTAGAGGCCGAAAGAGGGTCACTTCAGAGGGAGGGCAGGCCCAGAAAGGCCATCTCGGGCAGTGCCCACCCATGGCTCCTCAGTGTCCGGATTTAAGGTTCTTTGGGAGAATCCTCACCCGCGGTGCAGGAGACTTGGGTTTAATTTCTGGCCAGTGCACTTCATATGCAGCCACCACCCGGCTGTCACTGTCATTGGAGGCTTGCATGTTGGTAGGATGCTGAACAGGTTTCAGCGGAGCTTCCAGACGAGGATAGACTGGGAAGAAAGGCCTGGCAATCTACTTCTGAAAACCAGGCAGTGAAAACTTTATGAATCTGCTACCGATAGTGGGGATGATGCAGGACCGGGTAGTTGCGTTTTTCCATTCATTGCGCATGGGGGTCGCCGTGGGTCGGGGCTGACTCCACAGCAGCTAACGACAACCTCGGTTACCTGCTGAGTAAAATACCCAGACGAAAACCTGGGACCGCCTCTGCCCACCTTTCCGCTCGGGTGTCGAGATTCAGC
>NW_004444070.1:463253-488137 GCF_000243295.1 Trichechus manatus latirostris | reverse complement strand
GTTAACGCAGAGGAGAAAATACTTTTACTTTAGAACGGAAAATGGGGTACTGCTTCTTTTGCCTTCCTAGGTTTACCCTTGGCAGATGGGGGCTGAGAGATAGAGCTGGCGTGTGACAGGCAGGTTCAAGAGAAACGGGAGTCTTAACAAATGGAGAGAGAGAAGGTGGTTGTTTATCACAAGGCATGTTTTCCACCTGGAGCTCCGGAATCTTTCAGGATAGTCAATTTGTGGTTCTCCACCAGGGCGCTTCCTGGAGACAGTTTTGGTTGTCACTACAGGCATAGGAGGGGTGCTACTGGTGTCTAGAGGGTGGAGACCAGGGATGCTGCTCAGCGTCATACAATGCATGGGGCAGCCCCCACCACACAGAATGATCCCATTCAGAACATCAGTAGTGCCGACGTATAGAGACCCAGGGCTAGACAACCAGGAGGATTCCGTTTTGGGCAAGGTCTTTTGGGGAAGTGTAAGCCAAGGAGAAAAAAAAAATCCATCCATGTGTCCATCCATCATCTACAGTCCTCAAGGAACGTATACGTGTCTTGGGGATATAAAAAAACAACACAAAAACAAGCCAGTTGCCATTGAGTAGACTCCAACTCATGGCAGCCCCGTGGGTGTCAGACTAGAACTGTTGCTCCATAGGGTTTTCAGTGGCAAATTTTGGGGAAGTAGATTGCCAGGCCTTTCTTCTGGACTCTTAACTGCTAAGCTTTTGGTTAGTAGTCGATTGGTTAAATGTTTGCTAAAGCTTTGGTCTTTTTTTATGCCAGTTAATTCTTGCCTTCAAACTAGTTGAGAGGGGACATTTTTGATACACTTTTGGAGAATGTTTCCTTAGTCTTACCAAAGAGTCCTAGCAAGAGATATTTAATATGTAAAATGTATCAGAAGGTTAAAGTAATACTTAGTTTTACAAATACCACATATATACGTTAAGAGGCATTGCAATTTCTCTAGTGGGTTAACGTGAATATAAAGCAGTTGTTTCTGAATTAGTTTGTTTTATAAATAAAATGTATTCCTACCTCTGTGCTTCCATGTGGTGGTTAGTGTACGTTTTAGTAGTTAAGTGTCATGATCTTGTAAGAAAAGGGATGTTCTCTACAAGAAGCCTTGTGCTGCGGTTTGGCTCCTTGGGTTGTCCCATGGGCTGCCTGCCTCATGGTGTGAAGTTGTTGAACCTGCGTCTCGCCGGGAGGATAAAGTGGCTGGGTGCGCTGACCTCAACGCTTCTCCTGCCTCTCACGTGCAAAGTTTTTAATTTGGAAAAGGGACACTACTTAAATGTCGGCTCAGCCGTTTTTAGACTGTTTAAGTATTATGCAGAGATGTCACTTTGAGGACTAAGGTGTGCTTGACGCAAGCCATGATATTTTCAGTCGCCTTATATGCATGTGAAAACTAGACAGTAAATAAGGAAGACCAAAGAAGAATCGATGCCTTTGAATTATGGCGTTGGAGAAGAATATTGAATATACCATGGACTCCCAGGAGAATGATCCAACAGATCTGTCCTGGAGGAAGTAACAGCCAGAACGCTCCTTAGAATCAAGGATGGCGAGACTTCATCTCACATACTTTGGACATGTTATTAGGAGACACCAGTCCCTGGAGAAAGATATGTAGGGGATCAGTAAAAAAGAAAGGAACACCCTCAACGAAATGGGTTGACACAGTGGTTGCAACAGTGGGCTCAAACATAACGACGATTGTGAGGATGTTGCAGGATGGGGGAATGTTTCATTCAGTTGTACATAGTGTCGCTGTGAGTTGGAACCATCTCGACGCCACCTAACAACAACAGTTGCAGTGGTTTCATGTTAACTAAAAGTTTGGGTGAGCCAACAGTTATTTTATGTCCCATGCGTAGATTATCATTTTTCCAATGATTAAAATAAACGTTTAACTTTATGTTAATGAGTTAGTTGCATGTTTTACTTAAAAACCAAACTCTCAAGGCATTTTGGGGTGTTGAGTGCCTCTGAATAGTTCTTACGAGAGTTGAAGTTTCCCATTCTTTCGAGGCCCCAGCAAATAACGCACAGCGTGCACATCAAAATTCTCAGTGTTTATTCTCGAGGAGAGTGTCTGCCTGGGATTCCTGTCATTTTTTCCTATTGTGGTGGATGAGGCTGGAATGCTTCCTTCCCTTGAGCCTGGAACCTAGGATATGACCCCAGAGAGCCAGCACCGGACTCTTTCCTTTCTAGGACACTTGCCACCAATCCCAGCTAGACTACAGACGCGAGGACGAAGCAGGACCTTCCCAGCCCAATTATCTTCCCAGCTCTCCTAGTTGGAACATGTCTTCAAGTCTACTGAAAACTCCATCCATGTTGGATCAAGCAAAGGCCACATGTCCCCAGACTCACCTTCCCAGCTTTCCTGGTTGGGATGTGTCTTCAGGTCTACTGAAGACTGAAGCTTAACTCCATCCATGTTGGGTCAGGAAGAGCAAAGGCCACCTACCCCCAGGCTAATGACCTTCCCAGCTCACCTGGTTGGAACATGTGTTCAAGTTTACTGAAAACTCATGCTTATCTCCATCCATGTTGGATCAAGGACACAAGGCCGCCTGTTCCCTTCTTGATGTCTTGACTCTTGTTTGATAGCTGACTTATCCATCGTCATTAGAATTTCTGATGTTATTTAATTCTGCAAGCATCTCTGCTTGTTTGAAGTTCCTGATGGATAGAAATTTGGACAAAATGAATTTTACCATACGGAGAGCCATTTTATGTCTTAACTCTATGGTAGCAAATACTTCAGTATGGTGGAATCATATACATCTTTGTAAAACCTGGAGACAGATTCACTACTGAGCACTGATGACCATTTCCAGTGCTATGTGGGTGTCGTGGATTGAATTGTGTCCCCCAAAAATACCTGTCAACTTGGCTAGGTCATGATTCCCAGTATTGTGTGATTGTCCACCATTTTGTCATATGATACAATTTTCCTATGTGTTGTAGATGCTATTTCTGTGATGTTAGTGAGATGGGATCAGCGGCAGTTATGTAGACTCAGTCTACAAGATTAGGTTGTATCTTGAGCCAAATTCTTTTGACATATAAAAGAGAGAAGCAAGCAGAGAGACCGGGGGACCTCATACCACCAAGAAAGCAGTGCCAGGAGCAGAGCATGTCCTTTGGACCTGGGGCTCCAGCATGGAGAAGCCCCAAGACCAGGGGAAGATTGATGACAAGGACCTTCCTCCAGAGGTGACAGAGAGAGAGGGCCTTCCCCTGGAGCTCTAGATTTGGACTTGTAGCCTCCTAGATTGTGAGGATAAATTTCTCTTTGTTAAAGCCATCCACTTGTGGTATTTCTGGTATAGCAGCCCTAAATAACTAAGACAGTGGGTTATTCTTAATGTTGACCGAGTCAACTATATTCCCTAGACACCCTTATTATCTTGATGTCCATTGGAAGCTGAGAAATGAGAAAGCCGAGTGGGTATCTGTTACCAATGTCGTGTGATGTAAAAATCAGTAGCACCAATGAGCAAATGGAATTCCCGGTATCTGTGAAATCCAAGAGTCCCTGAGTAATCAAGCGGTTAATGCACTCAGCTGCTAACCAAAAGGTTGGAGATTTGTGTCCACCCAGAGACAGCTTGGAAGAAAGGCTTGGCAGTCTGCTTGCCAAAAAAATCAACCATTGACAACCCTATGGAGTGCAGTTTTACTCTGACACGTGGGCTGCCGTGAGTCTGAATTGACTTGTTAGCAAATAGTACTTGTATAAAAATCCAAGTGGTGTCACGGTTTTAGGTTGTACCTCTGAAAAAAGCAGCATAAGGGGGATTTAAAGTCCCTGCCATTTGGCTTATTTGGGGAACTGAGTAAACATGGGTACCTGACTTAGGCACAAGGCATTTTAACCCCATACCACTTTAATGTGGCCCCAAGTTAGTAAAAAACTCAAGTATTCACAGCTACCAACTTACCAATGGCTGTGGCCAATATCTGAGTCACGGGTCAGTCTGAGAGACATGTTTTGGTTTAAATCCTAATTTGATTATTAAAAAAGTCACCTTAGCTTTGTGTTTCTAAAACACACTGATGATTTTATGCTAATTTCAGCCATTTCCAGTGATTTGTATCCTAACACAAAAAAAAGCCTAGCTGAAAGAAATCCCTTCACAGACTCAGAACGTCATGAAAATTAGAACTAACCGTCTCACGCGTCCAGCATTTGGTGTAAGTTATTGTAGACCTGATGGGAATCAGGGAGGCCTGTGGAAAAGAGAGTTGCCTTACACATTTCGTGGAACTCCTAGTATATATTTTTCACACTGTTGGTCTCTAAATTTGGTGGGGGTCAGGGGTGGGGTGGGGTGGGAAATGACGTGTCTCAGCTTTTAATTTCCCAGATGTTCTCCCAGGTGGGTTTTATGCTGCCTTCGTGGACAGATGCATGTTGGAGTACTGGAAGAGACAAGTAAAACATCCATTTATTCTTCTGATCTAATAGTTACAAAATAATCTATTTTGTGGATGGAACGGATATAAAGTTGGTTGAGTAGTGCATATAGTTAACAAGTAAATCGCCTGAGTTGGGGGCACACACTCAGTCTTTTCATTGATACCAAAACTGGTTGCCATCGAGTGAGTTCCAACTTGTGGTGTGCCCGTGTGTGTCAGAATAGAACTGTGCTCCACAGGGTTTTCAATGGCTGATTTTACGGGAGTAGATCTGTCAGCCCTTCCTTCCGAGGTGCCTCTGGGTGGACTTGAATTGCCAACCTTTTGGTTGACAGCCCAGCATTTTAACTGTTTGCACCGCACGGGGACTCCTTGTCACTGATACCAAACCCACTCCGTCCAGTCCATTCTGACTCAGAGCGACGCCATAGGACAGAATCCTGTAGCATCCCTGAGTTTCTAAGAAACGGCTGGTGGATGCGAACTGCTGACCGTTTGGTTAGCAGCCGAGCTCTTAACCACTGCGTCACTAGGTCTCGTTTTCACTGATAGGGACATGCAGTTTAACAACTGGACATGACTCATTTGGGTCTCCAGAGGGTGAGTCCAAAACCCGTTGCTGTCAAGTCAGTTCTGACTCCTAGCGACCCTATGAGACAGATAGGACTTCCCCGTAGTGTTTCCAAGGCCGTAAATCTTTATGGAAGCAGACTGCCACATCTTTCTTACAAGAGGGTAGAGAGAGAGAGGGTGATACTTAAACTTCCTGAATGCAAGTGGGAGGCACTTGCATATCCCTTCTCACTGGATTTGTCTGCCAGGGGGGCGTGTTTGTGTCTGTGTACGCGCACGCATGTGTCTATTAGTGTGTGCACATGTTAGTATGTGCATATATGTGCACGTGTGTTGTATGTATGTGTGCACGCTCGTGTTAGTGTGCTTGTGTGCACGTGTACATCTGTGCATGCATATGTGGGTACGCGTATGTGCATGCATGTGTGTATGTGTGTTAGTGTTTGCATATGCACGTGCGTGCATGAGTGCATGTATGTCACGTGTGTGTTAAGTAACTTCGTGGTCCACCAGCTTAAAGGTTGGCTGTCACTCCACAGGTCCAGCTATTAGTGCCTGCCTCGGAGCAGAAAGAACACGCAGTGCCTGGGTAGTGCGCACACTTGGGTCTCCTGGATGGGGAGCACTGTTTTTAAAGCTGAAACAATATTTGTGTGTTTTGGCGCCAGAGGACAGTGTCTCTGCTGGCTGGCCCACCACAGGTGCATGAGGAAACAAGCGTTGGAACAAAGCTGTGCTTTTGAAGCACTTCTTGGTTCTGTGGTATTTTTGTAAATCACTTAATTCTGTTTATAAATCAGCTCTTTCCTTGAAGGATGCCCTGGAGGCTCCCCAGGGTTTGTGTGGAAGAGGTAGCTGAAACTTCCCAAGACTGCAGCTGAGATGGTGCTGGAA
This sequence comes from Trichechus manatus latirostris, assembly GCF_000243295.1. Taxonomy (NCBI): domain Eukaryota; kingdom Metazoa; phylum Chordata; class Mammalia; order Sirenia; family Trichechidae; genus Trichechus; species Trichechus manatus. The sequence continues at coordinate 482,237 of NW_004444070.1, read as the reverse complement.
CTGGGCTGTGATCAGAAGCCTTGGGCGTCTGCAGTCTGGCTGATGGTTTCTTGTTTTTGCAGAGACGTGTTTTATCCGTCGTGGTGGTTATTAAATGATTATCTTTTGTCATTTCACGGTAGTGTTTTTAAAGAGACCCCTGCAGTTGTGGTTGATGCTCTGTTCCTGGTGTGATAGAGAGGAGATGAGGTGTGTGCTGTGGAGGTGAGGAGGAATTTCACCGCTGAAGCTGAGGCTTTTGGGCTGTGCTTACCTGCTGAGAATGGCTGACGGGTTGGTTTTCAGCAGTTCCAGGCTTTCTAGACCCTCTTCGTGTTTATTTGTTTAATGTGAAAGGATTGGTATGTTGACTTTGTTCTTGCTTATAATAATTTTTTTGGTTCACGTCTTTTTTTTTTTTTTTCTTTTTGTGAATATTGACTTTGCAGTATCACATGATGTGAGGATACTTGGCACAGTGCAATGAAAAGTCTTGTTGTTGTTAGCTGCTATCCAGTCGGCCCCAGCTCATGCAACCCCACGTGGGCGCAATGGAACGAAACGCTGCCGGGTCCTGTGCTATCCCCGTGATCGGCTACAGATCAGACCGCTGTGATCCATAGGATTTTCACTGGCTGATTTTCAAAAGTAGATTGCCAGGGCTTTCTTCCTAATCCACCTCAGTCTGGAGGTTCCCCTGAAGGCTGTTCAACACCACAGCAGCATGCAAGCCTCGACTGACAGATGCGGGATGGCTGTGCATGAGGTGCATTGTGGGGAGTTAAACCCAGGTCTCTTGAACGGAAGGCGAGAATTCTACCTCTGAACCACAATATTTGTGCATTTCGATATACCGCCAGGACACCTCGTGCATGCCAGAATCCGTGTCTTTGGGTAAACTGAAATATTTCAACCTTTCTTGGAACCTTTGCTTCTCTTTGTCGTAATACTCAGAAAGCACCTACAGTAGAGAGACAGGAGAAACAGGAAGGAGGTTTTTTTACTACTCAAATTTATACACCTTGTCTGTATTCTCTAGAGATCAATACAGTTAGGATCCCATAATAAATCTGGTTATCAGAAATGTGAAGCAAATGCTGGGTATATTTGGGAATACACCGTACCTGCCTCACCCCTTTAAAAGGAAAGAGAAATGACGCAAAGTATTTTACTTGATACAATAGCCACAACAGTGAATTCAAGCACACCAACAGTTGTAAAGATGGCGCAGGACTGCACAGTGTTTGACTCTTGTACACGGGGGCACCATGAGTCGAAGCCAACTGGACAGCAACAGCAACAATGACGATGACAACACATTTTGCTTTAGCTAGGCTCCTTGAGCTATGGACAGAACGTGACTTAGTAGTGAATGCAGGTCAGTGTGCCGCCTCATCTCTGAGTGGGGATACCTCTCTGTGGTCTTCCTCGTTGATGAGTTACAAAACTAATAATGATCTATTTCATTATTTGTCTGCCAAGTTACTCTCTATACTATTTCAGAAGCGTGTCCCAGAGAATAGCACCAAACAGAGCCTCTTCTCAGAGGCCCCCACAGGAGTTGATTTTATTTCCTAAGCTCACTTCAGATACTCATGGAGTAAAAACAAACCAGAAAAACCAGTCCAGCTCCGACTCACGGCAGCCCTACATGTGTCAGGGTAGAACTGTGCACCGAAGGGTTTTCAGTGGCTGAGTTTTCCGAAGTAGGTCATCAGGCCTGCCTTCCAAGGCATCTCTGGGTAGGTTTGAAGCCTCAACCTTTTGGTTAGTAGCCCAGTGCTTAACCGTTACACCGCCCAGGGAGTGCAGACACATAGGTATAATTTCTGGGTATTAGAGATACGGGAGTGACAAGAAGCAGGAGGATGGGAGAACGGTAAAGGCAAATGGTTTCAGCCACTGGGACGCTAAATCTCTTAGTACACTCAAGTTAGAGAACGTAAAAACAATCGTTTGTAGCGCTGTTGAAGTACCTTTACATAATTTACATCACTGAAGGCAGTTACTTCTCCTTAGGAAGATTGGGTTATTAAAATTAGCTACCTGTTTTTTTTCCGTAGAAATAAAATGAAATCAGTTTTTGCTCAAATGTATGTGAAGCTTTATAATTGGAAATTTGAAGTTAGCAAAATTATGTGACGTTACTTAATCACATTCCAAACCAAACTCTTTGCCATCAAGTCGATTCTGACTCATAGCAGCCCTGTAGGACAGAATAGAACTGCCCCATAGGGTTTCCAAGGCTGTAAATCTTTACAGAAGCAGACTGCCACATCTTTCTCCCACGAAGTGGCTGGTGGGTTTGAACGGTTGACCTTTTGGTTAGCAGCCAAGCGCTTTAACTGCTGTGTCACCAGGGCTCCTCTTGATCATATTAATATACTCAGATGAACTATAGAATAAGATTAGTTCATGGAAATGTTTCGATTTTAATCTTAGCCAGGACAGTCTATGTCTACCCAAGCATTACGAGGTGTTATTTCTAGTTATTTCTGGTAATGTTTTGGTCATTCTGGACATGTTTTCAGAAAAGATTTTTGAAACAAGAGAGTAACTGTTTCCTAATTCCATGTTAAAATATAAAATGACGAAGAGCTTAAGGGATCCTTTTTGAAATGGAATTCTTGCAGTGTGACGTACATATTATATGCTTGGCACAATCGAGGTGCAAGCCAGTGTCACTACACCATTTTTCTCCACGGCATTTTGCTCTAAGGGAAGTTTGGGCTCCATTCATCGTTGGCTATCTACAAGTAAATGTTCAACTGCTCTAATTTTTGGTTGTGTTTACTTTCCCATATGGTGTTCTGTATTTGGATGACAGAGTTTTCTGTGTGGGTTTCTGATGGTTCAGATGTTGATCAAAGTGGGATTTCTCTGTCCACACCACTGGGTTGATAGCTGTGAGTGTTTGAAGTCAAGTGTGTTTTATATCTTATAAAATTGAGTTACACAGGAGCCCTCGTGGCGCAGTGGGTAAAAACTCGGCTGCTAACCAAAGGGTTGGCAGTTTGAATCCACCAGGTGCTCCTTGGAAACCCTGTGGGGCAGTTCTGCTCTGGCCTGTAGGGTTGCTATGGGTTGGAATCGACTTGATGGCAACGGGTTTGGTTTTTTGGTTTTGAGTTACATAAGTGGAGGATGCAGGCTGGGTGATTCTGCGTTTGCAAATGGTGCGTTCCTTTGTTTCGTTTGGCTTTTCCAGAGCTGTTTCCTTTGCCTTTGGGTTGGTGTAGACTTCAGCTTGGGGTAATGTTTTATTTGCTGTAGAACTGTAAGTGCGGTTTAAAATCAAGTTGTCTTTTGTTAACATCTTTGCTGAGGTGTAATTTATTGTCTTAGTTATCTAGTGCTGATATAACAAATACCACAAGTGGGTGGCTTTAACAGACAAATTTATTTTCTTACGGCTTAGGAGGCTAGAAGTCTGAATTCAGGTCACTGGCTCTGGGAGAAGGTCATGGTTCTTTGGTTCCTGGGCTGTCTTCATGTGGTGTGGTATTTATCTTCCTCTATCTCTGCTTGCTGGATCTTCTCTTTTTATATCTCAAAAGAGATAGACTTAAGACATACCCTACTCTAAGAGTGTCTCATTAACATAACAAGAAACCCATTCCCAAATGGGATTGTAACTACCCCTATAAGCCCTGGTAGCTCAGCTGCTCACCAGAAGGCTGGCGGTTTGAACCTACCTGGCTGCTCCTTGGGAGAAAAGACCTGGCAATCTGCTTCTGTAAAGATTCCTATAAAAATCTATTGCTGTCGAGTCAGTCCTAACTCATAGCGTCCCTGTAGGACAGACTAGAACTGCCCTATGGGGTTTCCAAGGGTGTACATCTTTACAGAAGCAGACCGCCACACTTTTCTGCCTCGGAATGGCTGGTGGGTTTGAACCGCTGACCTTTCAGTTCGCAGCTGAGCACTTAACCACTGTGCCACCAGGGCCCCATAACCACAAGTATAGGGGTTAGGATTTACAGTACATATTTTGAGGGAACACAGTTCATTCCATAACATTTACATAACATAAAATTCATCCATTTTAGTTAATGGGGGGGGAACAGTTGGAAAAGGAGGGTGAGAATGGTTGTACAACTCTAAGAACGAAATCAATGTTACTAAATTGTACATGTAGAAATTGTTGAATTTCTGTGTGTTCTGCTGTGCGTATTCTCAACAACAAAAACAGAATAAATTATTTAAAAATTCACCCATTTTGAATGTACAGTTCAATGCCTTTTAGCAGATTTACCGTGTTGCATAACCAGTACCATAATCCAGGTGTGCAGCCCCCTCGCACCTACAGCCACCGGTCCAAACCAGTAAACACGTGGAGCGATTTGCCTTTCTGGAGGCTAATCGGAGTCAAGTAACTTGTTCAGTACAAACAGAGCAGCTGTAAATTGCAAAAAAGACTCGGTTGGACTACAACAACTAGTCAATTTGTTATTGCTTTTTTATTTGGGAGGAAGATAAGACTTCTTGATTTTTTTTTTTTTTTTTTTAGAGATCAGCTCTCAGTGACTGTTCTTAGTGGTGCAGTTAAGTGTTGGGCTACTAACCAATAAAGGTTGGTGTTTTGAAACTACCCAGAAGCACCTTGGAGGAAAGTCCTGGTGACGTACTTCTGAAAGGTCACAGCCATTGAAAACCTTATGAATCACAGTTCTGCTCTGACTCTGACACACGTGGGGTAACCATGAGTTGGAGTCGATTTGATGGCAGCTGGTTTTTTGTTCTCTCTGCAGAAGCACTTTCCTGGATGAATTTTATCACTCCGTTCACCCAGGTCTTCCACATTTGCTCCTGAATTAATTTCACGTGTACTCTTACGTCATGTCTTGTCTTTTGTCGCTGATGTCAGCTCATTCATTTCAGAGTCACTGCCCGGGGGGACTTGTGGAGGGGATTGTTGTGAGGGATAAAGACCAGTAGCCGTTGAGTCGACTCCAACTCCTGATGATAAAACACAAGTGATAGGTAGTTGAGCCTGTTTCTTCCCAAGACTTTTCAGCTATTTCTGGATGCTCCCTGAGAACTATGTCTTGGGTTGCAGTGAGAGGGACCAAAAGACAAAAACAAACCAGTTGCCATCTAGTCGACCCCGACTCATGGTACCCCTATGCGTGTCAGAGTAGAACTGTGCTCCGTAGGGTTGTCAGTGGCTGATTTTTCAGGAGCAGATCGCCAGGTCTTTATTTCAGGTTGCCTCTGGGTGGACTTGAACCGCCAGCCTTTCAGTTAGAAGCCAAGTGCATTGACCATTTCTACCACCCAGGGACTCCGTTGTGAGGGATGCAGGGCTGTTTAAGTAGACTGATCTCTTTGGCATGGTTAAATTTAAAAACAATTGCAGTGACTGTGAATCATTGGCTAATGACCTACTTTCTTTTATTTTTTAATATGATGGCTTTATTGCAGTATAATTCACATACCAGACACTTCACCCGTTTAAAGTGTACAATTTAGTGTATTCGCAAGGTTGTGTAACCATCACCACTATCTAATTCCAGAACACTTTCATCACCCCAGTCAGAAACCCTGCACCCATCAGCAGTCCCCCCCTGCTCCCCCTTCTCTCCAGCCCCTGGCAACCACTCATGTACTTTCTATCTCTGTGGATTTGTTGTTCAGGGCATTTCGTATAAATGCAATCAGACAATACATGGTCTTTTGTGTCTGAGCATGTTTTCCAGGTTCATCGACTTTGTGACACATGTTGTCCTAGTTTCTTTGGGAAGCATTTTGTGATAGCTCTGGGTCGTCAAGAAGTGTTGGGGACTGAAAATACAAGCGTTTTGTTAACCCTCATCCAGTCAGCCCCCAGCTCATGGTGACCCAGTGCACAATGACACAAAACTCTGCCTGGTCCTGCTGCATCCCCCAGGATCGGTTGTGGATCAGACTGTTGTGATCTATAGGGTTCTCATTGGATGATTTTTGGAAGGAGATCGCCAGGCCTTTCTTCCTAGTCTGTCTTAGTCTGGAAGCTCTGCTGAAACCAGTTCAGCTAGGTCTCTCATGTTATGTGACTTTTTATCCTTTGCTGTGTGCTCTATTAATTCTTTGTTGTTAGTTAGTTGTCACTGGGTGAGTCCCAACTCATGGCAACCCCATGTGTGCAGAATAGAGATGCTCCACAGGGTTTTCAAGGTGGTGACCTTTCAGAAGCAGATTGCCACACCTGTCTTTCCGAGGTGCCTCTGGGTGGGTTTGAATGGCCAACTGTTCGGCTAGTAGATGAGCGCTTAACCGTTTGTGCCACCCAGGGACTGCTTGTTAATTTTTTAAATTCTGTTAATTCTTCCGTATTGTCCAGCTTAATAAATGTATCATTGATTTGGTGTTGAAAGATTATTTTTATTCAGCGGTTTCCTTTATGTGCATAATATCTTTTTTTCTCCCAGCAGCTTCTTGCCAAGTGTTGATTTTATGTATGTATACGTATTTTTTTTCTCACCAGCGAGACAATAAATTCTTGATTATCAGAGTCATGCCTTAAATTTCCTTTCTGCTTCGCCCGGTGGCCAGCAGATGGTCATTGTCAGTGCATTGCAATCATATCGGTGCAGTTGCCCTGTGGTTAAGATTCCTGCATCAAGTTTCCATGGACGAGCCTTTTATACCTTGCTGTAAATCCTGCTTCCAGTCCTTGGGAGCTGATGGTTGGCGTGTGATGCTGGGTTGCTGTGTGTCCCAAAGGAAACGTTGACCTCGTTAGGGGAAGACTGGCCTGCCTTTGACCAGCTGCCAGCCTTGTTCCTCTTCCTGAACGTGCATTGTTTTATTTTGGTGACTGTACTTTTTGAGGTATGAAAAAACCCAGGAATTGATGGCTGCAGCACCGCTGAATTACAGTGCAGCCGGTTAAAGCTCTCCGCTCCCCAACTCCATTGCACACAGCAGGCAAATGCAGATTGCCAAAACCAGCTGGGGAAGCATTTGCTCTAAGAGAACGATGTGTCCTGTAGAGTTTGCTACAATCAGATCAGCCAAGGATGAGCTCTTCCGGCCACCAGCGAGTTATGGAAATAACTTTGCTGTAACGAACTTTGTTTCATTTTTATAATGATTAGTTGATAATGGTTCTCGTATATAACTGTAGTGTGTGTATTTGAGTGAACAAGGCTGCTGTTCTCCTGATGCCACTGTGGCAGAAGACAGTTAATCATTTGCAGGGTGCAGAGAGAAGGGTAGGGCGGATGAGGCAGCACCAACCTTCAGTTGCTCCCTTGGTGTTAGCTGCTGTCGAGTCGGCCCCAACTAATGGAGACCCCGCTCCTGTGCCAAGTCCATGATGGGGTGCACGTTGGACCGTTGTGATCCACAGACTTTTCACTGGTTGATTTTCAGAAGTAGACTGCCAGGCCTTTCTTCCTAGTCTCTGGAAGCTCTGCTGAAACCTGTTCAGCATCATAGCTACATGCAAGTCTCACTGACAGATGGGTGGTGGCTGCGTATGAGGTGCGTTGGCCAAGAATCGAACCTGGATCTCCTCCGTGGAGGCCAGACTTCTGCCTCTGAGTCACCACCACCCTCAGTTGCTCTTTCTTCATCTGGTAATTTGGCTCTCATCTCCTTGGCCGTTAAGACAGCAAGTGGGTGCGTCTGACAAGCGGATGACCTAGAATTCACAAGTACCATAGGAAGAGAGGCGATGAAAATAGAAGTGTGTGAACAAAATTAGGAGGAGGACTTGGCTTCAGTAAAAGGCGAGAAAGCCACTTGGTGCATATTTTAACTGCCACTTTTCCAGTGCAGGGTTAGTGATTTCAGATGTCCTCATGCTAACAATCTTGGTAATTTCCAACCATGTTAAATTTACCTTGAAATGAGCTGAGGTTTTTAAAGTCGAAATTTAGTAGTTAGAAGCCAATGTCAGTTTTTAGAAAAGGAGGAACCCCCTCCCCCCGAATCAGCAGATCTGTCCCTTGTAAAGGTGCCTGGACTGTTACTGGTACAGAACAGCTTGGCCAGGAAGCGTCTCAGGAAGAAATGGAACTCCTTTTTCTGTTTTGCATTCATGTGTCAAGATGTTTAAGAAGCCCCGGTGGCTCAGCTGTTAACTGAAAGGTCAGCGGTTCAAACCCATCAGCTGCTGTGCGGGAGAAAAGACCTGGTGATCTGCTTCCATAAAGATTACAGCCTAGGAAGCCCTATGGGGCAGTTCCACTCTGTCCTATAGGGTCATTATGAGTTGGAATTGACTCAACGTCACACAACAACAAGATGTTTTGACTATTAATTCATGTATCAGTAGAAAAACCACCAGTTGCTGTCAAGTCGGGTTCATGATATAATAAATAGAGAGTAGAATGTTGGGTGGTGTAAATAATGTACTTGGCTGCTAACTGAAAGGTTAGAGGTTTGAGTCCACCCAGAGGCACCTTGGAAGAAAGGCCTGGTGATGTACTTCTGAAAAACTGAAACCATTGAAAGCCCTGTGGAGTGCACCTCTGCTGTGACACACATGGGGTCACCATGAGTCAGAGGTGACTCAACAGCAACTGGTTAGGATGTTGTTGAGATTGGAAATCGGGCTACGTGTGTGCGTGTGTGTGCGCGTGTACATGCAGGGGTGAATGGAGCAGAATGATGAAACCATGTGGACGGCAAAACTAGAGGACAAAGACTAAAATGGTGACTGCATTGGGGCTGCTTTCTGACTTGCCTTGTGACTCAGAGGGCGTGATTGCGATTTCACTGGTCTTTGACCTGGATCCTGCTCCTTATCAGGGCCACAGGGAAGAGTTCAGGAACGCTCTCTAGGAACTCTGTGCGCCGCGGTGGTCCTTTGCACTTGCTCCACTGTGCTAAGGAACTGGGAGCTGGCATTATCAGATAAACAGCGGTGGCGGAGGGTCTTTTATGATTGTCCCGCTTGTCATGTGTGAGCTGCTCATGGTTTTCTGCCTCGTCAGCATCCTCACGAGGTCTGCGTGTGCACCACGTGTAGTCAGCTCCTGCTCAACTCCTGAAGACGTCTGCACAGTTGATTCTTCTGATTGCAAGTTGGGGTTAGTTGAGCCAGTGTAATTGAGTTCCCGACCTTATCTGTGAGCCACTGGATGAAGTCAGAGAAGGCCGATCTGATGGTTACTCGGAACTTGCCGTTGTTGAGTCCACTCCAACTCATGGTGACCTCTTGTGTTACAGAGCAAAACTGCTCCATAGGGTTTTCTTAGCTGTAAGCTTCCAGGAGCCCTGGTGGCAAAATGGTTAGGTGCTTGGCTGATAACCCAGTAGCTTGCAGGAGAAAGACCTGGCAATCTGCTCCTATGAAGATTACAGCCTAGAAAACCCTATGGGGCAGTTTTGCTGTGTCACGTGGAGTTAATGTCAGTCAAAAATCGACTTGAAGGCGCACACCAACAACAATCTTCATGGAAGCAGTTTGCCAGGCCTTTATTCTGCAGTGCCACTGGGTGAGTTTGAACACCAACCTTTAGGTTAGCAGCCGATTGCAAATTGTTTGTGCCACCCAGGGATCTGATCTAACTGGAGGTGAGCAAACAAATTTATTCTGTCACAGTGTAGGAGACTAGAAGTCCAAATTCAGGGCGCCAGCTCCAGGGGAAGGCTTTCTCTCTGTCGACTCTGGGGGATGGTCTTTGTTATCAATCTTTCTCTGCATCTAGGAGTTTCTCAGTGAGGGACCCAGGTCCAAAGGACACACTCTGCTCCTGGCTCTTCTTTCTTGGTGGTAGGAGGTCCCTCTCTGCTCTTTTGTCTCTCCTTTAATCTCTTTTAGATAAAAGGTGATGCAGGACACATCCCAGGGAAACTCTCCTTAAGTCTAATCAGGACTGTGACCTGAGTAAGGGTCTTCCCACTTTAATCCCCTTACATTTGATTAGTTTATCACTCATGGCGGGGATGATTACATCATTACACAGCTGCCAAACCACTGAGAATCATGGTCCAACCAAGTTGACTCGTATTTTGCGGGGACACAGTTCAATCCGTGACACCCACCCATGTGATGTTGGCCCTAAGAGAATAGGAACTGTCTGGGTTTTTCTGTCATACAAGGGCTCTCTGAGGCCATTCCAGTTTCACAACATGATCCATCTTCGAGAGTGTTTACAAGTGTTAAAACAAAAATGATACTAAGCCAATAATAGAAAGTGAGTGAAGTTTATTTAATATAAGGTTTGCAAATCAGGGCAACATTTCTGACTAGAAAGTAAAAAACATTCCAAAAGAGAAAAGTCTTTCACAGGTTCTTATACTGTAGCTTATCTCTAGTAATTACACATTGCTATGGAAACTGGGCAGGCAGTGTTTACATAATAACTTGTGGACATGCAACATTTTCTTGAAGAACAATTCAGATAACCACTGATTTATCCTAAAACGTAGTTTCTAGTCTGACCTTTGGAGTGTCTGTTGTCAAAACTGCACGTAGATAATTCTGTAAAAGAGCATAATGCCCCAGGCAAAACGTTCTTTACCAATTAAGATAAACTGTTGTTTGATTTAAAGATGACTTTGGGGAACCGGAAACCCTGGTGGCTTAGTGGTTAAGAGCTACGGCTGCTAACCACAAGGTCAGCACTTCAGTCTACCAGGTGCTCCTTGGAAACTATGGCACAGTTCTACTCCGTCTTATAGGGTCACTGTGAGTCGGAATCGACTTGATGGCAACAGGTTTGGTTTGGTTTTGGTTTTGGGGAAACCAGTTTTCTCAAGATTTAAGTTTTAAAGATTATCTCAGATCATTTCAACCTCCATGGATCCAGAAATCTGGATTGCATGAAGATTAAAAACTCCGTCCCTCAAAAGCCCCTAGGTTGAATGAGTGTGGATACCTGGGGTCATTCTGCCACTCACAGTGGTGAGAATTGCATATGGAGAAACGCAGTGACTGGAAGGCTGTCTTTGGGATCTGTACTTGGCACTTCATAATTATATTCCCTGGAACTTGTAGTGACTGACTTGAACAGGAACCAGGAAAGGCCTGCCTTCCAGCAAGTTCCATTTTGTGGCATTGTCTTTTCATGAGGTCTTGGGGTCCATGTCTTGATTTTCTAGACCAGTGGATCTGACAGAATTAAATGCTAATTTGCATCTGATCAGAGAGAATCAAGTTCAGACACTTGGTGTAAATAGAGATTAGGAATATTGTTGACATTATCTTGTCATCTTCATGCTCTTTGGAAGATATGCAAGTTTGTGACAAGGGAGGGACTTATTCTTTTTTTTTTTCCTGAAAAGCACCTGGAAAGTCAGTTCATAGACCATTCAATTTTTTCTTTAATTTAATTTTTGCTGAAAATATACCCAGCAAAATCTGCCCCCATTCCACAGTTTGTAGACATAATGATCAGTGACATGGGTTTCATTCTTCACATTGTATCAACGTTCTCGTTATCTCTCTTTTAGTTCTTTCACTTAAATTTATTTAATCTCCCTGCCCCCAGCCTTCTCATCTGTGCCGTAAAATAGCTGTAGATTTCTTTGATTTTATGTAGATTATTATTTTTTTAAAGCAGTATACTCAAGGGTGACAGTCTTTCTTTACTCTTTCAGCTAAACTGTTAACTTAGTTTAAAGGTGACTTCAGGGGATGGTTTCAATTTACGTTTGCAGAGTGACTCAGGGCCACCAGTCTTGGGGACTCCTTCAACCTCAGTAGGTCCAGTCTGCCTGCATTCTTTAAGAGTTTGTAATTCTGTTCCACATTTCTGTCTTTTTTTTTTTTTGTCAGGATTCATCTATTGTGTTCCTGATCAGAACATTTGGTGGTGGTAGTTGGATGCCATCTAGTTCTTCTGGTCTCAAGGTAGAGGAGGCAGTCATTCGTGGACACAGTTCTGTTCAGTTCCTTCTCTGATTCTTAGATTTCCTTCTTTCTTTTTTATTGCAGGTGAATAAAGACAATAGTTGTATCTTAGATGGCCGCTCCTAAGCTTTTAAGACCCAGAAACTACTCACCATGTTCTGGGAGGTAGAACATAAACTTTGAGAATTATAGTATGCCAATTGTTGGATTGGCCCAGGAGACCATGGCCCTGCCTGAAAGTTCGTCTTTTTTTTTTTTTTTTTAAGTAAAGAAGTTAGTTAATGTCATGGTTTGAATTATGTCCCCCCAAAAATGTGGGTATCAATTTGGCTAGGCCATGATTCCTGGTACTGTGTGATTTTCCTGTATGTTGTAAACCTGCCTCTATGATGTTAATGAGGGAGGATGGGTGGCAGTTGTGTTAGTAAGGCAGGACCTGATCTACAAAACTGGATTGTGTCCTGAGGCAATCTCTTGAAATATAAAAGACAGAAGTGAGCAGTGAGACGGGGGGACCTCATATCATCAAGAAAGCAGTGCCAGGAGCAGAGTGCGTCCTTTGGACCAGGGTCCCTGCGCCGAGAAGCTCCTAGTCCGGGGGAACACTGAAGAGAAGGCTGATGGAGAGAGAAAGCTTCCCCTGGAGCTGACGGCCTGAATTTGGACTTTTAGCCTACTTTAACTGTGAGGAAATAAACTTCACCTCATTAAAACCGTCCACTTGTGGTATTTCTGTTAGAGCAGTACTAGATGACTAAGACAGAATTTGGTACCGAGAGAGTGGGGTGCTGCTCTAACAGATACCTAAAATGTGGAAGTGGTTTTAAAACTGTGAATGGGTAGACGTACGGCAGTGACAGAAGATCAGCAGCAGCAGAGAACCTACAGCAGCAGCAGAGAACCAGCAGGAGTAGAACCAGGAGACCGGTGAAAGACGGCGATGGAGCCTACCCACGGAGCAAGAGAGCTGAGTGCCTGTGTGCAGGAGGCTTCCTGGTGGAGTGGGGTGCCCCTGGGCGCTTATTGGTGGAGCTAGGCTTGCCGACCCACAGAGTGAGAGAGCTGAGTGCCTGTGTGCAGGAGGCTTCCTGGAGGAGTGGGGTGCCTCTGGGCGCTTATCGGTGGAGCTAGGCTTGCCAACCCACGGAGCGAGAGAGCTGAGTGTCTGTGTGCACGAGCTTTCTGGTGGAGTGGGGTGCCTTCGGGCACTTATACTGGTGGAGCTACTGAGCTTTGGAACACTTGCCCCAGCAGGGCAGATGCGGGCCGTAGGAAGCAGAAGCTGAAGAGACAAGGGACACAAGAAGCTGACCTGCTTCAGTCTCAAAAGGTATGGCCATGACCTCAGGGGTTTCAAAGGGTGGAGCCATGGCTTTTGGTGTTTCTAGGGGTGGAGTTATCACTCCCATGGACTAGGAGAATGGTGCACACCGAAAGCCAAGGGAGCAAAATTGCTGTCCCAGTGGGCCTGGAAGGTGGAGCTGAAGGCCCAGGGCTGATGGGCCTCCACTCAGAATCCAGAGACTGTGGCCAATACGTAGAGTCTAGAGGGCAGGGCTATTGTGTAAATGGTCTCAGAGAACAGAAGATTATTTTCAAAGCCTTGAGGGCTAATGTAATGTGTTCTGCTGACTCGCTTAGTGCCTGTTATCACATCTTTTCCTCTAGTTTCTCCCATTTGTAATGGAAATGTCTAGCTTGTGCCTGTTCTGCCATTGTACCTTTGGAAGCAGATAAGTTGTATTCTAGATTTCACAGATGAAGAGGAATTTTTGGATTTTGGACTTGGAGTTTAAGACTTTTGCTATGATATGATGGGTGAATATGTTTTCCATGTTGCAAGGATGTGATTTTTGGGGGGCCAAAGGGTGGAATTTCATGGTTTGAATTATGTCCCCCCACAAATGTGGGTATCAGTTTGGCTAGGCCATGATTCCTGGTACTCTGTGATTTTCCTGTATATAGTAAACCTGCCTCTTGATGTTAATGAGGGAGGATGGGTGGCAGTTGTGTTAGTAAGGCAGGACCTGATCTACAAGACTGGATTGTGTCCTGAGGCAATCTCTTGATACAAAAGACAGAAGTAAGCAGTGAGACAGGGGGACCTCATACCATCAAGAAAGCAGTGCCAGGAGCAGACTGCATCCTTTGGACCGGGGTCCCTGCGCCGAGAAGCTCCTAGTCCGGGGGAACACTGATGAGAAGGCTGACAGAGAGAGAAAGCCTTCCCCTGGAGCTGATGCCCTGAATTTGGACTTTTAGCCTACTTTAACTGTGAGGGAATAAACTTCTCTTCGTTAAAACCATCCACTTGTGGTATTTCTGTTATAGCAGCACTAGATGACTAAGACAGTTAATTTAAAAAAAAAATAATATTGAATTTTTGGTGAAAATACAATATTGTATTTTTCACAGCAGTTTAGGTTGTCATTTAGCAATTTGTACACAAGTTGTTCAGTGACATTGGTTACATTCTTCACAAAGCGTGAGCATTCTCGTTATATCTGTTCTGGTTGTTCTGTTTCCATTCATCTAGTTTCCCTGGCCTGTTAACATTCTCATCTTTGTTTTAAAGTCATTGCTGACCCTTTGGTCTCATGTAGGTGAGTTTTTAAAGGAGCACAGTACTCATGGGTAATATTCTTCATTTTGTGAACCAATCTGTGATTTAGCTACAAGATGACCTCGGGCTAGTTTCCGTTCAAGGTTTAGAGTAAGATAGTTCATTTTCTGTATCATTAAAATATTTAGCTTGAGAGTCTTCATTGAAAAGTTGGTGATCTTTTGTCAATTTGTATACTTAGGCTTTCGTACCTTTTAAAAAGATTCCTTCCCCCTTGACGCACTTCAGACTTCAGGACTGGAACAGTCTACAGTAAAAGTGGACATGTCAGACTGTTTGGCGGTTTCCTTGGTAACACCGTGCTCACCTCACAAGAGGAATGTCTACCTGGAGTCGCTGTTGTTGCTCTCCTGCTTTCTCGGAATGTTTCCACATCTGGTCTTAGAAGACTCTTAGGGCAGGAAGTGAGAGGTCACCTACTGTTTTTCATAACCAACAGTTGCTTCTTGCCCACAATAGGATGTTTTTGACACCAAAGCTGGGCTCAGGAGACCCTGGGGACGCCTGGCATGATAGAGGGTGGTTCCTGAGACATCGGACACCAGAGGGAAAGGGCTTATCTCTGCCCCCACCCATGTAGTTTCTTCTCTTTGCCTCCGGCCTTTCACTTTCCTAGCTTTCTCGCTCTCTCTTTTTAATTGTGTTGAAAATATACACAGCAAAACATGTGGATTCAACAGTTTTTACCTGTATAATTGATTATATTCTTCATGTTGTGCGACCATTCTCCTTATCCTGTTCCGAATTAGTCTATCGCCATTAACATAAACTCACTCCTCCCCCGCCAAAAAAAAAACAAAGACTCCTTTACCCCTCCCTCCCACTCCTGGTAACCGCTAATAATCTTTGTTTTCTATATATTTCCCTATTTCATATGAGTGGGATCATATAGTATTTGTCCTATAGGGTTACTATGAGTTGGAATTGACTCACGGCAACGGGTTTTGTTTTGTTTTTTTTTATTGTATATGTACGTAATGTATGGACACACATACACACAAACATATATATATTTCGAGAGAGTTTTTAACAACCTGAAAGAAATCAACCTTTTAGTTGTTGTGTGCCTTCGCCTGTTCTGAGAAGCAGATGCAGATGGAATTTTGGGGTTCCAGTGGTTGTGTGAGGGAGAAGGCCTGTGAAAGAGAGCTTGGGGGACTGTCAAATTGCAGGACTATCAGGATTGAGTGGAGAAGCCTCCAGGCCACGCTGCGGGTCTGGTAAAGTCTTGGCCAGCCCAACAGCAAGCTCTGGAGCAAAGACTGCCTGCGAGGGTGAGAGGAACAAGGCCCTGGTCCTCCTCGTCAGGCGTCGGCTGACTGGGGCAACCTGGGGAGAGCTTGGCCCTGGCAGTTTAGCAGGTTCTTTCTTAAAAGGAGATGGATCTGTGCACCTCCACAGCTGTCAGGGTTGCAAACCAAGCTTCCGATTTCAGTTGTATGTAAGGAAGAACTGAGCATTTTTTTGGCAAACGTACTAGGTTGAACAAATGATATTTGCCTTTTTGGATCAAACATGGTCAACTGTTGGCGGTGTCAGTGGTTAATGTGGTTCAACCTAATAGAGTCTTTGAAAGGTATGATGACAGTTTGAAATGAGGATGTCACCTCATTGGTTTGAGCCGTAACAGAAGTCCGTCAGCGGCATCAGGAGTCACTGGAGGGTTTTGGTGACTTGGCCGTCAGAAGGTCCTCCTCCCTCCTTACCACGGGAAGGGGACCGAGGTATTAAGGCTGTTGTTGAGTTTGCAAGTAGACGGCTGTGTCTGTGTATTTAAGGTCTATTTTTCACTGTGCCGTCTTCACGATCATCAGTGTATTTGTGGCCACTGGGTCAGTCCGTCTCGTGGAGGGGTTCCCTCGTCTTTGCGGACACTCTTTTTTACCAACCGTGATGTCCGCTAGCAATTGGTCTTTCCTGAGGAAGTGTGCAAGGAGAGTCGAAGTCTCCCCGTCCTCCCTTTTATAAGGAACATTCTGGTTGTACTTCTTCTCGACTGATTTGTTCGTTTTTTGGGCAGTGGAGCTAAAACGAGCATCTGGGAGTTGTTGGTCGTGGTGTGAGGGGCAGGTCATAGCACCCCAGGAAGGTAGGAGATGGTACCACTGGTTAGAAACCAACTTTGTGCCGGCCACGTATGGGACAAATGAACACTCTTTGTTTTTATTTATTTATAGTAAAACTGTATTTCCATTGATATTTCACGTAACATAATTTCACATTAGGTCTGTGCTTTAAGATGAGCAAAAGGTGGCTACCTTAAATCTCCCAAGAGATTTTCTTTGCATTGTTCCTCTGAGCAGACCATGGAGTTCCAGGGCCCCAAATGTTGACACCTAACATTTTGCCTGTAGAGAATTTATCTCTAGTTACAGCAAGAAGAGATGACATCAATATACAAGAATCAAATGGCATGAGGGTGTAATAATAGGCTCTTAGGGTATATAATCACCACCTCTGTAGGACTGTAGTGATAATGACTGATTTTTTTCCTACAATGCTCAGTGTTGATTTTTGTTTTGTTTTTTTAAGTAAAAGGTCAGAAGATGTGAAAACACTTAAGCTTTGTGTTTATTTCTCTTACATTAAAAATAGTAGAAGCTTGGAGATTTTTAATTCTTCATGAGTTCAAGCTGGGGCATGCCTGTGATTGCTGGGGTCTAGTCAGCATACTAAGTCCAAGTTAGGCGACTGTTAGCAGACTGGCACCTGCAGTGAAGCCCGCAGGCATAAATTTTCCAGAGCGGTAGAATCTTATTCCCATATGCCAGCCAGGGTCCCAGATGTAGCTAGGAAAACCCAAACATTCCCGGGATCCAGAGAGAGCTGGTAAGTACCCAGCCTACTAACCTTCCAGAGAGGACCCCAGCAGCCAGGGATGGGACGCTGTACCCGCTTTTGCAAAGCCAGTGATCCCACCAGACGCAGCCCATGCTGCATAGCCAAAGCCATGCCAGTGGAAGGGCACTGTGGGCTGGCCTCCTGCATTGTTCTCTTCCCGCTCTGCCCACCTGAGAAGCCGACACCAGGCCTGCACCCGACCTGCTGTCCCGAGGTCAGCCCCGGTGGACAAGCCAGTGTTGGCCTTCCTCTGTCTGAGGCTGAAATAAGGCAGTGTTTCCCCTTTAAGAGCCAGGTGGAACCCATGCAGAGTATAAAGGGGAGGGGAAAAAAAAAAAAAACTTATCACACCTGAAATCATTGGCCCTGGATTCACTTACAAGTGCATATCTCCTTATAGGTAGATGAGTTCACCTTTTATATTTTCCTTAAGTGGCGCTAGCATTGTGTTCTGCATCTTTAACCTTATTTCATCCTCACTTTTGAATGCCTGTCTTTTCATCTTCGTGGGCACTTTCCAGCTTGTCCAACTGAAAAAACCAGTTGCGGCCAAGTGGATTCCCGTTCATGGCCGACCCCATGTGCGTCAGAGTAGAACTGTGCTCCATAAGGTTTTCTTTTCTTTTTTTTTTTTTGAATTTAAATTTAGTTTATGTTTGTTGTTGTCGAGAATATACACAGCAAAACATACACCAATTCAACAGTTTCTACATGTACAATTCAGTGACATTCATTACGATCTGTTGTGCGACCATTCTCACCCTTCTTTTCTGAATTGTTCCTCCCCCATTAACACAAACTCGCTACCCCCTAAGGTTCCTATCTGCTCTTTCGGACTGCTGTTGTCAGCTTGATCCCATATAGATAGATCTTAAGAGAGCATAATGCCAAAGGGTTTTACCAACAGCTGATTTTTCAGAAGTAGATCACCAAGCCTTTTTCCGAGGTGCCTCTGTGTGGACTCAAAACTCTAACCTTTCGGTTAGCAGCTGAGTACGTTCACTGCACCAGGGACGCCTGTGATAGACATGAATGTCCCATAACACGGGATGTGGTGGAATGCTTTCGCTTTCCCACCTGTCTTGCTGGGAAAGCGATGGGATTGGAAATGGTTAACGACAGTATAAACACCCTGGCATTCTCTAACTCCATGTGGTGATGGAGGTGGCAGGCAGCCAGTTATGTCAGGAGGCAGGGTCGTCCAAAATGGAGGATGCAGAATGGTTAAGAATTTGATACAGTTGCTTTTGGGCTGTGGTTTGAGAAGTTGTGGCGGGTGAGAATCTTTCTTCAGTGACTTCTAGAAACCAGAGCCAGATCCGTCTACTGGCTTTCGAACGTGGGAGTCGGTAAGACTGGGAAGTTGTTTCTGAAAGTCCGGGTTGTCGAAGAGCCTGTCAAACATTGACAGAGCCTTCCGGGCTAAGCGAAAAAGGGTTTGATAGCAAATCTGTCCAGATGGAAAGACTAGTGGTTATCTAGGGCTTGCGGGATAGGAGCTTTGGTGGCGAAAATGCTTAACTGCTCTGCTGGTAACTGAAAGATTGGTGATTCGAACCCACCAGCGGCTCCGAGGGAGAAAGACCTGGCACTCTGCTCCCATAAAGATCGCAGCTTTGGCAACCCTGTGGGGCAGCTCTCCTGTGTCACCTGGTGACGCTGTGAGTTGGGATTGACTCGATGGCATGTAACAACAGGGCTGTGAGTTGGGATTGACTCGATGGCATGTAACAACAGGGCTGTGAGTTGGGAT
>NW_004444070.1:461115-463120 GCF_000243295.1 Trichechus manatus latirostris | reverse complement strand
GGATTGACTCGATGGCGTGTAACAACAGGGCTGTGAGTTGGGATTGACTCGATGGCGTGTAACAACAGGGCTGTGAGTTGGGATTGACTCGATGGGGTGTAACAACAGGGCTGGTAGGGGAGGTGCAGGGATTACGAGTGATTGCTAAAGAGTGCCACGTTTCTTTTAAAAGCGTGATGGAAATGTAAAAAATTTTTTTTTGTGGGGGGTTTGTTTATTTAATCTTTTTGGGAGTAGATTTTCAGGTCTTTCTCCTGCGGAGCTGCTGCTAGGTTTAAACTGGCAACCTTTGAGTTAGCAGCCGAGCACTTAACCATTGCATCTGAAACACCAGAGAACCAAACCTGTTGCCGTTGAGTCCGTTAGGATAGAGTAGAACTGCCCTGTAGGGTTTCTGAGACTGTAATCTCTGTGGAAGCCGACTGCCACAGCTTTGTCCCACAGAGCGACTGGTGGGTTTGAACCGCCAACTTTTCAGTTGGCAGCTGAATATTGCACTTAATCACTGCACCTCCAGGGCCATTGCACCTAAGGGAGGAAAAATAAAGCGAAAGTATAGCCACCTACGCCTTCTCAAGAATCAGGCATAGGGATAAAGATAGAGATAGTCAAGGACAGACTAGTAGAACATTTATCTGCTCTTCCAGAGCTGGGGAAAGACCTGACACCTCCAATCATCCTTTTATCTCTGATGGACTAGAGGTAGGCGATTCCCTACTGAGCTGTTTAGGGAAAAGGGGAGGGAAACTTCCAGTGCACGTGATAACCAGTGTTTGTGCCGCTTTCCAGTGAACCTCGCTGGGAAATGATTGGAAGTCTGTGGTTTTAAACAGTCGTTTCTCCATTCATAAAACATGACTTAGTTAAAACACACACACACACACACACACTTCTCGGTGAAAAGCATTTTTTTTAAAAAGCTAATACCGTTCAGATCGTCGTTTAGCTTTTGTCCTACTAATCCATTTTGCCATGTGCGCTTTCTCGAATTGTTTCCGTGCTGTGTTAAAACGAGAAGAGGACAATGGGAAAGGAATTACTGAAATTGCACATTAAGTTAAAAGCCACCAGGATTTAGTCTCTTGAGAAATATTATACAAAAAGCTGCCGTTTGCTCTTTTGTTACAGCACATTGTAACATGTTAGAAGCTGTAACTGCCGCACAGACACAGGAGCGCTGAACGAACAGGCTTTGGAGGACTTTGGAGGAACCGCCTAGGGGAGGGAATGACAGGGTAGAGATTGATACGGCAGGATGTGAGAGGAGACATGGAGTAAACCCTGACTCATGGCGATCCCGTGTGTGTCGGAGTACAGCTGTGCTCCATGGGGTTTGCTTTTTTTTTAAACTGTGTTTTAGGTGAAAGTTACAGCTCAAGTTAATGTCTCCTACAAAAATTTATACACATCCTGTTTTGGACATTAGTTGCAGTCCCCACAATGTGACAGCACACTCCTCCTTTCTATCTTGGGCTTCTTGTGTCCCTTCCTGCCTTCTCATTCCACCTCTGGACGGGAGCTGCCCATTTGGTCTTGTGTATCTGATTGAACTAAGAAGCACACTCCTCACGTATATTGTTTTTTGTTTTATAGTCCTGTCTAATCTTTGTGTGAAGAGTGAGCTTGGGGAATGGTTTTAGTTCTAGGTTAACAGAGTATCCGGGGGCCATAGTTTCGGGGGTTCCTCCAGTCTCTGTCAGACCACTAAGTCTGGTCTTTTTATGTGAATTTGAGTTCTGCTCCCCAGTTTTTCCCTGCTCCATCCAGGACTCTGTTGTGTTCCCTGTCGGGGCAGTCATTGGTGGTAGCCAGGCGCCATCTAGTTCTTCTGGTCTCAGGCTGGTAGAGTCTCTGGTTTATGTGGACCTTTAGTCTCTTGGGCTGATATTTTCCTTGTGTCTTTGGAGTTCTTCATTCTTCTTTGCTCCAAGTGATTGGGACCAATCGATGCATCTTAGATGCGCGCTCACAAGCTTTTAAGACCCCAGACGCCACTCACCAAAGT
>NW_004444070.1:432570-461007 GCF_000243295.1 Trichechus manatus latirostris | reverse complement strand
TATTTGTTCTTTTGTGCTGACTAATTTCACTCAGCATAATGCCTTCCAGATTCATCCAGGTTATGAGATGTTTCACGGTTTCATCGTTGTTCTTTGTCGTAGCATAGTATTCCATTGTGTGAATATACCATAATTTGTTTATCCATTCGTCCCTTGATGGGCACCTAGGTTGTTTCCATGTTTTTGCTATCGTGAACAGTGCTGCAATGAACATGGGTGTGCATATATCTATTGGTGTGACGGCTCTTATTTCTCTAGGATGTATTCCAAGGAGCGGGATAGCTGGATCGTATGGTACTTCTATTTCTATTTCTAGCTTTTTAAGGAAGCGCCAAATCGATTTCCAAAGTGGTTGTACCATTTTGCGTTCCCACCAACGGTGTGTAAGTGTTCCAGTCTCTCCACAACCTCTCCAGCATTTATTAGTTTGTGTGTTTTGGATTAATGCTAGACTTGTTGGGGTGAGATGATATCTCATTGTAGTTTTGATCTGCATTTCTCTAATGGCTAATGATTGTAAGCATTTCTTCATGTGTCTGTTAGCCACCTGAATATCTTCTTTGGCGAAGTGCCTGTTTGTATCCTTTGTCCGTTTTTTGATTGGGTTATTTGTCTTTTTTTGGTTGAGGTTTTGCAGTATCTTGTAGATTTTAGAGGTTAGATGCTGATTGGATTTGTCATAGCCAAAAATTTTTTTCCCAGTCTGTAGGTTGTCTTTTGACTCTTCTGGTGAAATCTTTTGATGAGCATAAATGTTTGATTTTTAGGAGCTCCCAGTTATTTAGTCTCTCTTCTGATTATGCATTGTTAGTTATGGTTTGTATACTATTTATGCCATGTATTATGGCTCCTAGCATTGCCCTATTTTTTCTTCCGTGATCTTTATCGTTTTAGATTTTATATTTAAGTCTTTGATCCATTTTGAGTTAGTTTTTGTGCGTGGTGTGAAGTATGGGTCTCGTTTCATTTTTTTTGTAGATTGGATATCCGGTTATGCCAGCACCATTCGTTAAAGAGACTATCTTTTCCCCATTTAACAGACTTTGGGCCTTTGTCAAATACTAGCTGCTCATAGGTGGATGAGCTTTTGTGTGGATTCTCAACTCTGTTCCATCGGTTTATGTATCTGTTGTTGTACCAGTACCAGGCTGTTTTAACTGCTGTGGCGGTATAATAGTTTCCAAAATCAGGTAGTGTGAGGCCTCCTACTTTGTTCTTCTTCTTCAGTGATGCTTTACTTATCTGGGGCCTCTTCCCTTTCCATACGAAGCTGGTGATTTTTTTCTCTGTCTCATTAAAAAGTGCCGTTGGAATTTGGATCGAGATTGCATTGTATCTGTAGATTATTTTGGGTAGAAGTGACATTTTCACGATGTTGAGTCTACCTATCCATGAGCAGGTATATTTTTCCACTTATGTAGGTCTCTTTTGGTTTCTTGTGGTAGTGTCTTATAGTTTTCTTTGTGTAGGTCTTTTATGTCTCTGGTTAAGTTCATTCCTAAGTATTTTATCTTCTTGGGGGCTATTATGAATGGTACTGATTTGGTGATTTCCTTTTCGAAGTTCTCTTTGTTGATGTAGAAGAATCCAATTGATTTTTGTATGTTTATCTTGTATCCTAATACTTTGTTGAAATCTTCTATTAGTTCCAGTAGTTTTCTTGTGGATTCTTTGCGGTTTTCTGTGTATAAGATGATATCATCTACAAATACGGATAGTTTTACTTTTTCTTTACCAATTTGGATGCCCTTTATTTCTTTTTCTTGCCTTATTGCTCTGGCTAGGATCTGTAGGATTTTCAATGGCTGAGTTTTCGGAAGTAGACCACCAGGCCTTTCTTCCAAAGTGCCTCTGGGTGGATTGCAACTTCCAACCTTTTGATTAACAGCCCAGTGTTAACCATTTGCACCACTGCTACAGATTGAATTATGTCTCCCCAAAATGTATGTCAACTTGGCTAGGCCATAATGCCCAGTATTTTGTGGTTGTCCACCATTTTGTGATCTAATGTGATTTTCCTATGTGTTGTAAATCCTACCTCTATGATGTTAAGGAGGTGGGATTAGTGGCAGTTATGTTAATGAGGCAGGACTCAATCTACAGGATTAGGTTGTATCTTGAGTCAGTCTCTTTTGAGATAGAACAGAGAGAAGTGAGCAGAGCAGAGGGGGACCTCATTAGCACCGAGAAAGCAGCGCCGGGAGCAGAGCGTGTCCTTTAGACCGGGGTTGTGCTGAGAAGCTCCTAGACCAGGGGAAGGAAGATTGATGACAAGGACCTTCCCCCAGAGCCAACAGAGAGAGAAAGCCTTCCCCTGGAGCTGACGCCCTGAATTTGGACTTCTAGCCTCCTAGACTGTGAGAAGATAGACTCTGTTTGTTAAAGCCATCCACTTGTGGTAGGTATTTCTGTTACAGCAGCACTAGATGACTGATACAGCCACCCCAGGACTCCTGTTGGAACTCAGCCACACCCATTTGCTAGTGTGTTGTCTGTGGCTGCTTTCCACCGTAACAGGTGCTGCGGTGATGGCAGTAACAGAGACTGGCTGACCCGCAAAGCTGAAAATGCATACTCTCCAGCCTTTTATACAACAAGCACCTTGGGTGGCGCAAATGGGTATGCACTGGGGTACTCGCGAAAAGATTGGCAGTTCAGCCCCACCCAGCGGTGCCTCGGAAGTCAGGCTGGCCATCTGCTTTTGAAAAGTCTCAGCCTTGAAGACCCTGTGGAGCAGTTCTACCCTGTACGTGTTGGGACACCACGAGTCAGAATGTACTCAAGGACAACTAACCGCAGCCACCACCTCCGAGGTGTGACCCGGGTCACTGCCTCTCCTCCTGATCTGTTTGTTCTGACCGGTTCACATCTCACTGCTCCTGTGAAGCCTGGGTTTCCACAATTAGAGTTCTTTATTTGATGTGAGACTTTGCCCCCAGTTAAAATGCTGATAACCCTGGGAGAGGCAAAGCATGGGACGTTGGTTATCAGTTATGCATACCTCAGGGTTGGAAGAGAGTATTGCTGGCTCCCTGTCAGCAGAGATGGGGGAGGGGGCTCAGAGCCCCAGGATGTTGCAGCAAAGAGGGGTGTGGGGAGCCTCTGTGCATCTGGGGGAAGAAAGGCAGGAGATGGAGGCTGGGTGCTCGAAGGAGACCTTTCCTCGTAGCTACCTTTTGCCAGAGCCCCGTCTTACTACGCCAGAGGCTGAGAGTGTTGCCACAGCGGAGGCCGTCTCTGAATTGCTGTCAGCTGCAGAGAGCTGCCTGGCCTGGCTTCTCCACCATTTAGCAGGGAGGTGGCAGCCGCGTCCAGTGACTGCCCCGTGGTGGTCCAAGGCACAGCCTGCAGCTGGAAAGGGGTGGAGCTGGGATTGGACCTGGGCAGTCTTCTTCTCGCCCTGGGGCTTAATTCTGTTCTCATCCTTCCCTGGAGAGAAGTCTCGGATGGATGCTGGCTTACCTAATGTGATAACCCATTTCTTGTCTGTTTATCCGCTCTTTTGGATGGTTGCTTCTCCGCAAGCTTAAACGGGGGAATGTGTGGAGGGGATGTGACTAGGTTTCTGACTTGCCCATGATACCTAGGAAACATTTTTTCCCAGAAACATCCATGTTTTGTTCCCGCTGTTTGAAGGTGAGGTTTGTCTGCTTGCTTTGATCTTTTTCACCTGAGAGATGGAGTGTGGAAAACCCAAGAAGATTCTGGGTCTAAAAAGGGATTTCTGGCCTTTTCAAGTTATAGTTGGAAGCTGACTTTGCCATGATAATTTGTGCGAGTATACCAGGATGGACACGGATAATGCCACAGTATGGCGCAGTACTTTGTACTGGTTTCCAGGCGCTGCCGTAACAAAATACCACAAAGTGGGTGGCTTATAAGAACAGAAATTTATTGTCTCACTTCTAATTCTGGAGGTTGAGATCAGTGTGTGGGCCATGTTGATTCCTTCTGAGGCTTTGAGGGAGAATCTGGTGGCTCCCGGCGATCTTGGCTTCCAACCGCAGCGTCCCATGGCTTCCTTCTTCCTCTGTCTCCCTGTCTCTGGGTCTTGTCTCCTTTTTTATAAGGATATCAGTCAGAGGATTGGAACCCACCCTACTCCAGTGTGACTTCCTGCAAATCCCTGTCTCCTAACACGGTCACGTTCCCAGGTCCAGGGGTTGGGATTTCAACATATCTTTTTGGGGGACCCTGTTCAACCCACAATGTAATTGTATGTTGTTTATTTTATTTTATTGTTGTACTTTAAGTGAAAGTTTACAGTTCAAGTTAATCTCTCATAAAAAATTTATACATACATTGTTATGTGACCCTGATTGCTCTCCCTCTACTGTGACAGCATACTCCTGCTTTCCACCCCAAATTTCCCATGTCCATTCAACCAGCTCCTGACCATCTCTTGCCTTCTCATCTCACCTCCCGACAGAAGCTGCCCATTTAGTCTCATGTATCCACTTGAGCTAAGAGACACACTCCTCACGAGTATCCCTTTATGTCCCACAGTCCAGTCCAATCTTTGATGAGTTGGTCTTGGGATTAGTTTTAGTTCTGGGTTGACAGAGAGTCCAGGGGCCACGACCTCTGGGGTCCTTCCAGTCTCAGACCATTAAGTCTGGTCTTTTTCAATGAATTTGAGTTCTACATCCCACTTTTCTCCTACTCCATCAGGGACTCTCTGTTTTGTTGCCTGTCAGGGTGGTCATTGGTGGTAGCCAGGCACCATCTAGTTCTTCTCGTAATTATATATTGTTCTTGACAAACTTCAAGTGTTCCTTTGTAGACTTCTAAGGCTTTTTTACGCTGTCAGGGCACTTGGCCATATTTTCGATAGCATTGTTTCTGGGGGAGAACTATGCGTGAGTGAGAAACAGTGAAGGCATGGACTGTATCCCACTTGTAACTTGGAGACTCCTGTGGTTTCAAGGCTCCTTCTTCAAATTTGTTCTTTCTGATGTGCGTGATCCGGAGACAAAGCATTTTCTTACCATAGCTGAGGTGTCTTTGGAAAGCGGCTTGCTTCCTTCCTTCTCAAGTCTTACATTTTCTTTCCCGACTTCTCAAAGAATGATTAAAGTATGCTGGAGGTGTATGCCTCTCTCTTGTGATGAGGGAAGTGGTGTGGATAGGGGGCTGGGAAGAAAAGGAATGAAAATCTGCTAGAGTGTAAAGGCAGCATTGGCAGGCCTGGTGGTATTGCAGGCTAACTGCTTTAAAAGCTGCTCGGGCGATTGTGGAGTGGAAACACTCTTTTCTCTCCTGTCCTGCATGAGGACAAGATGCAGACATTAGTAGGGGAGGAGATGGCATGTGGCCCTTTGATCTCCTTGGTCTGGGGTAGTTCTTGGTAGGAAAGAGGCCGACAGGAACTCCCTGTTCCTCAGTCACTGTTCTCCTAGTTAGCCTTGATGGGTGGGACCCATTACTGTAATCTTCCCACCATTCCAGCTAGTTCATCTCTGGTTTTCTTTTCTTACTCCTCATGATTCTCTGCCCGTACCTTCCTTTACGTAACCACAAACTGGAATACGTGTACACAAGACGCCAACGAGACAAGTAACGGGTTTATAACAAGAACTGTTGGACAGGATTTTTTAATAGTCCACTAGCTGTCAAGTCAAACTCGTGCTGACCCCCGTGTGCGCCAGAGTAGAACTGTGCTCTGTAGGGTTTTCAGTGGTCAGTTTGTTGGAAGTAGACTGCCAGGCCTTTCTTCCGAGTTGCCTCTGGGTGGACTTGAACATCCAGCTGTTTGGTTAGCAGATGAGCGGTTAACTGTTTGTACCACCCATGGACTCTCATTTAATCTGTTTCCACTGTGGCTTCCTGTTTAGGAGTGTATTTGAGCTAATTAGTTTGGATTAAAAAAAATGAAAAACCAGTGGATTGGGGCACAAACCAAAGCACCCTGAAAAGGATTCCATGAAGAGGGTCTGACTCAGCAGTGTCCAGTAGAACGTCCTACCGTGATGGAAAGGTTCTATATCCACACTGTCCGGTATGGTAGCCAACACCCACGTGTGGGCATGAAGCTCATGAGATGAAATGTATCTAGTGCAGTATAGGCAGGCCTTTGAAGCAGTTCAGTAATTGCTGTTGTAAACGAAGGCATCTTATGTGTTACGGTGCAACCAGATCTGTTGCCGGTCAGATTTTGACCTGAGTAGGAAACAAACGGTGGTGCCCCGCTCAAAGATGATGGCCAACCGTGCCGCTTTCGATGTGTGTTACTCTCCACAGTCCTGCCAGTAATCCATTCTCCTGTATCAGGTCCCTGAAACTTTCGCGACCCTTGTGGGAGATTGTATTATTGGCAGGACTGTAGAAAGTGACACACATTCAAAGCGGCACCTCCTCCTTGTGTCAAAATCCAAACGAAGCCATTACTGAACGGTCCCGAATCAGTTTGAAGCTCTGGACACAAGGACTGAATTTGTGATTTTGTTTCATTTTAGTTCTATAAATAACACACATGGGTTGTGGCTAGTGTATAGGGCAGCTCCAGTTAAGCAGCTGGATTGCTTGGGCTCCGTCTGACAGAAAGATGAGCGCTTGTCTAATAACCCAGTAGGATAGTTCTAGAGTTCCTGGGTGTTGCAGATGGTAACATGCTTGGCTGCTAACTGAAAGGTTGGAGGTTGGAGTTCGTCCAGAGGCACCTTGGAAGAAAGGCCTGGTGATCTTACAAAAAATCAGTGATTGAAAACTCTGTGGAGCACAGTTCTACTCTAACACACAGGGGGTTGCCATGAGTTGGAATCAACTCCATGGCACTTGGTTGGGTTAACTGGTTAGCATAGTTCTCACATCAGAACCTCTAGGTGCTGCGCGTGGAGGAAGGTGATTCAGGTGGGGTGGGGTACGTTATCCAAGCTGATGGTAGAGGACCTGAAAGAGGAACGTAAAAGTCCAACTGCTCACGTCTCCCATGCACTAATGCATGACTACTTGTATTTTATCTGTTTTTCTTTCTTATTACTACTTTCTAAACTACAGGAGTTTGAGACAATGTGGTTTTTCTTTTTGATCCTGCCATAAGCCTGGGAAAGTCATTTGCATTTATTCTTTTTATTTATTTATTATTGTACTTTAGATGAAGGTTTATAGGACAAGTAGTTTCTCATGAAACAGTACACGTATTGTTTTATGACATTGGTTACCAACCCCATGGCATGTAAATACTCTTCCTTCTCGACCTTGGGTTCCCTATTACCAGGTTTCCCGTCCCCTCCTGCCTTCTAGTCCTTGTGCCTGGGCTGGTGTGCCCATTTAGTCTCGTTTTGTTTTATGGTCCTGTCTAATTTTTGGCTGAAGGGTGAACCTCAGGAGTGACTTCATTACTGAGCTAAAAGGGTGTCCAGGGGCCATACTCTGGGGGTTTCTCCAGTCTCTGTCAGGCCAGTGTTGTTGTTAGGTGCCATCGAGTTGGTTCCGACTCATAGCGACCCCATGTACAACAGAACAAAACACTGCCCGGTCTTGCGCCATCCTCACAGTCATTGCTATGCTTGAGCCCATTGTTGCAGCCACCGTGTCAGTCCATCTTGTTGAGGGTCTTCCCCTTTTTCGATGGCCCTCTACTTTACCAAGCATGATGTCCTTCTCCAGGGACTGATCCCTCCTGAAAACACGTCCAAAGTATGTGAGACGTAGTCTCGTCATCCTTCCTTCTAAGGAGCATTCTGGTTGTACTTCTTCCAAGACAGATTTCCAAGTCAGACCAGGAAGTCGGGGTGTGTGTGTGGGGTGTGTGTGTGTGTGTGTGTGTGTGAGACCAGTAAGTTCGGGGTGTGTGGGGGGTGTTAGACTTTTGTTCTACATTTTTCTCCAGCTCTGTCTGGGACCCTCTATTGTAATCCCTGTCAGAGCAGTCAGTAGTGGTAGCTGGGCACCATCTAGTTGTGCTGGACTCAGTTTGGTGTGTACTTGATAATTCTTTGTTAATTAATTAAGGAAAGCAGTCTCTAATGAAAAGCTGGAGAGTTCAAGTTCTGCTCATTGGCTTTGGGGGGAGGCGGTAGGACATCTTCACTACAGAAGCACCTCTTCCATTTATTTCCCGGGCTTCTGTCTTTGAATAGCAAATATAAAAAAGATACCACTACCTCCCCCGCCCCCCCGCCCCCGAGCCCTGGTGGCGCAGTGGTTAAGAGCTTGGCTGCTAAGCAAAAGGTTGGTGGTTTGAATCCACCAGCCACTCCTTGGAAGCCATATGGGGCAGTTCTACACTGTTCTGTAGGGTTTCTGTGAGTCAGAATCGACTCGGATGGCAGTGGGTACCTCCCCCTTATCAAGCTCTTGATCTTCTCTGTTGACATTTAGCCTTGAGAGAGAAAGAGACCATCTGGAAGTTTCCATCGGGGAGTTGACTTTTCTGAACATGCTGAAAACGTGGCTTTCATTTTGTGAGCGCAGCCAAGAATTCTTCATGTGGTTTGGGATTTATTGGATACTGGGTTTTAAGGAAAGATGCTCTTTCTCACCTGTATCTTCTACCCTTAATTCCATCCCAATCTCTAACCTGCCTTTAGCGCTAAGAAAACACAAACACAACAGAATTAGCAAAACCTGTGTTCTTGGTCCGGTCACCTATTACTATTCCCGTTTTTTTCTCCCTATCACACTTCTTCAGAGGAATCTTCTTCACCTTTCTGTCTTCACCCTTTATGCAAGCTAGCGCTCACCTCCACTTGAAAGAACCTCTCTTTCCCAGCTCACCTGTAAACTTGGAGTTGAGAAGCCCACAGACTGTTCCCAGCACATCTGCCTCTGCCTGTCCCCGTGCCCACGGCAGCCACACTGGGCAGCTGGCTGGCCTTGCTGCATTACGGTCTCTGGGTCTCTGTTCGTCCTGATGCCCGTGGGGCTCTCCCCACACACCCATGCATGTACCCCGCCGGGACAGTAAGTACAGCCCCCTGGTGCCCAGGCTGTGCACAGCTGGCTGCTTTATCTGCTTTATTGGCCCTTTTCTCCTGTCCCCAGAATCCTGGGTCTTTTGTGTGTGTGTGTGTGTGTGAACACTTTTAGCAGTCTGGCAAAGCCTCAGAGCCTCTTCAGAAGAACATTTAAAAATGCATTAGAAGTAGGGTTGCAGAGGAAGTGGTTATAAATAGAGTTGTCAAGATAATAAAAACAAAATTAGTTTGTTAGATAGTAATACATGCTTTTTAAACATTTTAAATAACACAGTTTAATGGTAGATTTAGGAGCCCCTGGGTGGTGCAAATGGTTAACACACTTGGCCACTCACTGGAGGGTTGGAGGTTTGAGTCTACCCAGACATACCTTGGAAGAAAGGCCTGGTGATGGACGTCTGAAAAATCAGCCCTTGAAAACTTTATGGAGCATGGTTCTCCTGATACACGTGGTATCGCTGTGAGTTGAAGTTGCCTTGAGGGCAACTTTCCTTTTTTTAGTAGTGGGTTTAACTACTGCCGTAATTTCGAAGAAGTCATGAGTAGCAGCAATATTTTGAAGTATCTCGAACATCTGTGAAGTGACAGGGAAATTGCTACCATTTTCACTGATGAAGAACTCAGGGGTCTGCTAATACCACACAGCTTTGTTGCCTACAATTTTAATGTCACTGGGGAAAGGCTGGTGAAGATGAAGAAGTGACACCCCCCACCCCGTTCAAGTTCACTGAGTCGTGAGCTTGAACCTGCGGGTACGTTGCAGACGCATGGGAGGACTGACTCCCAGAACACAGGCGAAACTCTGCCTGTCACTGGGGCAAGCCTTTCCTGCTGCACCATTGGTTGTTAGAGGCCGACAAGTTGCCCCAACTCATGGCAACCCCGTCCAAAATGGAACATAACACTGCCCGGCCCTGCGCCATCCCCACAATTCATGGTGGATTGGACTGTTCTGATCCATAGGGTTTTAAAAATTGTATTGTGGCAAAAATATGTATAACAAATTATACACCATCTTAGCAGTTTCTGCATGTACAATTCAGTAACATCGAGTGCATTCTTTTAAGTTGTATAACCATTCTCGGCTGTCTTTCACCAAATCATGCCACCACCATGAACATGAAGTCACTGCCCCCTAAGCAGAATCTCCTGTCCCCCTCCCTCCCACCCCTGCTAACCACTAATAATGTTTCGTTTTTCTGTATTTGCTTATTTCATATGAGGGAGCTCATATAGTATTTGTCCTTTTGCGACCAACTTCTTTTGATCAACGTAAGGTTTTCAGAGTTCATCCATGTTGGGGCATGCATCAGGACTTCATTTCTCTTCATGGCTGAGGAGTATTCCATTGTGTATAGTCCACATTTTTTTAATCCATTTGTCTGTTGGACTGTATAGGGTTTTCATTGGCTGATTTTCAAAAGTAGATCACCAGGCCTTTCTTCCTAGTCTTAGTCGGGAAGCTCCCCTGAAACCTGTTCAGCATCATAGCAACACACAAGCCTCCCTGACAGATAGATGGTGGCTGTGCATGACGTTCATTGGCTGGGAATCGAACCCTGGTCTTCCGTATGGAAGGTGATAATTCTACCACTAAACCGCCATTGCCCCCTCTTCTCTATTACCTTCAGCTAAAATTCCTACCCATCAGAAATGCTCACCTTGTTGACGGCTGCCTTTCCTCCCACCTACTCCTTTATTCACTCAACAAATATTTGACTATTTGGTAAGTGCTGCCCTAGGTACCAGGGATACAACAGTGAACAAAACATTTGAGGTTTTTGTTGCCATGGTACACGGTGCTCAGCTGGTGAGGGAAAGAAAAGCAAATAAGTACGTCCAAATGTTATTCAGTTACAAGAGTGATGAGTGTAATGGGGGATCCAGGTGGCAGTGAACATCCATTGTTAGGGGTGTCCTATGTAATCACTGACGAAGGGAGATTTCAGACGGGATTTGAGGAATGGGTGGAGGGGATGGGACTGCTGGATTACTTAACCAGCTCATGCAAAGGTCCTGGGGCGGGCTGTGCTTTGTAAGAAATGGTGAGAAGTCTAGAGCGGATGAGCAGAGGGAGAGAGTGGCCAGGGGCGCCCTTCTCCTACCTCTGTAGGCTGGTATCCTGAGAGCATCAGGCAACTGTTGGCCGAGGGGCACAGCCAGGTGTGCGCTTGGAGGCCGGCCCTTGCGCTCGGGGAAAATGAATGACCTGGAGGGAATTGAGAATAGAAGTGGGTTGGCCAGTTGGCGCCTACTGAGGTGTTTTCTTAGGGGCGGTAACTTGGCCCGGGAGTGACCTCGGAAATGAACAGAAGGGCATCCGTTACAGACAAGACTGCAGGATTTATTAGGTTTCTTGATTTCCATTTATCATGTGGGGTTTCCCTCCACTTGTCTCTGTTTCCATTGAAACCTAAACACTGTTGAACACTATTTATGTTCCAGTCTCAAGGTACAACTGTTTTTATACTCCTTCTAATTCCCTATTAGATTTGAGGTCAGAGTCTAAGTTTCACTTGCTCTGGATATTCAAAACATTATACACACTTGTTGGATTGAATGTATGGTTTTTTTGGATCCTGCGTTCTTGGGGTCTGGGCAGATTTCTCAATAAGAAAAGTGAAAACGTGACTATAGCTTGTATCGGGAAACGCTGTGGGAACACACGAGACGCATACTGTGTGGAAACACCTCTTCCGAGGTCTTCTCCAGAGTATCCAAGTGGTATAGAGTTGCTTAAGCAGTAGAAGTTTTTGCTAAGATTTACATCGTAGGGTTTTACTTTTAAAAAAGAAAATTTCCAGATTTTAATGGAAACCTTTCAGCCTCCTGGGTGTTGTTGTGCCTTTGGCTCTGTGCTGTTTACGATAATGGATTGTGAGCAGAAGGAAATAGCCCATTTCGTCTGTAATATAAATGTGCGTTGGTATTTAAAGTGCCCGTGACACAGAAAACAATCCCAGTGCGGCCAGCGTTTAAATAGCTAGGTAAATCAAGCGTTTTGACATGCATATCACTCTTAGTATTTTTCCTTATTTGTTGGCACCGAGAAAATAATTTCTTCCCAGAGAGACTTTGTTTTAAAACAGCCCCCAAGATTGGTCATGTTAGGTGCGTGGGAACCTTCCTGCCTTTTTTTTGCTTCTAGTCCTGTTTTCTGTGTAAGAAATAAGATGAATGTGTGCAGCTGCTCCCAAGGTTCAGAATGAAGGTGTGTTTGTGTGTGAATGAGAGAGTCTGTGTATGTGTATGAGAGAGAGGTATATGGCTGTCAGGGAGGGAACGGTGTGTGAGAAGTGTGTGTTTGTGTGATAGAGAGAATGTATATGTACATGGATGTGGGGGTGTGTCTGAGAAAGAATGTATGTCTGATAGAGAATATGTATGTGTGTGAGAGAGAACTTGTGTGAGAGAAGTGTGTTTGTTTATAGGTGTGTGTGAGAGAAGTTTATGTGTATGGGTGTGTGTGAGATTTGTGAGTGAGAATGTGTGTGTGAGAGAAATATGTGTATGGGTGTGTGAGAGACTTGTGAGGATGTGTGTGAGAGAAATGTGTGTATGGGGGTGTGTGAAATTTGTGAGTGAGGATGTGTGTGTAATAGAGGTATGTGTGTATGAGTGTGATGTATGTGTGAGAGAAATATGTGTGTATGGGGGTGTGAGATTTGTGAGTGAGGATGTGTGTAATAGAGGTATGTGTGTATGGGGGTGTGTGAGGGAGATCTGTGTATGGGGGTGAGGGAGATTTGTGAGTGAGGATGTGTGTGTGAAAGAAGTATGTGTGTATAGGTGTGATGTGTGTGTGAAAGAAGTATGTGTGTATGGGTGTGATGTATGAGAGTGTGTGTGAGAGAAACGTGTGTATGGGTGTGAGAGAGACAGACTTGTGAGAGAGAATTGTGTGAGAAAAGTATGTGTGTATGGGTGTGTGTATATATGGGTGTGTGTGTGGGAGAGAGAAATGTATATGAGAGAAGTGTGTGTGGGAGAGACAGAGAGAGGGTTAGAGAGAACACAGCCTCTTTCTGCAAACTCATTTGGCTCACTCTCCGGAAATCTGGTTCCGTGAGCCTTGTAGAACAGCTTCCTTGTGCATTTTGGGGTGGGAAGTGGAGATGTGTTCAAAACAAGTAAACAAAATTTGCTGATTGCCTAAATTAACAGGATAGACTATATTATCTTTCATAGATTAAGCCTACTGGACCGCAGATCCAAATTTTTTCCCCCGTTCTTTTCTTGAATCCTCTCTGAGCAGAAGATAGATTTCAGGAAGGGTTAGACAGTCTGTTTCAACTGTTCGACTTTTCAACTCTGCCATTGTGACGTGGAAACAGCACACAAGCAAACGAAGGAGCCTGGCTATGGTACAGTCAAACATTTTTTATGGATGCTGGCATTTGAATTTCGTATAATTTTCACACATCATGAAATATCTTCTTCCTTTTCATTTTTTAAGCCATTTAAAACAAAAATGTGTAAAACCCATTCTTGGCTTGCGGGTTGTACATAAACAGTCGGGCTGGATTTGGCCCATGGGCCGGAGTCGGCCAGACTCTGATTTGTGTGATTTCTTTACGTTGATATGAACAACCAGGGGATATGGTTTCCTGTCATTTATAAACAGCAGTGTGTCTCTGTACTGGGTGGACTAGAATGTGGACTAATCATGTTTGTAGAATTGCCTGTGTGTTACGAGTGGCCGTATTCTGCAGGTCACAGATTTTGGGCGACAAATAAAGAGATGCAAAAGGCTTTATGGCTTAATTTGCTCAAAGTTGTACAAGACAGGGAGTGAATAAAGGGTAGAGATGTGGTTGTTAAGCACAGCAGCGTTTCCCACCATACTTTCATCTCCCAGCCTATGTAGATTTAACTACTCTGTTTGCTACCATTTAAAAATTGTATTTAAATGAAAATAGATAAATATTTGAAAATAGACTTTCTTTTGTTATTTAAAGTCATTTTTAACTTCATGTGGTTTCCCAGGAATTGTCCTAATTGAAGGAAGTCTTAGGAATCTAAGGAGCCCCGGTGACACACTGGTTAAGCTTTCGGCTGCTAACCAAAAGGTCGTTGGTTCGAAACCACCAGCAGCTCCTCGGGAGAAAGATGTGGCAGTCTGCTTCCGTGGAGATTTATAGCCTTGGATACCCTATGGGGTCGCTGTGAGTTGGAATTGACTCGATGACAGTGGGTTTGGGTTTTTTGGGTTTTAGGAATATGCGTTATCTAATTTCCCCACTTAGAAAGTAAGGCTGTTCTTCAGAGTCCCTAAGACGCACTTGGAACATTAAATATAAATTTCAGGGTAATAGCATCTTGATTAAGCGACAGTGTCTCCAAAATGGAAGACTTCTGTCAGATTAAGCAGGAGAACCGAGAATGGTATCTTGCTCTGCCTTTCTAGACTTCCGCAGGCTCTCCTCACTTGTCTGGGTGTGACTCTTGAGCTCCTGAGAAGGCGACCCCACTGCTGCCAGGTGAGTTTTCTGGGAAGCTGTCTCTGAGATGGGGATTAGCCTGCAGGGTGGATTGGGAGCGGGCTCTCAGCATCAATACCTGGGCGTGGGCAAGGTAGGAGGAGGCAGGATTGGGCAGAAGGAGAAGCTGGGCTTCCAGCCCCAGGGAAGCTCTGAGGCTGGGGTTGCCTCCTGAGTTGTCCTGACTCAGCTCAGGGGGCTGGGCCTTTCTAACACCCACCACTGACCATTCACTGGGGCCTGAGTTGGGGTGAAGGCAGTTCTTGAAGGACACCCTCTGCAGTTGGGGGCAGGGGAAGCCCTGACACCACCGGTGCTGTTGAGTTGATACCTACCCATAGTGACCGCATGTGACAGAGTAGAACTGCCCCACTGGGCTTTCTTGGCTGTCATCTTTATGGAAGTAGATTGCTAGGTCTGTCTTTTTTCTTTACTTCTGAAAAATCAGCTGCTGGAAACCCTGTGGTGCAGAGTCCTGCCGTGACACATGGGGTTGTCATGAGTCACAGCTGACCCAACAGCAGCTGGTACTGGTTTAACTGGGGTTATGAGGTGCAGGGTGAAAACCTTCAGGGGACACCTTCATTCCAGAGTCCTTTCCTCCTCAGTAACCTGGGATACGTGGGTTAATGTCGAGAAATACAC
Organism: Trichechus manatus latirostris; assembly: GCF_000243295.1. Lineage (NCBI taxonomy): Eukaryota > Metazoa > Chordata > Mammalia > Sirenia > Trichechidae > Trichechus > Trichechus manatus. Next base: position 445,964 of record NW_004444070.1, on the reverse strand, counting down.
CAAATCACGGTGTAAACGAACCCCAAAAAACAATAGGAAACCTCATGAATGTGGAGAAAGCATGGATGATGTTGCCTCGTTTTAGGAGATTTGAAAAGGAGATTTAAAAAAAAGGAACATGATAAGGATTCTGTTGTAGTCTGAAGCTTCCAATATGAAAAACACAATAAACTGAAGTCTGTAAGCCAGATGTTGTTTTAATGTAACATAGGGATATTTTCTCGTTTTTCTCCTTGTGTTAAACTGATTAGCTTCTGGGTCTACTTAATATTGTGGAGGACATCAAATCTAGAAAACCGTCTTCATTTTATTATAATGATTTTTCTTCTGCATCCAGCTTTGTCTGCTTCTAATAAATTGGCAGAAATTAAGCATTTTCTCAAAAATTTCCAGCATAATTTAAAAGCAATTAAATCAAATTCAGTTACTAAATTTGTAGTGATTATCTGGATAAATTATAGCTTAAGATTCAATTTATATTAAAACTTAGATACTTAATGAACAGACCACATCATACAGTTTTATGCTGTTAAATTATCCATGGCTTTAAAGCTGTAAAACATCTTTTTTTTATAAAAAGTACAGCCTGTTTCCATTTTTTTCTCCAAAAGAATTTATATTTTTCTTTCAGAATAAACGGGGGAGGAATCCCCTAGCCTCTCAATTTTAAGGAATTAATAGTTACCTCTCAGATAATTTTCGTTTATCTGGGTTGATTTTAATCTGTGGAATCCTAAAATGCTACAGGAGGAAGATTTTTCTGGTAAAATATGTGTATGTTTATATATTTTTAAATGGCACATTCTACCCATTCCTTAATTGCTATCCATACCAATTGCTGTCGCGTTGACCCTGACTCAGAGTGACCCCATGTGTGTCAGAGTAGACTTGTTCTTCATAGGGTTTTCATTGGCTGATTTTTAGAAGTAGATCACCAGTCCTTTCTTCCTAGTCTGTCTTAGTCTGGAAGCTCCACCAAAACCTGTCTACCATGGGTGACCCTGCTGGTATTTGAAATACTAGTGGCATAGTTCCAGCGTCACAGCAACACGCAAGCCACCACAGTAGGACAAACTGACAGACAGGTGGTGGTACATGTGGCTAGTGGCCACCATATTGGACAGCACAGCTGTAGCTCATTCAAATAACAGACCTGGGGACCCAGCTTGGGTGGGGAAGCAAGTGAGCCGGTGGGCTGGGACTGGGGGCCTTGTGTTTGTGAGGCCACACGTGGGAAGTTGGAGTCCAAAGGGGAATTGCAAGTTAAAGGTTCTGGAAGGGAAAGCCATCATCTGTATGACAGGGACAAGGCCCAAGGTGTGCATTTTTGAGGAGGCCGAAGTGCTTGTGCGGTCAGGGTCAGTGGCCTTGAGACGCTGACGGGAGGAGTTTGTTAAGCGTTAACTGCTCGGGACGTTTATGCTGTGTTTGTCTGCAGATTCGGTTAATAATTACAAAACTCTGATTATGGAGACTGGAGATTAGATTTCATCTGTCTGGGTTTTCCCTGCCAAAGGCCCAGGTCCCAGTGGTGGTCATGCTGCTGTGTGTTTTAATAGCTTCAGCCTGGCTTATGTTGCTTGATAACATGACAGCAATGGCAGATTAGCCTTAGGTCTGATTGGCCGTACCTACGACCACCGCCATTATAGGCCATTGAGTTGACCCTGGCTCACGGCAACCCCATGTGGGTCAGAGTAGAACTGTGCTGTGTGGAGTTTTCAATGGCTGACTTTTCAGAAACAGATCACCAGGCCTTTCTTCCAAGGTGTGGACCTGAACCTTCAACCATTTGGTTAGTAGTTGCGTGCATTAACTGTTTGCATCACCAGGGACTCCATTAGCCGTCTGCTTGTATTTGTACATATACCCTTTTCCTGGGAGTTGTTAAATAGTAATGAATTTTTTTTAAAAGCACTGACTTTAAAAATCGGTTGACCAAAGAGAACTTTGGTTAAAGGACTTTTTTTTTTTAATGTCTACAGCCCTCAAATTCAGAAACATATAAAATCATCTGCATCTACAATGGTGGAGTAGTCGTTAAGAGCTATGGCTTTAAACCAAAAGGTTGGCCGTTTGAATCCACCAGGTGCTCCTTGGAAACGTTATGGGGCAGTTCTGCTCCATCCTCTAGGGTCGCAATGAGTTGGAATCGACTCGACGGCAGTGGGTTTGGTTTTTGCTTTGGTTGAGACATCCGGTTGTACCAGGCCTCCCTCCCTCCCGTCCTTGAAACTCAAGACTGTACTTCAGATCTCTTCTCTTTGGTGGTTGAATTGAGAACTGATGTTCTCATTCTCACTCTCCTGAAAAACACCTACCCTGTGGCTCATGCTTCGTACTTTCCTCTCAGGAAAGGGTTGGTAGGAGCTTCCAGCTCTGCCTTTATCCATTTCCTGCGTGATGTGCGGTCCTGTTTTTTCATCGGTTGGCTGGCTTTGGTGGGCATCGGGTGTCCGGAGCCTCAGAGCGTGGTGATTATCCACCAGTGAACCTCAGGTATGCATTATCGACCTTCGGGAGTTCAAGGGTAGTTCAGGGCGGCTGGGGCAAGGTTATATGGCCACGAGCCAGGTGTGTGTGCCTGGTGGGAAGAAGCAGAGGCGAGGCACCTCCCCTCGCACCAGACAAAGCCTCAGGGCAGTGGGACACACGGAGGGCCTAGTACTCCATTCCCACCAACGCTGCTGGGAGCACAGTGCCTGTGGCCTGTAGGGTTAACGGGGCGGAAGACGCTGAGAAGAAGCAGCGGCAACCTTTTTCTCTTTCTTCTTTTAATTTTATTGTGCTTTAGGTGAAAGTTCACAGCTCAAGTTAGTTTCTCATTGAACATTTTGTACACGTTTTGTTTTGTGACAGTCCCCACAATGTGTCAGCACTCTCTCCCTTTTCCCTTTCCCCCCTGGACTCTCCGTGTCCATTTGTCCAGTTTTTCTCACACGTGTGATTGTTTGTTCTATCGGCCTGTCTGATCTTTGGCTGAAAGGTGGACTTTGGGAGTGGCTTCAGTTCTGAGTTAGCAGGGTGTCCGGGGGCCATAGTCTCAGGGGTTCCTCCAGTCTCTGTCACATCAGTAAGTCTTTTTTTTTTTTTCTTTTGTGAATTTGGATTTTATTCTGCATTTTTCTCCTGCTCTGTCCAGGACCTTTCTTTCTTTTTTGGGGAGGTGACGGGGGGGAATTAAAGTGTTTTATTTCTTTGTTTAAAAAAAAAAAAAGCCAACTTCCCAAGAGTGGTTTAAAGAGGGCTTGCCTTGTTCTTCTCTTCATTTAATTTACAATATGGAGCAAACATCTTTTCTGTGACTTGGCAAAGTGTCATACTCTTTAAAGTTTGGAGCCCTCATGACATAGTGATTAAGAGCTATGGCTGCTAACCAAAAGGTCCATAGTTTGAATCCACCAGCCGCTCCTTGGAAGCCCTATGGGGCAGTTCTGCTCTGTCCTGTTGGGTTGCTATGAGTCGGAATTGACTCCACGGCGGTGGGTTTGTTTTTTTTTCCCCTGAGTTTGAATCTGCTCTCAACATTTTGTCCTTTGTACTTTCATTGCTGTAAAATATCTCCAAGTGTCTTTTTTTTATTTTTTATTTTGACAATCTTGATTTCTGTGCCTTTGTTGTGGATTTTAGTGGCCGCTATGAGGAAAATGATAGATTGTGTTGGGGGGAGAAGAGGACCGTCCGTACACATGGTGTGGTTGTTGAGACGCCCAGAGAGTCGATCTCGCAACTATCATGGCGGTCTTGTGGCTGGACGAAGGTCGTGGCGGGAGGGAGATTGCATTGGCCTTGGGGTGATTCCCATCAGGCTGGATTGTGGCCCCACTGTTACACAGCTGTGGGACCTTAACCTCTCTCAGCCTTGGTGTCCTCATCAGGAGAGTGGAGTTGACAGTGTCTGCTTTAAGAGGTTGTTGTGTGGAGTGGCATGAGGTTATGTGTGGAGACCTCAGCACATGGGTGCTTGGGAAAGGTTAGTTTCTGTTGTAAATTTGGGATATTCTGTGATGATCCCTACTGCCCTTTTCTCCTCACTTACTCCCTAAAACTTTGCTGAGATGTCTGTCACCTTCTGGAAGCCCCGCACCCCCAAGTCTCCCACCCAGGTAGCTTCTGTGCTCCTTGTCAGTGTTATAATAATACGCTGAGAGTATTTTGTTGTAGCACTCCTCTGTTGTTTTACAGTAGTCTTTGTGTGTGTGTATGTGTGTGGTGAGTGTGTATGTGAGAAGTCCCTGGGTGGCATAAATGGTTAAGTGCTTCACTACTAGCTGAAGGGTTGTGGTTCAACCCCACCCAGAGGTGCCTGGGAAGAAAAGCCTGGCAATCTGCTTCTGAAAGGTCACAGCCCTGAAAACCCTAGGGAGCAGTTTTACTCTGCACATACGGGGTCACTGGGAGTCAGAGTGAACGGCAACTAGCAACCACAAGTATCTATATAACAAAACATTTACCATTTCAACATTGTTGTTTGCTTTCTTTCATTTTATTTTTCTGTAATTGTGGTAAACAGATAGGTAACAAAACCTTTGCCACTTCAACACAGTGATATGAAATGTGGTGGTCATGTTGTTCAACCATCACCATTAACCATTCCCAGATGTTTCCATCCCTTAGTCAACTTTTTTTACATGTTCTGACATAAACGTAGTGACATTAATTGCGTCTGTCATGTTGTACAACCCCTACCACCATTTGTGATAGTCGTTTTGATAGTCTTCACTCTATCTGTCTCCCCACCAAACTGGACTGGGTGTCACAGCCAGGGCTGTGTCCTATTCATCTTTGTAGTCTGCTCCTAGCCCGGAGCCTGGCTTGTGGGTGTAGTGCTCAGTAAAACGGGTGTAGACAGGCTGGTTGAGTCTTCCCTCCCCCTCCACTATTGGGTCATGGGCAGGGCATTCCTCAGTCAATGGCAGAAAGATTATAGGCCGAGATGTGGCACTAGACCGACCCATTGGGCTTGGGAAGGTGTCAGGGGACAGATTTGGCTCTGGGTGGGGTTCTGAAGGACATCCGTAGTTGCAGGCAGAACAAGGATATCCAGAGGCCTTGTAAACATACATCAGGTGGTAGTTACAATGCAAGAAACGTTTGGCACAAGAAGTGGGGTGGTCTAACATGAAATGAGGGGGCCGTTCCACACTGTGGGGCTCCTGGGTGTTGCAAATGGTTAAGTGCTTGCTTGGCTGCTAACCAAAATGTTGGCAATTTGAGTTTATCCAGAGGTGCCTCAGAAGAAAGGCCTGGTGACCCACTTTCAGAAAACCAGCCACTGAAAACCCTCTGGAGCACAGTTCTACTCCGACACACATGGGGACGCCATGAGTTAGAGTCGACTTGAGGGCAGGTGGTGGTGGTGGTGGTAGTAGTTCCACACTGTGAGCAGAGGTAATAATAGCATAATAGCAACTAATCATCATCGTCACTGTCCTGTATGTCAGACGTAACATTTAACTGAGCATTCATCATGTGCCAGGCAGGATTCGGGGCCTAGAGGGACAAGTGTGCTGAGTAGATTACCAAGACAAAGAAACAACATGGCGGGCAAGTTACCAGAACTTTATACATAGGTGGCAGCTGAGTCAGAGCAATGAGGTGTGCTGGGGCCTGGTCATTATAACCAGAACATGGTCAGAGCCAGCCTGGCTACTGGCTTCCCAGTGCCCTGCTGGTTGGCTGGGGTTTGTTCTCAGTCAGCTGGGGAGGCTGAAGGGGAGCCAGATAGGGACCACAGACCAGAAAGGCCCTGCTCCTGCATTGGAAACCAAGTCTTCTGTAGGCTTGCGTTCTTATACAGTTAGCCTTGCGCTGAGTGGTTAAATTGAAAACTCTGGGCTCCTTAGCACAGACTAGCAGCCGAGGAGAGTGAAGTCAGAGGAAATTGTTTACAATTACATTTTTTTTTTTACAATTACAATTGTTTACAATCCCCTCAAATATGTGCTAATTTAGAAGCAGCACAAAGTGTTTTATATTAACATTTGACAGAAGAACTAAGTGCATCACAAACAAGTCTAAATTCAGTGCTTTAGATGGGATTATTTTTTCCCCATAATTTTTAATAAGGATAAAAGTGGGAGGGAAGATGCTTATGAATTTAGTAATGCTTTGAGTCTTCTTTGGAAAACCCTCCAACTTTGTGGCAGGCCCTAGGGAATATGATCCTGCATTGTTTGTCTCCCCTCTTTTATTGTCTGTAAAGGATATACAAGTGTTTTTTTGTTTTTTAAATTACTGTAATCAAGTAGAGTGGGTGGCAGTAAAGGTTTTGTTTGAGCCAACCTAGCGGCTCCCTGGAAGGAAAGGCCTGGCGATATGCTTCTGTAAAGATCACAGCCAAGAAAGCCCTATGGAACACAGTTCTACTTTGTAACACGTGGGGTGGCCGTGAGTTGGGGGTCTACTCCGTGCAGCTAAGAATAACAACAATAGTCAAGTTAATACTGCAGTATTAATACCCCGCCCCACCTGTTTCTAACTCTGCTTCTCCTTTCTGATTGGAAATAAAGGCAAAATGTACTTTTTGTTGGCTGGAGTCAGTAACAGACAAAGAGTGAACTTTGCTTTCACCAGGGGAAGGAAGGAGCTTGGAAATCCAACTATATCAAGTTATTGCTGTTGAGTCGATTCTGACTCATAGTGACCCTATAGGACAGAGGAGTAGAACTGTCCGATAGGGTTTCCAAGGCTGTAATCTTTACGGAAGCAGACTGTTACATCTTTCTCCCGCGGAGCCACTGGTGGGTTGAGATTGCCAACCTTTTGGTTATTGGCCGAGCACTTAATCACTGCACCACTAGGGCTTCTTCAGCCATATCAAAACAAAACAAAAAGCCAAAATGTTGTTTGGTGGCACTGAACTGTAATTAACTGTATAAATTCAGTTTTGTAGGCCATAGTGGTGCATTCAGTTGGTTCGTTCTTAAGTGTTTTATTCATTCAGAGCTAAGCATCTGCTGTAGAAAAGTCAGTATGTGTTGTGCCTCTGCTACTGATGTGTCTGTTGTTGAGTGCCATTGAGTCAGTTCCGACTCATAGTGACTCTCTGTGCCTGGGTACAACTGCTGTCCCCTAGGGTTTCCTAGGCTGTAATCTTTTCGTTGTTGAAATGCCAGCTGCTTTTAGTATAGGAGACAGCTGTGGGAGGCAATGTAGTGTTTTTCATAGTTAAAATTTTCAATTTTGTTGTTATTAAAAAGGTATTTTATTATTATTTTTTATTATACTTTAGATGAAGGTTTACGGAACAAACTAGCTTCTCATTAAACAGTTAGTACATACATTGTTTTGTGACATTGCTTACCAACCCCATGATATGTCAACACTCTCCCTTCTCGACCTTGGGTTCCCTATTACCAGCTTTCCTGTCCCCTCCTGCCTTCTAGTCCTTGCCCCTGGGCTGGTGTGCTGCTTTAGTCTCATTGTGTTTTATGGGCCTGTCTGATCTTTGGCTGAAGGGTGAACCTCAGGAATGAGTTCATTACTGAGCTAAAAGGTGTCTGGGGGCCGTACTGTCAGGGTTTCTCCAGTCTCTGTCAGGCCAGTAAGTCCGGTCTTTTTTTGTGAGTTAGAATTTTGTTCTACCTTTTTCTCCAGGTCAGTCCAGGACCCTCTGTTGTGATCCCCGTCAGAGCAGTCAGTGGTGGTAGCCGGGCGCCATCTAGTTGTACTGGACTCAGTCCGGTGGAGGCCGTGGTAGTTGTGGTCCATTAGTCCTTTGGACTATCTTTCCGTTGTGTCTTTGATTTTCTTCATTCTCCCTTCCCGAAGGAAGCAAGGTTAAGGTGGTGAGGGCGGTAAGGTTTCTCCTCTGGGGCGGCTTTTCCTAAGAATGGCTGCTCTAGGTTGAGCTTGTGGGTCTGATACAATTCACCGTTATCAATCTGCGTTTCCCTTGGGGAGCTAGCGCTGTCCCCGAGAAGAAGAAAATTATGGGTACTCTGACACACTTTGTCTCCAGGGGAACCAGAGAGGTGACATTTGTCATCTAAGGAGCTGGTCACTGCCCTTGAGTGAGGGGAGCGGAATACAGAAAATAGTCTGCTGACTTAACTAGTGTTTAAACTCATTCTTTTTAAAAGGGGGAGCTGCTGTTCTTAAAAGAATCACACCTGTGCTTCCCACCCCCAGCCCCTCCCACTGCACTGGTGGGAGGAGTTGCTTGTCTTAAGGAGTTGGGCGTGTTCCTCCAACTCCTACTACCACTAAGCATTGTAGGAAATGTGTTTAGATGCTTTCGTGAATTACTTAAAAATACTCCAAACTCCTGTTAACCATTAGGTATTTGCTCAGTCCTCCACCCGTCTGTGAGTTTATGGTACTGTGGTGGCTTGCATGTTGCTGTTGTGCTGGAGGCTCTGCCACTGGTATTTCAAATACCAGCAGGGTCACCCATGGGGGACAGGTTTCAGCAGAGCATCTAGACTAAGACTAGGAAGAAGGGCCTGGTGATCTACTTCTGAAAATCAGCCAGTGAAAACTCCATGGATCACAACAGAACATTGTCTGATGTAGTGCTGGAAGATGAGCCCCCTAGGGTGGAAGGTACTCAAAATACTCAATGGCCACATGGCAACAACGATCTAGAGCGTATCAGTGATGGTGAAGATGGTACAAGACTAGGCAACGTTTTGGTTTGTTGTGTGTGGGGTCGTCACGAGTCAGAGTCTACTTGACAGCATTGCCCACCGCCAGCATTTGCTCAGTGAACTTTTATTCTCACCTGGGAAGGTGGCCTTAGTGGAGAGCTTGGGCACAGGCTGTAGGAAAGCAGTGAGACTGGAAAAACTGGTCCGGGTTTCCACTTTGAGGTGCTCAAGGTCACCTGAGTGATCCCCCACCTTCCTGAGCATGGAGAAGTGGGGGAGGGTTAGCCTGCCTGCTCACAAGGGGAGACTCCAGAGAGACCAGGAAAGTTCAGTTAGCTTTAGGCTCTGCACAGACGCTGTGTGTGCACTTAAACCAACAGTAATTGAACTTTTTTCCAAGATTAAGACTGACTTAAGTAGGTTATTTTTTTGCTGAAGGCAAATAGTAGCCAGGTGGGACTGGTGTATGGAGCGGAATAATTTGGTTAAACCTGGGGTTTATGCAATTCTCCCCCCGCCCCACCTTATATTTTGGAAAATTTCAAAGCCACAGAAAAGCTTCAAGAACAGACGCATCACTTGTTAACATTTTGTTGAATTTACCTTCTCTCTCTTTCTCTCTGTAGTTTTCCTTATCTTCATTTCTTTTCTCCTTCCTCCTTTTGTTTTTATTTTTTAGCTGAACCTTTGGAAGGTAAGCTGTACATGTCAGCAGCCATGTCTTCCAAGGACAAGAACTTTCTTCCACACAACTACAATTCTGTTGTCACACCCAAAGAATTCAGTGTATTTTATTATTATTTAATATGTACAACACAGTATATTCTATCAGATATAATTGATATAAATTGGTATCATAGAAATACAATATAAATTTCTCTGGTCATTTGATCCAGTGTATAATGTAGGATCATGCATTGTATTTGGATTTTTAAATCTCTAGTCTCCCAGCTTCCTTCCCTGACACTGGCAGTTTTGAGGTAGATTTGTCTGATTGTTTCCTTGCGATTAGATTGAGATGAGAGTTTTCGGCTGCATTGGTGGTGATTACACCTCCCCTCGGGAGGTTCATGATCTCATCCTTGAGCCTTAGTGAGGGTGTAGCCACCAGATCTTGCCCTTGGAAAGCACGTTTTTCTCTTGGTATAATCAGTGAGTAATCTGTGGTGTGTGATTTAGGATAATATGAGAGCCATTATTCCCTGTCCTAAAATGTGACCCAACTGGAGCTGGACTAACAAGGACACATCAGCTGGGCCCTGAGGTATAAAGACAATAGCTAGGACAATCGTGGAAAACATTTTTTGGGGAAACTTTCACATAAACAAATCATAAAACTCAGCACTAATGACCCACATAGTTTCTACTCTTACCCCTTTTTTTTATTAGCCTTTAATGAATGGTAAGATTTGTTGGACCAGTGAAGACCCCTCCTGACTGTCCTTACTGAAACCTGTACCAATGATTGTTAAGAAAGACAATCCAAAATGTAGGATCACAGTTTCTAGCCCTCCTGTGAAAAGGTGAAGCTTTCAATTGTTTTGCCCATTTGTAATGTTAGTATATACTGGTGGTTCTGTAACGTTGCTGGGACTTGGACAGACATGGCTCTGGCGGCGTGCTTGTCCGTTTTCCCACTTTTGTCTGTTCTGCAATTTCCTTGGATTCGGGCAGACATTAGCTCTGGCAGCATGCTTGTCCGCTTCCCACTTTTGCCTTTTTGAATATATGCCGAATAGAACTTTATTTTCCCTTTACTGTGGGGTGTTTTTACCCTACAACAGGTGTGGTGACTTGGAGATGGTGTGACTAGCCTGTTCCCCACAGTTGTGTTCATTCAGTGCTTCTTGGGTCCATTAATTGTTGTCTTTAGTTGCCTTTGAGTCAGCTCAGACTCATGGCCACCTTATGTACAAAAGAACTAAACTTGGCCTGGTCCCGTGTCATTCCCACAGTCCCAGCATGTTCAAGTCCATCCTTGCGTCTTTTGTGCCAACCCATCCCACCAAGGGGCTCTCCCTCGCCCTCTCTGGCCGTCTGTTTCACCAAACACAATGTCCTTCTCCGGCGAGTGATCCCTCCTGATGATGTGTCCAAAACTCACTGCCTGTTTTTGTACAACCTTCCAGCTAAGAATGGTTTTGACATTTTTAAATGGTTGGAAAAAAAATTAAAAGAATACTTCGTGACGCATGAAAATTGTATGAAATTCAAATTTCAGTGTTCGCAAACAAAGTTTTGAATTTTTTTCGATAAAAATTTTGTGGAAATTTGTTTCTTCTTGTTATGTAAGTCGCTGTTGTTAAGTGCCATGGTGTCGATTCCAACTCATAGTGACCCCATGTGACAGAGTAGAACTGCCCCATAGGCTTTCCTAGGCTGTAATCTTTACTGCAGCAGATATCCAGATCTTTCTCCCATGGAGCCGCTCAGTGGGTTCAAACCGCCTGCCTTTCAGTTAGCAGCTGAGGGCTTAAGTGTTGTTCTACCACAGCTCCTTCGTTATATGAGTAAGTATGCACATAATTTCCTCAATTTTGCCACTTAGGCTGCCACGCCTAAAATATTTACTCTCTGGTCCTTTTCGTGGTGACCCCATGTGACAAAGTAGCACTGCTCTATGGCGTTTTCTAGGCTGTAATCTTTATGGGAGCAGATCGCCAGGGCTTTCTCCCATGGAGCCTCTGGGTGGGTTCAAACTGCCAACCTTTGGGTTCAAACTGCCAGCCTTTTACTTAGCAGCTGAACGGATTAACCATTTGAGCCACCGGGGCTCCTTGGACTTAGTCATGTATGGTAGTTAGTTCACTTCGGCTCTTTAGAGAAGAAGAGGTACCCAGTTGGCTTCCCTCCGCTCTGAATCAAAAGCAATAGGAAGGATTGCTTTTGTGATGGTGAGCCTTCATCCTTGCAGAACAGTGCTGGGAAGCATCGTACATGCAGATCAGACAGCGTTCTGAGGATGGGGGGAAAACACAAGATGTGTTACAATGTCACCGACTCCTCGTCCGCCCTGGAGGATTGTCTGATTTCTAAGAACCCTTCACTTCTGATCTTAGCTGTTTTGAAAAGGCGCCGCGGGCCTGGGATCCCAGAAGTATTCCTCTGTCATTCTGGACCAGGGCTGTGCACCATGATTATGGGGAATGGGAGAGTCAGACCAAAGCCTGAAAATCCTTATTTATCGTTAAAAGGGTAAAATGATGCTTTGATATTGTCTGTCTTTCCAGCAAGCCTTTGGATTCTTTGTCCACAAGCTGAATCAAAATAAACAGTAATCCTGAAGTGTAATATTTACGTAACTACAAAGATCTTGGTCGATTGCAGACAAACGGCATCTAGAGTGAGTGCTGGACCATCTCACAGGTTCTTTCTCCAGTTGCGGGCTTCGATGGAAAGCTTATGAAAGAAAGCGATTTTGATTTCTGTGGCTGTTCGCAATCACCTTGATAAAATACTGCCCTTTTTTTTGGAATGGAAAAATGATTTCTGCAGGCTTTCATTGTAAGAGTGTACGTTTTGGTCATTTTACTGGTATGTAGGACCAAAAAAAAGTAATGTAGAATTTATTGCATTTTTAAGACCCCCCCCCAGAAGATAATTCTGATTATAATTCATAATAATCCAGGGAAGTAGATTGTTCTAGCTTTAAGGGTTGTATGTGCTTTACAGAATCTCAGGTCTCACCAAACCTACTGTGAATGGTTTGTTTTTTTATTGTGATTTAGGTGAAAGTTTACAGCTTAAGTTAGTTTCTCATTCAAACATTTATACGTAAATTGTTTCACAGCGTTGGTTGCAATCCCCACAATGTGTCAGCACTCTCCCGTCCCCGCCCCCCTTCCCCATGTCCATTCATCCAGGTTTCCTGTCCCTTCCTGCCTTCTCGTCTTTGCTTCTTGTTGCCCATTTGCTCTCCTGCGCTTGATTGAACTAAGAAGCACATTCCTCACGTGTGTCATTGTTTGTTTTATAGGCCTGTCTAATCTTTTTTTTTTTTTGAGTTTTTAAAAAATTTTTTCCCATACAAAAATTTATACATACATTGTTATGTGACCCTAATTGCTCTCCACATATTGTGACAGCACACTCCTCCTTTCCACCCCTGCTTCCCCATGTCCATTCAACCACCTCCTGACCCTCTCCGCCTGCCCATCTCACTTCTGGACAGAAGCTGCTCATTTAGTCTCTTGTATCTACTTGAACTAAGAGGCACACTCCTCATGAGTATCACTTTATGTCCCATAGTCCAGTCCAATCCCTGTCTGAAGAGTTGGCCTTGGAAATTGTTTTAGTTCTGAGCTGATAGAAAATCCAGGGGCCATGTTTTCTGGGGTCCCTTCAGTCTCAGTTAGACCATTAAGTCTGGTCTTTTTACTAGAATTTGAGTTCTGCACCCCACCTTCCTTCTGCTCCATCTAGGACTCTGTTGTGTTCCCTGTCAGGGCAGTCATTGGTGGTAGCCAGGCACCACCTAGTTCTTCTGGTCTCAGGCTGATGCAGTCTCTGGTTTATGTGGCCCTTTCTGTCTCTTGGGCTAATACTTTCCTTGTGTCTTTGGTGTTCTTCATTCTCCTTTACTGCAGGTGGTTGGGACCAACTGATGCATCTTAGATGGCCACTTGCAAGCTTTTAAGACCACAGATGCCAGTCAGCAAAGTAGGATGCAGAACATTTTCTTAAGAAGCTTTGAGTTGACCTAGGTGTCCCCTGAAAGCATGGTCCCCAGACCCCTACCCCTGCTACTCTGTCCCTCAAAGTGTTTGATTGTATTCAGGAAACTTCTTAGCTTTGGTTTAGTCC
>NW_004444070.1:413473-431803 GCF_000243295.1 Trichechus manatus latirostris | reverse complement strand
CGTTTTCGATTTTATATTTAAGTCTTTGATCCATTTTGAGTTAGTTTTTGTGCATGGTGTGAGGTATGGGTCTTGTTTCAGTTTTTTGCAGATGGGCTTGTCTAATCTTTGGCTGAAAAGTAGACTTCGGGAGTCACTTCAGTTCTGAGTTAGCAGGGTGTCCAGGGGCTAGAGTCTCGGGGCCACTGTGAATGTTTTGGTAAGGCTACTGGGGGCAACTCTGCTCCCAGGGGACACTGCGCAGTGTCTGGAAACATTCTGTGTTGTCACAACTGGGGTGGGGGAGGGGAGTGTTCCTGTTAACTAGAGGGAAGAGACCAGGGATGCTGCTAAACACCCTACGGTGCACAGGACAGCCCCCACCACAGAGAATGACTAGTGGGTGGAGACCAGGGATGCTGCTAGACACCCTACAGGGCACAGGACAGCCCCACCACAGGGAATGGCTAGTCGGTGGAGACCAGGGATGCTGCTTGACACCCTACAGTGTACAGGACGGCCCCCACCACAGAGAATGACTAGTGGGTGGAGACCAGGGATGCCGCTAGACACCCTACAGGGCACAGGACGGCCCCCACCACAGAGAATGACTAGTCGGTGGAGACCAGGGATGCTGCTTAACACCCTACGGTGCGCAGGACGGCTCCCACCACAGAGGATGATATAGCCCCAAATGTCAACAGTGTTGAGGGGGAGAAAGCTTAGACTAGAGAGTATTTTGGACCCTCACATTTTTTTTTTTTCTGAAAATGTTAAATATAGACGCACATACAACTTAGCCACCGTGCCACAATGAGCCACGGCAAAAAGGCCTTGTCATGATTTCCCTTCCCCCCACACTGACATTGTATGTGTCGCAGCCTTAGGAAATCGGCACCCCACGGGCGACACTGGCTACTAGCTCTAGTGCCATATACCAGGGGACATTCCCGCTGCACAGTTCTTATGGGCATTGAACAGTCATCTGTGTGTGTGCCTACACATGTGATGTCCGTGTCGGGGAAGGGAAATCATAACAAGGCCCTTCAGCGGTGGCTCGTTGTGGGCATGGTCCCGCAGGGTTGGTTCTGGAGTCCCCCTCCTTGTGCTGTGGTGGAGAGGCAGTGACGAGGTTCCTGTGCTGTGTGGATGGTGCTAGTGGTACTGGAAAGAGAAAGAGCCTCTTGTTATGTTTCTCAAGCGTCCACACTAGAGTGTGCTTCATATTCTCAAAATGTAGGTATACAGTGTCCTGATTTTCAGCATGGCGTATGCCAATAAAATTTTCTTTTGCATTCATTACTTGATTGCGTGCACAGTTCTTTCCAGCTTCCTGCTACAAAGGCAGTGGTGGGTAAAGACAGGCTTAAAGCAAATATTACCCCCTGCAAATACAGAGGGATAACTGTATTGGCACATTATAAGTGTTGGAAACGTTGTTTGTGTTACAATATATTTGTAAAGGGGGTATGGGATGTTTCTCAGTGCTTAGCTTTTCATCACCCTTAACAGAAACTCTGTTAAGTTTCCCTCAAGTGCCCCTTAAACAATAATTTGTCCTTTCCCCCTCCCACCGGCCGCTGGTAACCGCTAATAAACTTTGGTCTCTGCATTTGTCTCTTGTAGATAGTTCATGTAAGTTCATGTGATACTGTATGATCCAGTATTTGGCCTTTTGAGTCTGGCTTCTCTCTTTTAGGGTTATGTGTTCAAGGTTCATCCATGTGGTAGCGTGCATCAAAACTTCATTCCTTTTAATGGCTTAATGGTAATACTCCATTAGGGACCCCCGGTGGCACACTGGTTAAGCGCTTAACTACTAAGTGAAAGTTCAGTGGCTGGAACCCACCGCCCTCTCAGTGGGAGAAAGATGTAGCAGTCAGCTTCCGTAAAGATTACAGCTTTGGAAACCCATGTGGCAGTTTACTCTGTCATACAGGGTCACTAGGAGTCAGAATTGACTTGATGGCAGTGGGTTTGGAATATTCCGTTGTATGGATAGACCACATTTTCTTTATCCATTTATCTGTTGATGGACATTTGGGTTGTTTCCCCTTTTTGGCTATTGTGAATCATACTGTTAGGAACATTTGTGTACAAGCTTTTTGAGAATATATGTGTATGTGGGGCATATAGCTAGGAGTGGAATTGCTGGGTTGTATGGTAGTTCTATGTTTAACTGTTTTCCAAAGTGGCTGCATTATTTTACAATTACTTTTCCATGTTTAAGGACCACTGTGATTACATGGGGCCAAAACCCGGAATAATCATCTCCTTTTAAGGTGAGCTGATTGTTGTTGTTGTTAGGTGCTGTCGAGTCGATTCTGACTCATAGTGACCCCATGTGACAGAGTTGAACTGCCTCATAGGGTTTCCTAGGCTGTAATCTTTTTATGGGGGGGCCTGGTGGCACAGTGGTTAAGAGCTCGGCTGCTAACCAAAAGGTGTGCAGTTCGAATTCACCAGCTGCTCCTTGGAAAGCCTGTAGGGCAGTTCTCCGCTGTCCTGTAGGGTCCCTGTGAGTTGGAATCAACTCAGCGGCAGTGGGTTTAATCTTTACGGCAGCGTATCACCAAGTCTTTCTCCCATGGAGCTGCTGGGTGGGTTCTGGCCACTAACCTTTTGTTTAGTAGCCTAGTGCTTCCCTGTTGCACCACCCGTGCTCCTTAGTGTCAGCTGCTTAGCAACCTTGATGATATCTTCAACCTTCACTCCTCCTTGCTATGTAACAACATACTCACCAGTTCTGGGGATTCGGATGGAGACGTCTTGGTGGGATTCTGGGAGGACTGACTGAGCGTGGAGGGGCAGGAAAGACCTCTCTGAGGCAAGGGGTCTAGATTCAGACCTGACAGAGTGTTGGAGAGGAGTTTGGTGGGGCTGACCCAGGCAGAGTGAGGGTTTGTGAAGTGGCCGTGAGACAAGGCAGGGGGCTCATCAGGAAGCCAGGGACCACACTAGGAGCTGGTTTTACTGGCTATGTGGCTGTCCTGAAGTACAAGTCACAATTAATTAGCTCATGAAGGTTTTCCTATGTGAACCCACCACGGAAATCCTCAGCTCCACTTGTGAAAAAGACTTCGTGCCAGATGATTTGTAATTATTTCTCCACAAGTCGGGAAAGTCGTTCGTACGCACACGCGGCGATAGCAGTTTATGTGCGTAAATCAGTTGTCTCCTGTGTACTGGTATTTTTGAAACACAAATGTGAATTAATAGACTCCATTTTAAAAGCATCGTTGAATCCATGTTGTTGTTGGGTGCCGTCAAGTCGATTCCAACACGTTGTGACCCCATATGACAGAGTAGAAGTGTCCCCGTAGGGTTTCCTAGGCAGTAATCTTTATGGGAGCAGATTGCCAGGTCTTTTCTCCTGCAGAGCTGCTAGTGGGTTCAAACCTCTCTTTGGGCTAGCAGCCCAGCACTTAACCATTGCGCCACCAGGGCTGCTTATTGAATTTATAGCCTTTATGTATTCTTGCTATTGGGTATGTTTTCCTCAAACATTAGGTAGTAAAAAGCATGGCTTCCTTTTTCTTATGTAGAAGGCTCACAGGTTGTTTTCTTTTTTTAATTGTGGCAAGGTATGTATAACAAAAATTTTGCCACTTTAATCATTTAAATGCACAGTTCATTGACATTAATTACATTTACGATGTTGCAGCCATCACCATTCTTCATTTCCAAAAGTTTTTCATCACTTCAAGCAGAAAGATCAGGGATTCAAACCAGGGCTTCAAACTGGTTTGTTCTGGTTTGAACCCCTGCCAAGAATGTGCATTTCTAACAAGCTTCCAAGCAATGCTAATGCTGCTGGTTAGGGACCAGTTCTTAGACCCCACTAGTAGAGCAGTAGTTTTCAGATATTTTTTATACATAAGAGTCACCTGGGTATCTTGTTACAATGCAGATTCTGATTCAGTGTATCTGGGGTGGAAATGCAAACTGGTTTGAAGCTGCCCATTGGCTCTGCTGGAGAAAGACCTGGCAATCTGCTCCCGTAAAGATTACAGCCTAGGAAACCTTATGGGACTGTCACATGGGGTTACTATGAGTTGGAATCGACTCGATGGCACCCAACCACCGCAGACAGAAACTTAGTACCACGTATTTTTTTTAACATTAAAAAAGTGGTCCTTATTTAGCGTTCATTGCTAACAATAGCAAAGAGTCGAACCCAATGGTGAAAAATTGGTTAATAAAGATATGATCTAACCCTGGGGTACTAGGCAACCATTAAAAATGATATTGTAGAAGTGCTATATTTATTGGCACTGAAATATGTTTACAATATATTGCAAAGTGTTTCTGCAACCCTCAGAGAGGCGCAGCCCAGTGGGGACTGGGAGGGAGTGCTTCTAGGATGTATCCTTGGAGGAACCAGGTGGGGGAGGTCCACACGCCTCTCCAGCGTGGTTTATCCGCTCATGAATTCGATTTATATAACTGTATTTTGGTGTTCCACAGTTATCCAAGGTTGAGGGCTGTTTTAAGAAATAGCCCAATGAAAACTTCCCACCTGCTTATGGAGGACAGGGTGGTACCTAGTCCACAATTTCCTCTCTCTGGGGACCTGGGGCAGAAATTTTATGCATGTATCAAACTCAAGAAGCTGTGTTTTTTATACTCGGATGTTTATTTTTGGGAGACTGAGAATCCAGCATCTAATCATAATCGTGTTTCTTTCTTTGAGTAGATGCATTTCGTAGATGCAGAATCAGATTTAGAGTTCCCTGTAACAACTGTAAAGTTGTATGAATTGCAAACTGTCCTACCCCCACCCACCCGCACCTCTTGGCTTCATCTCGTTTTCCCTGCATTGGTGGTGGTTTAGAGGTAGAATTCCCACCTTCCACGCGGGAGACCTGGGTTTGATTCCTGGCCAGTGCACCTTATGCACAGCCACCACCCATCCGTCAGTAGTGTCTTGGCTATGATGCTGAATAGGTTTCAGCAGAGCTTCCAGACTAAGACAGACTAGGAAGAAAGACCTGGCGATCTTCTTCCAAAAATCAGCCAGTAAAAACCCTGCGGATCACCGTGGTCTGACCAACAGCTGATTGTGGGAATGGCGCAGGACTGGGCAGCATATAGTTCTGTTGTGCGTGGGGTCACCGTGAGTCAGGGTTGACTGGACGGCACTGAACACGAACAGTCTTCTGTTGGCCCTGATTTACCCAGTTCTTTGTTGCAGTTTTGCATGTGTTTCTGAAAGCTGTCTCAAACATTTCTTGTCTTGTCTTTTCTTGGATGGGAGACCATGGAGTATTTCAGTGAAACGAGAGCCCTGTGGCCTGTTGGAGGGTGCTGGCTCACAATAGCTTTTGAATTCTGATGTGTTAGTGGCATCTTATTTTAATCTAGCCACTTCCTGTTGAATTACAGCAGGACACAGTATGTTTCTAAATTTAGTACAATGACTGCCTTTCTACAAGTAGCTGGTGAGCAGACCCCAGGTAAATCTTTCTAGGCTTTTTAGTTTGGAAAATTAAAGTGCTTTAAAATCAGTTTATAAGAGAAAGATTCCTAATGATTAACAAGTTCCTGAATCATTGAATTCTACTGGAAAAAGTTTTTTAAATAAATTCTTGGGCTTGATGGTGTATACACAGAGGGTAGCAGAAATTCTTTTTGTATCTCTGTGTCATGCAGTGTTTCCCTCTAAATGCATTGAAAACTGGGCCTCATAGTGTTGAGTGTGCTTCATAATTTTTACTGAAAAGCAGGAAATAACAATGAGGCATTGGAGATAAAAGTTGTTAAGTGACTCACACCAAAGAAGCATAAAGGATTCATACATAAAGAATTGCCATTTTATTTCTTGATTTATACGGAGGAGCCATTTTTGTGGGGCCGCTTATTAGGATGACTCCAGTTCTTCGGTTGTTCCCTCTTAATAATCTTGTTGATGTTAGTGGCCAGGGAGTCAGACCCCCTCTACTTCTGAAAATCAGCCAATTAAAACTTTGTGGATCACAGCGGTACATTGTCCAGATTGCTTACTTTGGACACGTCATCAGGAGGGATCAATTGTTGGAGGAGGACATGTTTGGCGAAGTAGAGGGCCAACGAGGGTGAAGGAGGCCTTGGTGAGGTGGATTGACACAATAGTTAGAACTATGGACTTGAACATGCTGGCAATCTTGAAATGATGCAGGACTGGGCAGCATTTTGTTCTGTTGTGCATGGAATCATCATGAGTCAGAGTTGACTCAGCAGCACTGTCTATCTAACAAGGAAGGAAGGAATTGGACAACTGTTTCCTACAACTCAGCCAAGTTGTTGGAAGGAAAACTAGGCAACCTTACTCCAAGGAGGCCAGGAGCACCCAGGACACATGAGCATCCTCTGGGGTCAGCCAACACAAAGGCCCATGTGCCATCTTGAACTGGCTTGGTGGATCAGTTGTGCTTTACTTTTGACTTCTGTCTTCTAAGCTAATCCTCTTTGAGTTCTAGTTCCTTCTGCCATCACGAGCGTGCGCACTTACAGTTCTCTGGGCCTGGAAGTCAAGGCTCGTGCGATTCATACACATGACATGTTAGCTGCAGTGCTTTCTGGGTGCAAAACATGGTGGTAACACTAGAAGAAAGTTGGATCTGTGAATAGAAATGTATGTGTGTTTGTGTGTGTGTGTATGTGTTTGTGTATGTGTGAATATCCAGTTCTTGAATTAGCTTACACATTTGTTGAGGTAGGCTTTTGTGGTATATACTTAAGTACATACTTATATTTATTTGGTGATTGGCAGAGGGTAGTTTTGAACACATTTGATTGTTTTGTGGAAGGGATTTGCTTGCTCACTTGTAACGTGACATTGAACGTGGTAAAGCTGACCTTTCCAGATGTGGGGAGGAGGAGAGGAGAAGGAAGCGTTTTGCTAATGATAGAAGCTGAAACGTGAACACCACCACCATATGGTGTTCAGAAATTTTTATCATAATTTCAATGAATAAATAATAAATGTGACAATTAACATTTAAAAATTTTGCTTAGTGTTCATTGGAAAATGTGGAATTCTTGCTTTGGGGAATGAGAAATAGAGTGATTAGGATTCTCTTCCACCTCATGATGGACTGTGTCATGTATATAAAATACTAGCATCACATGAGGATCATTTGTGTAATGTTTGGTAATGTATACATAGGGAGAGATTCGAATTGTTGCTGATTGACAGTTTTGCAGAATAAGAAAGAGCATATTGTCCCAGTACTTTTAATATGTCATGTTTACATGTTGAGGTTCTTTTTATCTCGCCGAAGATTTGTTCCATGCCGCTACATAAGATTTAATCTAATATTTTGATATATGAATTAATAATAAATGTTCCAAAACAAATATTGTGGGATTGATAGCTTATTGAAACTTCCTGTGGGTTTGTTTCCTTCAGTGATGTTAACTCTAGATGGAGTACATAGTTATAAGCAAAATTGGGTCATGTTTTTATCTCATACCGGATTTACATGTGACAAATCATATCATGGTGTTCCTATGTTGGATTTATTGGCTATCTCATGGTGTGAGTTGGAAATGCACTTTTTATTCATCATGTCTGTACGTGGTTGACTGTTGGTATATAGTGATGTGTGAATGATATGTATGTGTGTTACATATATACATCCATGTAACATTTTAACTCAAATAATGCATATCTTCTGTTTGTTTGCCAACTGTGCCCTCCCTCTGTGAAATATTTTCATAAGCTGCCGCTATGCCAATTTTTTTTCCTTACATGTTGCTGTAAAAAAAATTAACATAGCGCGCTTCGAAAATAACCTTGCGGGGAGAGGGCGCAGTTGGCAAACAAACATAGAAGACGTGTGTTATTTGCATAAAAGTGCGATACATCAACGTGAGCTTAGGAATATTGATTTTGCTAGTTCTACAAGCATGAAATACTTGTTATCAAGCCTCATAATACATTAAAGAGGAAATCAAGTTTACATAAATATCTTCAGTGCCTTGTTTGTCTCATTTTAATATCTCATACTTTTTACATTGAATTTGTAAAACCTGTAAGCATAATACGGTCTCATAATTTGCAGGAATGTGTAGATTCTCAGTGACTTGTCTGCAGAGTAGACAGAATATTACTTCATTGATCCTTAAATAAAAAGTGAATGATTCTCCCTCAATATTTATTTTCCTACAGAAGCAGTGCTGTTGTTGGTTGCCATTGAGTCAGTTCCAACTTGCAGTGACCTCATGTGTGCAGAGCAGAACTGCTCCATAGGGTTTTTAAGGCTGTGACCTTTTGGAGGCAGATAGCCAGGCCTTTCTTAAGAGGCACCCATGGATGGATTCAACCCACGAACCTTTCCCATAGTAGCCGAGCACTTAACCCTTTGTGCCGCCCAGGGTCTCTGTAGACACAGTACTAGTGGTGTTTATTTGTCTTTAAAGCTGAGGAAAAAAATAGGGCCTTCCTTTTGGGTTTGATCGTGCTTTTTATTTCTTCTTTTTAACAGACACTTAATACATAACTGCTGTATTCTAAGGGCTAAGCTTTCATGAAAAGAGGTTCCCAGAAATTCATATGAAACAGTATACTCGTGTGCATTGTAGTGGATGCTCAGGACTTTTGTGGTTTGGTTTTGTTGTGTTTTCTGTCGAGGCCATGGTTCATAGAGCCCCTGGCTAACGGTTTGTGATATTTGTTGAATGAAGTGAATGAGGGAATGAATGCAAAGAGAATGCCTTGGTATGCCTTTCTGGTTTCTCTTCCCTAGAAGTCGGAATTGACTCGACGCCAACGAGTTTGTTTTTATTTTTTGGTTAAAATACACACTATACAGTTCTTATTGTTAGGTGCTATCAAGTCAATTCCGACTCACAGCGACTCTGTAGGACAGAGTAGAACTGCCCCGCAGGTTTTTTTTGGCTGCAGTCTTTATGGGAGCAGATCACCAGGTCCTTCTCTTGCAGAGCTGCTGGGTGGGCTTGAACCGTCGACCTTTTGATTAGCAGCGGAGCGCTTAACCGTTGTGCCACCAGTGCTCCTTATACCCAGTTCCTCAACTTGGCTTAATATTATCTTAGCGTGGGCACTGAGGACACTGGCCTTTCCTGTTTTGACTCTTTTTTTCTCTTTTGTCATAGTCATTAGATTTGACCTAATACTGTAGCTGCTAACCACATGTGACTATTTAAACTTTAAAATGAAATACAATTAAAAAGCCAGTTCTTCAGTTGTATGAGCCACATTTTAACTGCTCAATAGCCACGTGTCTGGTAGCCACTAGATTGGATAATGCAGACATAGCACACTTTCACCATCATAGAAAGTTCTGTTGGACAGATGAGCTGCAATTTTTCAGACATTTGCCTAATAGGAATTCGAGGAAAAAGAGAAAAAATATTTCTCAAAACTGAGAAAGAGAGATTTTATATCGACTCTAGAACAGTGAATAAAAATTAAGTACATTACAAAAATTACTAAATCAAGGGTCATTGTCATGACATTTTAGAACATTAGGAATGAAGAGAGTATGTAAATACTTACCTCGCTTAAAAAAAAACAAGTCCCATATGGAGGATCTAGAATCAAAATGACATTGGATTTCTTAACAGCATCACTGAAAGTTAGAAAACAGACAAGATAGAATTCACTCAAAAATTTGAAGCCACACCCTGCTAACTGAACTGAAGCCACTCCCGAAGTCCACCTTTCAGCCAAAGATTAGACAGCCTGTAAAACAATTACATACGTGAGGAGTGTGCTTTTTGTAGTTCAGTCAAATATGCAAGACCTAATGGGCAACACGTGCCCACAAGCAAAGATGTGAAGGCAGGAAGGGGCAGGAAACCTGGATGAATGGACAGGGGAACCCGGGGTGTAAAGGGAAAGGGGCAGAGTGCTGAAATATTGTGGAGATTGCAACCAATGTTACAAAACAATTTGTGTATAAATTTTTGAATGAGAAACTAATTTGCCTTGTAAAATTTCACCTAAAGCACAACAAAAGAAAAAAAAGAAAAATTTTTTGAAGGCATTGCTCCACTAATTATCAGTTAAAGATAGAATAAAGACATTTGTACACATTGAGGATCTCAGTAAAATTGAGCTTTCATGCATTGCCAAAATGAGGGAGTAAACAAGAAAGGAGAAAGATTAGGGATCCACGAAATACAAAGAGGCATAAGGAATTCTCCAGACATTGGTGATGTTTAAGATCAGCAGCTCTCCAGCAGGCCAGTACAGATTAGAGCAGGAAGCAAGAAGTTTTAGGAAAGTCTTGGGTGTGTGTGGAGGGAGGATATGGAACTCGGATTTTTACCGTGTGAAAAAATGTATTTTAACATTGTTGGAAAGTGCTGTAAGAATTAACAAAGGACACAAAGAAAACTAGGGAAATAAAAACAGAGGCAACTAATAACTACAAGGAAAATCCAAAAGTTGTATAAGAAAGGAATCATAGTATACTGCTTGCTTAGTAGTGCCAATTCCTTTGTCAAAATAACATGTGTAGCACATAAAACCAAACCAGACGCGTTGCTCTTGAGCCAGTTCTCACCCATGGTGACCTCATGTGTTACAGAGGAGAACTGCCCCATAGGGTTTTCTTGGCTGTAATCTTAACGAGGAGCCCAGGCGGCACAGTGGTTAAGAGCTCGATTGCTAACCAAAAGGTTGGCAGTTCAAATCCACTAGCTGCTTCTTGGAAACCCTATGGGGCAGTTCTACTCTGTCTTACAGGGTTGCTATGAGTCGGGATCAACTTGACAGCAACTTTTTCTTTCTTTTTTTAAATCTTAACGAAGCAGAATAACAGGCTGTTCTTCTGCATTACCTCTGGGTGGGTTTAAACTGCCAACCTTTAGGTTAGTAGTTGAGCGTAAACCACTTTCACCACCTAGGGACCTCTGTGAATATAGAGTTAACCAAATATTGTTATATAACACTATTGGGAAAATGTGGTAGGGCAAGCACAAGAGTGTTAGTGGTAATTTTTTAAAGGCAAAATCTTCATCTATATATTAGAAAACCAATAAATAATATCTAAAATTGATTTATTGAAGGGATATTATAAGTAGATTGTTTAGAAGAACGGAAGTCATTGCTGGAGAACACCACCAATAACCAAAACAGCTCTTAGATTTGAAAGTGATTGCTTTAGGAAGTGGAATTGGGGATTATGGTTGTTGTTAGTTGCCAGTGAGTGGATTCTGACTACGATCCCATGTGTGTGAGTAGAACTGCTCCATGTGGTTTTCAAGGCACTGATGTTTCAGAAGCAGATCACCAGACCTGTCTTCCGAGGCATTTCTGGGTGGGTTCAGACCCCCAACTTTTTGGCTAGTAGTTGAGTGCTTACCCGTTTGTGCCACCCAGGAATTGAGGATAACCCCCAAAAAAACCATACCCATTGCCAGCGAGTCAATTCCGACTCACAGTGACCTTATAGGACAGAGTAGAACTGCCCCATAGGGTTTCCAAGGAGTGGCTGGTGGATTTGAACTGCCAGCCTTTTGGTTAGCAGCCTATCTTTTAACCACGGCACCACTAAGGCTCCAGAAGCGGGGATAGATGGATTGGAAACCCTGGTTGGCGTAGTGGTTAAGCGTTCGGCTGCCAATCAAAAGGTCATCAGTTCGAATCCACCAGCTGCTCCTTGGAAACCCTATGGGGCAGTTCTACTCTGTCCTGTAGGGTTGCTATGAGTCAGAATTGATTCAATGGCAACGGATTTGGGTTTTTTTTTTTTTTTGGTGCTAAAAGGCTTGTACCTAAAAAGAGATATATTTTGCCTTAATTGTATTTTACTGTGTATATGCAGTACTTTGAAAATAATAAAAAATCGTTTGGAAAGTGAAAGTATATACAATATGCCTGCTGTTTTAAAAATAGAGTTTTAGTATGATGTAGAACAGTTTCTCAGCATCAGCACTATCAACATTTTGGGCCAGATAATTCTGTGCCGTGGAGGACTGTCCTCTGTATTTTAGGACATTTAGCAGCATTCCCTGCATTTACACACTAGATGCCAAGCACCTCCCCCGATTGTGACACCAAAAATGTCCCAACACTGTCCAGTGTCCCTCGAGGGGGTGAGTGGGGGAGCAAAGTGACCCTGGTTGAAAACCACTTCTTTATAGGATTTACCATCTGTTACAGAACGAACCATCTCATCGTATAAAAAATGTTTCAGCTATCGGTTGAACAGGAAACAGTGGCTTCGTGACACAGAGCGTGAGCCTAACAGCAAGTGAATCCAGAACTCTCTGGTGCTTTAACACCCTTGCTCCTTACGCCAGAACCCATCTTAGCCCCTGACTCTTGGCCTGCTTAATTCAGGACTTGTTTTTTTTTTTTTTTTTTAAAAGAGGAGTTAAGAGGCAACTGCAGCTTCTCTGTCATGCTTAGTGGCTTCTGAAAACATACTTTAGACTTTTTGCATTTTTTTAAAATGACGGTACAGCGTGTATGTCTCTGAAGTAGAGATGTTAATCATTACGGACACCCCGGGCAAATGTCGGAGCCTTGGATCTATTTCAGTGCTTGACTGGCTGCAGGATGCGTGTGTGCGTGTGCGTGCGCGTGCACGCACGCACGCGCACGCACACTTTCTTTTTTCCTCCCTCAGCAGTGCTTTGGCAAGTTGTTGGTTGTGTTCTTTGCAAATGTTTTCTCCTCGGTTTATACCAAGGAAGTCAACAGGAAAATGGTACCGTTGATTTTATTTTGATGTGGATGAAACCTCGTAAATAGTTTAATACCCTCATTTTACAGTTGACGAAACTCTGGCCCAGACAGAGTTTCTTACAATTAATTAGGAGAGAAGTGGGGCCCAGGACTCGGTTTTTCTTATTATGGGTATTTTCATCTTTTCTTTCTTTCCTTTTTTCTTTTTTAAACAGTTTCTGTGCACTGATTGGCTGTAGGAGAGAGAATAGAAAAGGCTCAGGTGTCCGGCTCGACGCCGGAGTTTGTTGGGTGTTCCCCACGATTAACAGGGTGTGAGCCTTTGTGAACTTAGAGAAAATGAACAAAAGAGGCAGCGAGGGCGATTTCTATTTTGATTTTGTGAGGTGCTTCTGTACCCCAATTCCTGATGGTCCAGAACTGTGCGTCCCGGGCTGGGGGGATGTCTAGGATGATGTGGAAGCAGGTCAGGAAGGAAATGGCCCTGGGCTCGTCCATGGCGGTACAGTGATCACCGAACCCATCTCGGCAACTGGGATCTCACCTGCCTGCTCCAGACCCTATATGTAACTACCTAGCTAACATTCCAGAGTCCCTGAGGGCTAACCAAAAGGTTGGAGGTTGGGATCTACCCAGAGATGCCTTGGAAGAAACGCCTGGTGCTCTACTTACAAAAATCAGCCATTGAAAATCCTACGGAGCACAGTTTTACTCTGACACACACCGGGTTACTGTGAGTCAACGGGCAACTGTTTTTTTTTTTTAAACAGTTCACTGGAGATTGAACGGACATCTCACATTAACATGTTAAAAAAAAAAAAAATCTGGATTTCCCTTTTCCTTGGTCTTCCTACATCCCAGTAAATGGCTTCACATCCAAGAAGATGCTCAAACCCCAAATCTAGGTGGCCTTGGGTTCCCCCTGCCCCACCACCGTTTGCTCCATTTGAGAGTCATCTTGGTCTTGCGTCCACACTGCATCAGAACTCCATATGTTTCTCTTCATCTCATCCTCACTGCCAGCATCTGTACGAGCCACCTGCTGAGCGGGAGCTACGTTGCATTTGGCTCTAGGCATGATGGGAAGGCCCTGTAGGGTTTATAAGCAGAGGAGTGCCATGGTCAGAGTTTTAAAATTATGAAGTCTGACCACTTTGTGAAGAACAGGGTTTGGTGGGGCATTGTTGTGTGCTGTCGAGTTGATTCCAACTCATAGCAACCCCACGTTCCAGAATAGAACCGTCCCGTAGGGTTTCATAGGCTGTAATCTTTATTGGGAGCAGATCGCCAGGTCTTTTTCTTGTGGAACCACTTGGTGGGTTTGAACTGCTAACCTTTTGGTTAGCAGCTGAGAGCTTAGCATTGCACCAGTAGTGCTTGTTGTAGTGGGACATTGGTAAGATCAAATTCCTTCCCATGGGCTGCGAAATCCCTCATGATCTAGGCTTTGCTTTCTTCCCATGTGCCAAGGTCATTGTCACCACAGGACATTTGCACTTACTGTGTGTGCAGCCTCACCTCAAAATAAACTCCTGATCACCCAGTCACTTTCTTTTTTACCACCCAAATTGACCTTCCTGATGGCTCTCATCTGAAATGAGCTTCTTGTGCGTTTTATTTACTTCCTCACTCCCCAAACTCCCTCCTCTCGCTGCCAGAGTAGGTACGTGATGACAGCAGAGATCTCATGTGTCCCTAACAGCCGCCCAGCATCTCATGTGGCATTTCCAGCTTCCACAAGGCTGGACGCAAAACAGCAGAGATTTGCTGAGTTGCAGTGAATTTAGAAATACCTGTACTTCACCCAGCGTGCCTTGGGCTGAGAGAGAAAATTGTGTTCGTCATCAGAGCTGAGTAGATTCGTCAGTTTTTGAAGTTCCCTGGCTGTATAGTCTTGATCCGTTCAAGGTAATGAAAGTTTTGAACAGATTTTTGGGAACAATCTGAGTGTGTGCTTTTAACAGAAACTTAAGCTTCAGCTCACCAGCGATGGTTGTCCGTCTACCTTGTAGCTGAAAATACGGTTATTATTTCAGCCTCCTAATACTGCTAGTTCAGATATATATGCCCGGTTATGGAATGGCCGAGACTATGCTTCAGCATGCTTACATTGATATTTTTGCCTCACTTTGGGTATTTTTCATTAACAGGTAACTGAGGAGGGAAAACAGGCCAAAAAATAAACCCTGGACATAAGAAGGGATTGGCGTACGCTTCGCTCTGAGTAAGTGGAATTGTAAAATGGATTTCTTGTTCCATAATGAATGACCTGTCAACCTCCTCTCTAGTTTCTGTGCTTAAAAAAATAAATATTACTGAATTGGCTTTATGGACTGGAAATGGTGAGGATGACTCAAGCTTTCTTGTAAGAGGTGATTTTGCTAGCAGAGAGATGCAGTTTATCTCCATCAGTGCTTTATAACGACTTCCCTTTTTTTAGCCCCTCGAAGCCAGATGTACATTTTTAGTGAAGAAAAACCGAGATGAGGATTAAAACACGCACGCTGTAGAGAAAAGTATAGTTTCTGATCTTGTCTCCCATATAAACTTGAGGTACTTATTTTTCCTCAAAAAACTGGTTTATTAGGGGAAAAAAACCAAAAAACATTGTTGACCCATTTATCTGCTGCACGTTCCTTTTATCTCATATGTTCTGAGAATGGGTTTGGGAAATGATGGGCCGCCACGTAACTACTGGTGAGCTGGCCAGAATGTTCCTTAAAAACCTTGTCATGGCCTATGAGACAGACTCCTGGGGAGGCATTTTCCTTCAGTCTAGGGTCTACATGAACTATTGTCAGAGTAGCGAGAACCCAGACTCCTTCAGGACGCGCCTTCTGTGGTCTGGCACCGCCACCTGGGCTGTCATATTTTACCCAGTTTGCACTGGGGCCTGTTTCTTACCTTCATCAAGAACATTTTTCTGTATGAAAGATCTTATGTTTCTGGGGTGAGCATTGTTTGAACCTGCTATCTGGCGCACTGGGAGTGTACACAGATGTGTGACGTGTGTTGGCTCTTGGAGTAAGGTGTTAAAGCTGCGTCATGGAAAAGTGGGCCAGCACAAAGCTGTGGTGTGGGTATGTGTCCAGCGTATGGTGCAGACGCTCTTCGCGGTGAGAAGTCTGAGGAAAGGTCTGTCTACTGTCAAAAAAGGCAGCAATGGGCAAGGGAGACTCAGGCTGGGATTTATAGTGGGTAGGATTTCAGCACACACAGATGAAGTGTGTTCTAGGCATTGGCTTCTTTGAACAAAGCTGATGAGACAGGAAAAAGGAAGCATTTTTTTTTAAGAAAACAATAGGTAAGCCAGTCCTTTGGTGGTGTAAATGGTGAACATGCTTGGCTACTAAGTGAAAAATTGTAGATATCAGTCTACCCAAAGGCACCTTAGAAGAAAGGCCTGGCAATCTTCTTCTGAAAAATCAGGCATGGAAAAACCCTATCAGCACAGTTCTATTCTGATACCGTGGGGTCGTCATGAATCAGGGCCAACTCAGTGGCAGTTTTTTTTTCTTCTATGTTAACCACCTGGAAGTGTTTATAAGGTTTCGTCAGGGTCTTGAGAGCCCCCAGCTGTACGGTGTATTGCTCTGGGGCTGCCATATGTTTGTTCAGGGCATGTGGAGTGTGTGTTGCTTTTCCCAAAAACTTGAGTGGTGCTTTCTCATTGGACTCTGATGACTGTCCTTTTAGAGGTCTTGGTGACAGAGGTTGTTAGCCCATTCTTGGCCAGTTCCTTTTTATTCATGAAATCCAAGGTCATTGTCATTGAGATGAGCCATGACTTTTTTTTTTGGTCAGTTTAATTGACTATTTATTTGTTTATTTTCCTACATTTTGTTTATTTTGTTGTTGAGATTATAAACAGTGAAACATACACCATTTCAACAGTTTCTACCTGTACCATTTAGTGATATTGATTACATTCTTCGAATTGTGCAACCATTCTCACCCTCCTGTTCGGAGCTGTTCCTCCCCCATTAACATAAATTTCACTGTCCCCTGAGGTTCCTATCTAGTCTTTAAAATTTCTGTTTCAGTTTGATCCCATATAGATATATCTTAAGAGAGCATAATGCTCAAGGTAGACCTTTTTTACTAGTTAAGCTAGACTATTGTTCAGTTTTAAGATGACTTCAGGGGATATTATTTGGTTTAAGGTTTAAAGATTATCTCAGGGCAGTAGTTTCAGAGATTCATCTACCCTCCATGGCTCCAGGAAGTCTAGAGTCCATGAGAATTTGTGATTCTGTTCTGCAGTTTCCCCCTTTTAATCAGGATTCTTCTATGCAGTCTTTGATCAAAATGTCCCTTAATGGTAGCCGGGCACCATCCAGTTCTTCTGGTCTGATGGCAAAGGAATGGTAGCCGGGCACCATCCAGTTCCTCTGGTCTGATGGCAAAGGAGGCAGTTGTTCATGGAGATAATTAGCTACATATTCCATATCCTCCTCCTATTCCTGGCTCTCCTTCTTCCTCTCTTCCTCCAGGTGAACAGACACCAATTGTTGTGCCTTGGATGACCGCTTGCAAGCTTTTAAGACCCCAGGCACTACACAGTGACTCTAGGAGGTAGAACAGAAGCACTAAACATATTATTAGGCCTGTTAACTGGAATGTCCCATAAAACCATAAACTCTAAACCTCCAAACTAAGGAACCAAAACCTGTGAGGTTTTTGGTTTTACATAAACAGCCTTAGCAGCTACTCTTTTTGTTGTTGTTGTAAATACATCTGTGACACAACTTTTGCCAGTTCAACTTTTTACAGGTGTACGATTTATTGACAGCAATTATAATAATTGACTGTAACCTTACCCTTAATGTGATTTTTTTCCATCACTGTTAACCCCTCTTTTTCCTCTCCCTTCCGCCCCTGGTAACCACTAATAAACTTTGGTCTCTGTACATTTATCTTTTCTAGTCTTACTGTACAGAAAGCCTGGTGGTGTAGTGGTTAAGAGCTACAGCTGCTAACCAAAAGGCTGGCAGTTCGAATCCACCAGGCGCTGCTTGGAAACCCTATGGAGCAGTTCTAATAATAAGATCATACAGTATTTGTCTTTTTGCAATTGGATTATTTCACTGAGCATAATGTTTTCAAGCTCCATCCATACTGTAGCAGGTATCAAGACTTCATTTTTCCTACTGGCTGAGTAACATTCCACTGTATGTATGGTACCACATTTTGTTTATCCATTCATCTGTTGATGGGCATTTAGGTTGTTTCTACCTTTTGGCTACTGTGAATAGTGCTGTGATGAACACTGGTGTACAAGTCTCTTTTTGAGTCCCTGCTCTCTAGTCTTTTGGGTATATGCCTAGGAGTGGAATTGCTGGGTCATATGGTGGTTGTATTTTTAGTTTTTTTGAAAAACTGCCATACTGTTTTCCGCAACAGCTGTACCATTTTGCATTCCCACCAGCAATGGGTAAGGGTTCCAATTTCCCCACATCCTTGCCAACATGTTATTTTCTAATTTTTTAAAAAATCCTCGCTATCCTAGTGGGAATGAAATGGTATCTCATTGTGGTTTTGATTTGCATCTGTCTGATGGCTGATGACGCTGAGCATCTTTTCATGTGTTTGGTGGCCATTTGAATGTCCTCTTTGGTGAAATATCTATTCATGTCCTTTGTTGATTTTATGATTGGGTTATTTGTCTTTTTGTTGTTAAGTTGTCAAAGTTTTATATACATTTTGGT
>NW_004444070.1:411225-412343 GCF_000243295.1 Trichechus manatus latirostris | reverse complement strand
TGGAGAGATTATTCAGCAGGTGGGGGCTACATTCATGGTTGGGGGTGGGGTGCAGTGGGGTATGTTGCTTATCTATTTTACCAAACCAGTAAAGCCTCATATGACCCAGCAGTCCCAATCCTGGCTTAATACTCAAAAGATGAAAGCAGGAACGCAAACAGAAACCTGCAGGCCAGTGTTGATTGCAACACTGTTTACAATAGCCAAAAGGTAGAAACAGCCTAAATGTCTACCGACAGACAAAAACGGGGTCCATTCAGACAATGGAATATTACTCAGCCGTAAAGAGAAATGAAGTTCTGATACATGCTGTAACATGGATGAACCTTGAAAACAGTATTGAATGAAATGTCAGACACAAAATGACAAATATTGTATGATCCCACTTTAAAAAAAAATAGGCAAATGTATAGAGACCAAAGCTTGGTTACCAGGGGCGGGAGGGAGGGGAAAGGGAAGACTCATTACTTCTGGGGCACTGAGTTTCTCTTAATAGTGGTGGAATAAGTTGGAAACGGATAGTGGTGATGGTTGCACAACATGATGATCATAGTCACTGTCCCTGAATTGTATATGTAAAAATTATTGAATTCTGAATGTTTTATTACTTGCATTTTTATCACACACACACACACACACACACACACACAGAAGCTAAAGCCTTATGGGCATTCTCTGAATCACAGTTAGAGAATTTAAAGACCGTGAAGTCTGTGTGGATCTTCCAGTAGGACAGTGGCTTTTTGTGGTCTCCAGTTGATGAGAAGTCCCTGATGACATCCTGTTTGATAAATCAATTCAGCTCTTTTTTTTTCTCCCTTCCACTCTGTGGTTCAGATTTATTCAGTGTTCTTTTCTTTCAAACAACATTTCTTTTCAGTGGCTTTTTTCCCACATACCCAAAGTACACACTTGGAGAGCCCAGAACGCTCTCAGGAGGCCCTGTAGAAACTCGCTTTCCCTGGAGAAGCTACAGGTATCAGCCTCCTCTCCAACCCAGAAAGAGCCCTGATGGCACAGTGGTTAAGTGCTCAGCTGCTAACTAGAAGGTTGGCTGTTCAAACCCACCCAACAGCTCTGCGGGAGGAAGACCTGGCGATTGCTCTCATAAAGATTAC
>NW_004444070.1:408471-409414 GCF_000243295.1 Trichechus manatus latirostris | reverse complement strand
GATGTATAAAATGGTCCCCTGTGCCCGCCCACTTCTGACAGTCATCCTCACTATGATATCCCTTCTTGGGACCATGCTTTTTTTAGCCGTTGGCCACAGGCATCTCTAGCAGAGATATATGACAGCCCACCACCTGCCTCACTCTTACTGAATCTGCTTCCCTCCTTCCACCCACTATGACTTTACTTTTCTGCCAAAGTACAAACTTGTGTTCTATGTGTGTAAACTTTGAGACACTTTGCAATCAATCTGATGAGGTTTTATCTTTATGTTAAAGGATTCTTGATTACTCTGAAATTTTGGTGTCTGTAATATAAACTTCGTCCGCAGAAATTACTGCTCTGAATTACAGTCTGACTTGGTTCTAGAATGTTATCGCAGTTCTTAATCCTAAAGGATTGGCATGTTTACTTCTTGTTGTGTGTTGTTGATTCCAACTCGTAGCAACCCCATGTGACAGAGTAAACTGCCCCATAGGGTTTCCTAGGCTGTAATCTTTACAGGAGCAGATTGCGAGGTCTTTCTTTTCTCCTGCGGAACCGGAACCGCTGGTGGATTGAAACCACTGACCTTTCAGTTAGCAGCCAAGTGCTTAACTTTTGTGTCCTCAGGGCTCCTTATGTTTACTTGTAAGGGCATGTTTTAAGTCAAATTAGTTTGTAAGTTTATTTACACCGAGCAGTCAAAGCAGGTGTCTTTGACATTTTGGTATAAAATAGGCCAAGAGAATTGATATTTACTCTCCATGTATTCAGTAGTTGTGCCTTCTGAATGCTAGGTTCTGGGGATAGACGAGTGAATAAAAGAAGCACTGTGTTTGAGTCTACCCAGAGGTGCCTCAGAAGAAAGGCCTGGTGATCTACTTCTGAGAAATCAGCCATTGAAAACCTCAGGGAGCACAGTTCTCCTCTGACACATGTGGGGGTTTCCTATGAGTTGGTGT
>NW_004444070.1:406531-407315 GCF_000243295.1 Trichechus manatus latirostris | reverse complement strand
TTTAGAGTGCCTTTTTTTCCCATTAATTGAATTATCACTGCTTTTGTTCCTGTTTTGGGCCAGAACCCTTCGTATTGGAGGTGCTGCCCTTGAGAGTGATGAAGGCCACATTATTGGCTGACCTTTAATGTTGTTTACACTCCCTTGAAAGACATTTTTCTGGGTGACTATGCTGTAGTTTGCTTACCAAGTATGTATGTCTGGAACACGCCAGGTTTGGGCTGCAGACGTCTTTTCGGGTGGATTTTTCTCGCAGTGTTTGTTTGCATGGACCAGTGTCTTTCTGCATTCCGTAGCTACTTGTCTTTGTCAGCGAGTGTAGGGAGAATGTTCATCTTGTAGGAAATGCTGATAAGCAGGGAACAGATGGATGTTGGGCTCTGGAAACTGCACAACTCTGTGGCGGTGGTGAGTTGCAGGGCCCTGAGTGAAGGAATGCTGGACGGTGGGGCTAGCAAGGGCCGGCGTGACCTCATTGGCCTCAAAATGCCGTCATGCTGTTGGTGATATCGGAGCCCCTAGGTGACGCAAATGGGTTTGTGCTTGGCTACTAACTGAATAGTTGGAGGCTTCAGTCCACCCAGAGGCACCTTAGAAGAAAGGCCTGGTGATCTGCTTCAGAAAAATCAGCCATTGGAAACCCTATGGAGTGCAGTTCTACTCTGACACACATGGGGTAGCCATGAGTCGGAGTTGACTCGGCGGCAACTGACAACATCATCGGCCATAACCCAAACCAAACCTGTTGTCATCGAGTCGATTTTGACTTATAATGACCCTAGAG
>NW_004444070.1:388233-404944 GCF_000243295.1 Trichechus manatus latirostris | reverse complement strand
AATGTAAATTCCTTGAAGCAGATACTAGGAGGCATGCTGTTACTTATGTTTGTAGGCTATTATTGTTTTTCCTAAATATTTGTGAATGTGTGAATCACTGTGTGTGTCAGCTGTGAAGAGTGAAGCAGGAACGGGGAGGGAGGGAGGGAGGGAGGCGGCAGATGAATTCCTTTTCAGCAGGGAGTGAAGTGTCTTGTTCTAAGGGGAGGAAGGAGATGGTGGGTGTTCATGGGCCGTGCACCGACAAACTCTCTCAGGGTGGCCATTGCAAGCACAGATCTCTTTGTTGTTGCTGAGAATATGCACAGCAGAACATGCAGCAACTCAGCACTTTGCTACACGCACAACTCAGTGACATTCTTCAGGTTGTGCAGCCATTCTCACGCCCCTTTTCTGAATTGTTCCTCACTCGTTAATATAAACTCATTGCCTTCTAAGCGTCCTGTCTGACCTTTCAGGATGCAGGCACGGATTTTAAATTGTGGGGTGATGGACCTTGAGGCCACCGTCTGTGGGCTAGCAAATCACAGCTCCTGGGTTGCCAATTCTGCCCCATTTAGGGGTGGGTTTTCTGATTTCCTGCACCAGGAACTCCCATCATCGGTGGAGTTGGACATGGGCATCACAGTCATGAGATAACGGGCTGTGTGGATCCCTGGAGTGAGCTGTGGAGGGACTCGAAAACATGCCCTGTTTATTTTGGGAAGACGTGATCGGGAGGTGACGGACCTTAGTCATTCACAGGTGTAATTGTCATTTACACAGTGCAGGCCCCTCTGCGTTTGGAAATTCTGGATTCATCGGATTAGATGTCAGAAGCCCTGGGTGGCTACTTCTAGGGAAAAGTCTTCGTTTTCACTGAGCCCCATGGGAGAAAGACTGTGTATTGAAGAGAATAAGGGAATGGTTTGGGGTGCGTGCTGTTTTACAACTCTGCATTCTGCCACCAGTTGCTATGTTGACTCCTGGCGACCCCAAGTGTGCTCTGTAGGGTTTGCAATGCTGATTTTTTGTTTTTGGAAGCGGATCACCAGCCCTTTCTTCCAAGGTGCCACTGGGTGGACTCAAACCTCCAACCTTTTGGTTAGCAGCAAGTGCGTTAACTGTTTGCACCCCGCAGTGACTCCTTTCTCCCCACCAGAGCCTTTTCATCACATTATGCTCCTCTCCCCTCCTCTTGGGAAGAGAGTGAAAGAGAGAGTATAGAGCTGTTTCTCTCTCGTGCATGGGACCTGAACGTTCTTCATCCTCTGAGTTTGAGACGAAGTCAGAGAATGGGACAGGTGAAGAGGGGATAACTGGGGACTTCCTTATCTGAGGGAATCGTTAAGTAGGTTCGAGCCATTTAGGGAGGGGCCATGCTTGACAGGCTTTTATATATGTTAAAGTCATATGTCATTAAACCGTTGTCACTGCTGTTGTTGTTATTGGGAAACGAAGGACTGTAGAAAACTTCATTGTACTTCTTGAATCCCGAGAAACTTCACTTAGCTAAGACCCGGGTTTGATCCCCAGCCAGTGCACCTCCTGCGCAGTCACCACCAATCTGTCAGCGGAGGCTTGCGTGTTGCTGTGATGCTGAACAGGTTTCAGCAGGGCTTCCAGACTAAGAAGGACTAGGAAGAAAAGCCTGGCGATCTTCTTCTGATCAGGCAGTGAAAACCTGATGGATCACAACGGTCCCCTCCCTGATGGACCGTGGGGATGGCGCAGGACTG
Organism: Trichechus manatus latirostris; assembly: GCF_000243295.1. NCBI lineage: Eukaryota > Metazoa > Chordata > Mammalia > Sirenia > Trichechidae > Trichechus > Trichechus manatus. The sequence goes on along the minus strand of NW_004444070.1, from coordinate 403,226 downwards.
GGCAGCATTTTGTTCCATTGCACACAGGGTCGCCATGAGTCGGGGCCAACTCAACAGCAGGGAACAGAAACAACAAAAAAGACCTTTTTCACATGAGGTCTAACTTTATAATTATTCACAAACAATTTTTTTTTTTTTTTTTACTTCTCCACAAGTCTGTTTCAGGGAGTCCCGTTAAACTTGCATGTTCAGGGTTTTGGGGTTGCAGGGTTCCTTCACGTCTGCACGTTCTTATCTCGTGATCTCTTTGTTGATGATTCATTTTACTATTTCTTGCTCACCAAGTAGGACAGAAAGGTGACAGAGCTCACAATTTGCGCCATATAGCTCAGAAGAGTCCAGTGGGAAAAGGATTTGGGTGCAGGTTCCCAGAAAGGAACTTTCTAGGGCTCTGGTTCTCAGCTGGGGCAATGTTTGGAGGTATTTTTCATTGTCGTGTGTGGGGAAGGGATGCCACTGGCATGCAGTGGGTGGAGACCAGGGGTGCTGCTGAGCATCCTGCAGTGCACAGGAGAGGCCCCACCACTCAGAGCGTCAGTGGTGCCAGGTAGAGACTGCCTACACCAGGGCCCTTTTCACCTGCTCAGTGTGGCAGGGAGGTTTGGCCAAGGCCCTGTGCTGGCCAGATGAGCAGCCCTCCAGATTCGGAAAGGAAGTTGGAAATGTTAGGGTCAAGGAAAAAGGAAGCCTAAAACCTACTTCATGTTGAGCAAAGCGGAGACCCCGGAGAGCTGGTGGAGGCAGAGGAGCCCCGGGCCTGGTGATTTTCACTTCGATTCCGTCGAGGTTTCTGTCGGAGAAGGCTGCCCCTCCTGTTTCCTTTCAAGCTGGAGCCAAGTGTTCCCCGAGGAGGGATTAGGAGAATCAGGCTGGGCCTTTGCTAAATAAACATATCAGGAAATGCCAACATCTTTACAAGAAGGCGGCTAGCTGTTTTCAGAGTGTTGTGCTCTGTGGTGTGGGGGTTGACGCTGTGTAACAAACGCATGTGGCTTCAGCTGCATCCTGTGAGTGCTGTAACTGTTTCCAGCTAGAACTCTCAGCTCTTCTGCATTCCTGCAGCACTCTAGTTAATGTTTAAACAGCGTCTTCCTAGTAGCTTTAAGTGTGATTTCTGATGTTAGGGCCATATCCTTGTAACCCACCTTACAGTAATTAGGCCTCTAAGCAGAACCACAGCTGTTGGTCAGTCTTTCCTACCTGGTGGCTTGCGTGTTGCTGTGATACTGGAATTGATGCCACTGGTCCTTCAAGTACCAGCAGGGCCACCCGTGGTGGACAGGTGTCTGCAGAGCTTCCAGACTAAGACAGACTAGGAAGAATGGCCATCTACTTCCAGAAATTAGCCATTGAAAAACCTTATGAATCACAACAGAACATTGTTTGACTCGCTCACTTTGTGCACATCATCAGGAGGGATCAATTGCTGGAGGAAGATATTGTGTTTGGTGAAGCAGAGGGCCAGCAAGGGTGATAGAGACCCTTGGTGAGATGGACTGGCACGTAGCCACGATGATGGACTCAGATTTGCTGGTGATCGTGAGGATGACACAGGATCAGGTGGTATTTTGTTCTTTTGTACGTAAGGTCGCCATGAAGCCAGAGTCGATGGCAGCTATCCACCTACTTACCTACCTACATACCTATCTACCTACCCACCTACCTACCTACCTACCCACCCACCTACCTACCTACCTACCTACCCGCCTACCATCCATCCGCCCACTCATCCATCATCTATCACCTCCGCATCTGTCTGTCAACAGAACGCTTCTTTGTGAGCAGTTTGCTGATGCTTCCCTTGCGTTTTGTTGGGACACTAATTCCAGCAGTAGGAGCCTTACAAAAAGGGAATTGAAAAAGCAGACTTTACTTTTTAGAGCAGTTTTAGGTAGAGAAAAATTGTGCAGAAAGTACAGAAGGTACCCATATGCCCCCTTCTCCCTGCCATACCCATCGTTGCTCCTATTATTACCACCTCACATTCCTGTGGAGCATTTGTTATAACTGATGAACCAGTATTGACACGTGATTAACACTGAAAGGTATGGTTTACATTAGCGGTCACTCTGTGTTATACAGTCCTGTGGGTTTGACAAATGCGTGTCTCGTGTGCATCATCACAGTACGGTGCAGAAATTTCCCTGCCCTAAAAATGCCCGGGGCTCCACCTGTTTATCCCCCCTCCCCTGTGCCCCGGGCAACCACTGACCTTACACTCTCTCGTAGTTTTGCCTGGAAAAGGTAATACTTTAAACATTCCACTCCTTACACTTCTATTCAGTACTCCCCATGCCGTGCATATAAGGAAGACTTCATTATTTTTTTCCAAACGCACATCTGTCACTTCAGCTTGTGATGTTATTTATCCGAGCAGGCACATGGAGAGAAGAGGCTTAGGAATTTAGGATTTATTTCAGGAAATTCAGGTGGATGATTGCTCAACACAGGTCAGCGTGCAACAACAGCGTTAGTGAGTGGGGCTCAAAAGTTTTTGCTATCTTTTTTGTTTTGGGGGGTATTATTATGTTGTTGTCGTCTTTGCTGTTGAGTTGGCTCCAGCGCACGGTGACCTTATGGATGATGTAACAAAATGTTGCTGGGTCCTGCGTGCCGTCTCTGTGACTGTTGGAAAGTTGGAGCCCATTGTTGTGGCTACTGTGTCAATGCATCTCGTGGACGGTTTCCCTCGTCTGCGCTGACCCTCCACCCCACCACCCATGATGTCTCTTCTAGCAATTGGTCTTTCCTGATGACTTGTCCAAAGTAATTGAGTCGAAGTCTCACCATCCGTGCTTCTTAAGTGCATCCTCGTTGTAGTTCTTCTAAGATGGATTTATTCGTTCTGATAGTCCATGGTATTTTGGAGGAGGTAGTGAATACAACTGGGTATTAAAGTTAAATGTGTGGTTTAAAAATTGGGACAAGTATATATATATAAGGAGCCCTGCTGGTGCACTGGTTAAGTGCTTCACCGCTAACCGAAAGATTGGCGGTTTGAGCCCACCATCTGCTTTGCGGGAGGTAGATGCGGCAGTCTGTTTCTGGAAAGATTACAGCCTAGGAAACCCTATGGGGCAGTTCTGCTCAGTCCTTAGGGTCACTATGAGTCGGAATCGACTGGATGGCACCCACCACCACCACCACCATCATCATATGTATAGTTTAGGTACTTGCCTACTAGTTCCTGACATAGACACTGTTAGCGTTTTAACATGGAAATTGTCAAGCACACTCAGAAGTATGTGAGATACTCTGGTGTACTCTCCCCTGCTGTCACCCACCCTCACCCACTGTCGTCAGTGTCTCGACGAGCTTCTCTCACTGTCATTCACCCGTAAGTATTTGAGGATGTATCTCTAGTATAGAAGGTTGTTGTGGTTAGGTGCTGTCGAGTCGTTTCCGACTCACAGCGATCCTGTGTACAACAGAATGAAACACTGCCCGGTCCTGTACCATCCAGATGATCGTTGTTACATTTGAACCCACTGTTGGAGCCACTGTGTCAATCCATGTCCTTGAGGGACTTCCTCTTTTTAGCTGACCCTCCAATTTACCAAACATGATGTCCTTCTCTAGGGACTGATCCGTCCTGATAATGTGTCCAGAGTATGTGAGACGAAGTCTTAACCATTCTTGCTTCTAAGGAGCATTCTGGCTGTACTTCTTCCAAGACACAGACACACTTGTTTGTTCTTTTGGCAGTCCATGGTACTTTCGGTATTCTTCGCCAACACCACAACTCAAAGGCATCAGTTCTTCTTCAGTCTTCTTTAGTCATTGTCCAGCTTTCGCATGCACATTAGGTGATTGAAAGCACCATGGCTTGGGTGAGGTGCACCTTAGTCCTCAAGGTGATATCTTTGCTTTTGAACTCTTTTAAGAGGTCTTTTGCAGCAGATTTGCCCACTGTAATGTGTGTTTTGATTTCTTGACTGCTATTTCCATGGGTGTTGATTGTGGATCCAAGTAAAATGAAGTCATTAAATGATACCATTGTCACCCTGTATCCGTCTCCTAGGACTGCCACGGCAAACCATCACAAGCTGGGTGGCTTAAAACAGCAGAGATTTATTCTCTCACGCTTCTGGAGGGCATAAGTCTGAAATCAAGGCGTCTGCAGGATTGGTTCCTTCTGGAAGCTCTGAGGGAGAACAACAACATGATCTATCTGAGGATTCTAGGGAAGAATCCGTCCTTGACTCTCCCTGCCTCCTGGTGGTTCTTCAACCCTTGCTTGTACACACACCAGCCACGCCCCCCTCTGCCTCGGTCATCACGTGGCCTTCTCCCCTCTGTCTGTGTCTCTTTTCTTTTACAAGGAGCATTCCTCTAGGATTAGGACCCACCTTACCCAGTGTGGACTCATGCTAACTTAATGGTAACATCCTCAAAGATCCTGTTTCAAACAAGGTCATGTTCACAGGTACCAGGAGTTGGAACTCAGCATATCTGTGTGGGCAGACACAGTTCAACCCATAACCGTCACTCTAATCTAATTCAGCTACCCTGAGTGGTTCTTAATTAATGCACAAGCTACCTTAAATCTTTGCTGCTTCATGGTAGGGTTAATTATACAGTCGGTTGTGACTATTGTTGCTAGGGACCGTTGAGTTGATTCCGACTCATAGCAGCCCCATGTGACAGAGTAGAACTGCCCCATAGGGTTTCCTAGGCTATACTCTTTACGGGAGCAGACCGCCATGTCTTTCTCCCGCAGAGCCACTGGGTGGGGTCGAATCGCCAACCTTTTGGTTAGCAGTTGAGCATTTAACTCTTGTGCCACCAGGGCTCCTGATATATGTATGGATACATAAATAAATTAAAAACAGAAAAAAGGAAACTATTGATCTGTTAAAGAGATTAGTTTATAATCAACTTTTATTTAGTAATTATCAATCATGTATGTTTTGTTGTTTTGACTGTAGTAATGTAAACATGATGATAACTCAAGGTAGAGGAAATTTTATAAACTTAAGAGTCTTATTGTTACAAAAACTTTTTAAAAAGTAATGTTTTAAATACAGTTTTTTAGATAAATAAGTTAAGAATAAAAGATTTGCAAGTATAAAATATTTCATTAAGATAAAATTCTCTAAGAAAAGTGGAAATGAAACTAAAATTCAAGGAAGAAAAGAAATTATGTAGTTTTCGACTGTTAAAGTGGAGCTTTTTGTTGTTTCTTGTTTTTTTTTTTAAAGTTCATTCAACGAAACCCAAACCCATTGCTGTCGAGTCGATTCCGACTCATAGATACCCTACAGGACAGAGTAGACCTGCCCCATAGGGTTTCCAAGGAGCGGCTGGCGGGTTCGAACTGTCAACCTTTCTGTTAGCAGCCGAGCTCTTAACCACTGCGCCACCAGACCTCCTTAATTAATTAAAATAGGTATCCAGTTGCTGTAGTAATTAGGTTACATCAGACATGTTTAAAAGAGTGATGTTACAGTTTAATTTTTTGATGTCTATGTTTACAATATGCTAGAAATTTCATCCTTTACATCTAATTAAAATTATGATGTAAAATTTTAGACATCACATAAAATGTGCTCGGTTGCCATTGATTTTTATTGCAAAGTGCATTTACCTGTCATCCCAGCCCTGGGAAGGAGGAGAGGGAGTTTGCTCAGGGTCAGGGGCTTGTGAGTGGTGGGCTGGGGATGAACGCACGCCTGTCTGGCTCCAAATCCGGGGAAAACTGGCCCTGTTGTACAGTCCAAGTTCATGAGAAATGCTCATTTGCTTGAGCTTTGGAACACAGGCTTTCTATTGCAGGCTCTTTATGTGTCTATAAGGCTGTACATCTGTCCTCTTGTGTATATTTAAGGAAGTTATTGGCTGTTTAAAAAAATACACTATGCTTTATTAGGGTTTGGTGTGTATTTTTAAATTTTAAAAAACCGTGTCTCTTGTGTATTTATTGAAATATGCTAATCTGGACCATTCTCATTTATATACCACCCATCAAGAACATCAGAGAGGGGCTTGTTTTGGATGGACCCGTATTTTTTTCTCATCCATTCCAGGTTGATTCTTTGAGGCAAACGATTCAACTGGGTTAGAACTCTTCCATCTTAGCGATGGTTCTAGAATGTGTGTATTCATAATTTAGGTCATGGTTTGTTCTATACTCATTCATTATAACTCATTTTCTTTTTAATGTGTTTATTGGCAATGAATTTAGCCATCAGCTTATTTATATTTTCAGTATCATTTTGAAATGGATACTCTAAGAGAACTTTTATTTATAGTCAGGATAAAAATTACACAAAATTCAGTGTTGACTAGGAGCATCCTTAGGATTATTGTACAGTTGCCACATGGACCAAGTCTCCTGCCTAGTTTGGTGTTGGGATTGACTTTCTTGCTGATAAGTTGCCTGAACTCTCAATTGATTAACCCACAAGCTACCTAACCTGTTGCTACTTTGTAGGGTTAATTATACAAATGGTGGTTGTTAGCTGCCCTGGAGTCCATTCCGACTCGTAGCGACCCCACGTGACAGAGTAGAACTGCCGCGTAGGGTTTCCTAGGCTGTAATCTTTCTGGGGGCAAGTGGCAACTAGCCAGTGATCCTAAAGATGTTAGTCGGTACTTAATTTTGTGTAATTTTTATCCTGACTATAAACAAAAGTTCCCTTGACATTTTAAGGATTGTGCTTGCTCTTGTTTACCCAAAATCAGTGTTGGAACTTGGGAGCGTTTTAAAAAAATCTGCATTTTCAGAGAGTGCTTCTTGGAAGTTTTCCTTCTGAAAGGGATACAAATACAGCTAACAATTTAAATTAGACAGTTTCAGTCATGTGTGGATTTTTATATTCATAACATTGAAGAGTCATTATATAATATTAGTTAGGCTCGAAATATCTCCCCCAAGATCTGTTTATCAATCACAAAAGGAAATGGTAATTTTATGGTGCAGAAACAGGAGATAGCACCTTACCCAGCGATCGAGGTCAGCATCACCGGTAAGAAGACATGTCAGCATCCTATGGCCTTACAAGGCCGTGGTTTCGTTTCTGTGGCATTCTTGCCCAAGATGCCTGACCTCAGTCTCATCATGAGAAATAACCAGATGACCAAATGGAGAGGCCTTCTGCAGACTACCTGACAGTGCTTCTCGAAAGGGTCACGGTCCTGGAGGAGGAGGGAAGACAGAGGAAGGAAGTGCCCCAGAGGAGAGGGCACCCGGGGGGCACGGTGACTACATGGAGTGTGGGATCCTGGGGCAGAAGACGAACACAGACGGGAACCCCGTGATGTCCGAATAAGGGCCAGAGTTGAGTTCATTGTGTTGTGCTGGTGTTGACTTCCTAGCTTTGAGAATTGCTGTGTTTATGGAGGATGGTAACATCGGCGGAAGACAGACCAGTTGCTATGGAGTCACCTCCGACTGCTGGCGACCCCGTGTGTGTCACAGTACAACTGCTCCATGGGGTTTTCAAGGCTGTGACCTTTCAGAAGTAGATCGCCAGGCCTTTCTTCTGAGGCACATCTGGGTAGGTTTGGACTGCTGACCTTTCAGTTAGCCACCGAGCACAATAACCATTTACATTACCTGGGGACTCTGCTAATGATAATAATAGTAATAATTGTTGTTGTTGTTGTTGTTAGGCGTCCTCAAGTCCATTCCGACTCATAGCCACCCTGTGGACAACGGAACAAAACGCTGCCCGCTCCTGCGCTATCCTCATGATCATCATTAAGCTTGAGCCCATTGTTGCAGTTAGCTACTGTGTCAATCCATCTCGTTGAGGGTCTTCCAAGCTACACTGAAGGCATTGGCGAAAAACAAGGCTCCAGGAATTGACGGAATACCAACTGAGATGTAGTAATAGTAGTAGTAATAACAACAGCATCCTTTTTCCTAGCCTGGGTGTGTTGTGAGGATTAGCTTGGTCCTCCCTGGAAAGCTCAGCACAGCGCTGGCCCTTCAGCACATGCTATGCCGATTTGATGATTGTCACTGTCCTCGCCTTACAGAGCGGAAGACAGAGTTCACGCAGGCAGCCAGCTGCTCCCTTCTTCCCACAGATACACTGCTCTACATCCCAGTTACTCGCCTCCCCTCCCCCGGCTGATTGAAGCTATTGCTTATGGTTATTTTAATATTGCTTTTATTTGAAATAATTTTTTAAATTCCTGGAACTCTGTTCACGCATTGTGAAGAATGTAACCAATGTCAGTGAACAATTTCTGTAGAAACGGTTGAATGGGAACCTAAACCGCTGTGTAAACCTTCACCGAAAATACAATAAAATACTATTTAAAAAACCAAACCCTAGAACCTGGAGTGTGTTCCTTTCATCAGGGGTGGAGTGCTGCTTGCTGCTTTGTGCCTGTTATTACCCATAAGTGTGCGGGTGCAGAGATGTACAGGTGTGGGGGGAAGCAGGCCCTGGGGTGTACTGAGGACTGTGGTGGAGTGTGGGGGCCCGTGGGAGGACAAAGGCGCAGTTCTGCCTTCCGGAGGCCAGTGAGGTGGCATGGGCCAGTGCAGTGGTGAAGAAGAGGAGGTTTCTGTGGTCCCAGAGGAGGAAGGCATCCCCCGCAGAGCGGGCAGCCCCAGCAAGGCTCGTAGGGGCACGTTTGGGAAATGGGCTGTGTGGTGCAGGTGGGCAGAAGAAAATGCCTGGGAAACAGGGAACTGGCATGGGGCGGTAAACAGAGCCACTTAGTCCCCTGAAGAAGAGCGTGCAGTTTATTTTTTTAAACTAACTATTTGAGGAGGCAATGGTGGTTCAGTGGGAGAATTCTCACCTTCCATGCCAGAGACTCGGGTTCATTTCCGGCCAATGCAGCTTGTGTGCAGCCAGCACCTGTCTGTTAGTGGAGGATTACATGTTGCTGTGATGCTGAACGAGTTTCAGCGGGGCTTCCAGACTAAGACAGGCTAGGAAGAAAGGCCTGAAGATCGACTTCTAAAAATCAACTGATGAAAACGCTGTGGATCACAATGGTCTTTTCTGCAGCTGATGGCGGGAATGGCGTGGGACCGGGCAGCGTTTTTTTCCGTTGTGCATGGGGGTCGCCGTGAGTCGCAGGCTGACTTGAGGGCAGCTAACATCAACAAGCTATTTGAATAAGGATGTAAAATGCAGTTTTCCCCGTGATAAATGCATTTTTAATTGCTCATTCTCCTAAACATCTTTAAAATTTCTTATCTGTAGATGTTATTTTTTCCTTATTGCTGGCTTCTGTTCCTGTCTTCAAATTTCTGGTTTCTGCTTAATAATTTTGGATCTTCTGTTGTCACTGTTGGCTTCTGTCTCGTCCTTCTTTCATTCGTTTTGATGTGTCAAAGGAAGCTTTCTCTCCAGCTTACCGCATGGCCTTTTCTGGAAGAACGTCCAGTCATGCAGCTCCTTGTGGTGTAGCTGCTTCTTGTCACAGCTCCTCATCTGCCTCGAGTGTCAGGAGTTAGGGAATCTTAGCTTGTGGGTCATTATTTCTACTGCAGGTCAAAGAAACGGCCAGATTATTAGCAAAACCTTCATGTCCGGGCATGCATTCTTTTAATTGTTGTTCTTAGTTGCTGTCGAGTCAAGCTGAATCATGTCGACTCTGACTCCTGGTGATTCCACGTGTGCAGAGTAGAACTGCTCCATAGGGGTTTCAAGGCTGTGACCCGTCAGAACGAGGTCACCGGGCCTTTCTTCTGAGGAGCCTCTGGGTGGATTCCAACCCCCAACCTTTCGACTACTGGTGGAGGGCTTAAATAGTTTCTACCACCTACGGACTCACATTCTTTTAGAAAAGGGATAAATTCACTTCCCAAATTGGGGCGGGAGATGCCGCAATGCTCATTGTCTACCCATTTTACGTGTTGTCATGGGGACCGTGTGGAAAAGATGTTCCCTTTATGAGTTTTACTGTGTGCTGCCTGTTTTTACATGAAGCTTCTTAAGGAGCAGAGGAGAGGGACTCAGTAGTTTATCCCATTGATATTATGGTAGTAGAATTGCACCCATCTGTCGGATTCAGACCCAGTAAAGGCATTCATTCATTCATCCATTTCTTCATCCCTTCATGCAGCAAACATCCACAGAGCTTGTGTTCCAAGCCAGGCGGGATGGTGCTGGTGGTGGTGTTGTGTGCTGTTAAGTCGATACTGACTCATAGTGACCCTCTAGGACAGAGTAGAACAGCCCCATAGAGATTCCAAGGCTGTAAATCTACATGGAAGCAGGCTGCCACATCTTTCTCCCACAGAGCGGCTGGTGGGTTCAAAGCGCCAACCTTCTGGCTAGCAGCTGAGTGCTTAACCACAGCGCCACCAGGGTTCCTTGGCAGGATGGTAGGCACTGGGTCTAAACTAGTTAAACACGGTGACCTGTACAGGGTCTCGTTACTTGATGTGGGTTTGTGGCTTTGTGGTGTACTGAGGTCAGCTAAAGGATATTCGTGTCCTCTTTCCTGTATCTGTAGTCCCTGCGTAGTGCAAATGGCAAATGCGCTCAGCTGTTAACTGAACGGCTGGAGGTTCAAGCCCCCCCAGAGGTGCCTTGGAAGAAATACCTCGTGAGCTTCTGAAAAAAGAGCCACTGAAAACTGTATCGAGCACAGTTCTCCTGTGACACACATAGAATCACTGTGAGTTGGGGTTGACTTGATGGCAACTGGTTAGAAAACAGGGCATGCTCCCTACGTTCACATTTTTCAGGTTCCAAAGAAAACACCGTAAACAGATTAGTATGTTGTTGTGTGCTGTCAAGTCTATTCTGACTCATAGCCACCCTATAGGACAGAGTAGAACTGCCCCATAGGGTTTCCAAGGCTGGAAATCTTTACAGAAGCAGACTGCTACATCTTTCTCCCATGGGGAGCGGCTGCTGGGTTTGAACCGCCAGCCTTACCGTTAGCAGCCAAGGCCTTCAGATTTGTATAGCAGTTGGTAATATGTAATAACTTTCCTGGTTCTAAATGTCCTTATTTTTAAAGAGAAATAGTTGTGTGCAGAAACATTTTTAGATGGAGAATAATATGTTTTGGTTCCCAGGAATTTGTAGGAGGATAAAGAGGCAGAAATCTGATAACACTGGTGTGAATAGTACTCTGTCATGGGAAATTTTCTCCGCGAACAGTTTCCATGTTGATTTTCCTCCCTCCCAGCCTGGTTTTGTGCTCTCTCTGGAATTTATGTAACCTTTCCTCTGCTATCTCTGTTGAAGCCTTCCATGCCCAGATAGAGTGAGAATCATTTTGGAAACTAACTTCTTAAAAATCCAGAGGAAATAGGTTTTAACCGCAAGGGATCTTTGTATTGTTTTCGGTGAGATAAGTACTTCTAGCAAAATGGTATTTTCTGGAGCCAAATATTTTAGGGAAGATAAAGTCCAGAGAAGAGGCACTCACCAGTGGTTCAGAGGTAGAATTCTCACCTTCCATGCAGGAGACCCAGGTTGGATTTCCGGCCAGTGTACTCTGTCAGACGAGGGTTCTGTGTTGCTAAACAGGTTTTAGCAGAACTTCCAGACTAAGATGGACTAGCAGGAAAGGCCTGGAGACCTGCTTCTGAAAATCAGCTAGTGAAAACTTTATGGGTCCCAATGCTCAGATCCTGTTGTACATGGGGTTACCATGAGTTGATGGCTGACTCTCCGGCAGGTAACACCACCATCACCATACTCCTGGTAAGCTAAATTGTTGTAAATGTTTTCGTCTCCCCTCATTTCGATTTAGAAGAGCAAAGAATCAAAAACGGTTGCAGCAATACATCGACAGGGAACTGCTAGAAATTCAAGCCGGATTCAGAGGAGGATGTGGCATCAGGCATATCATTGCTGATGTCAGATGGATCCTGGCTGAAGGCAGAGAATACCAGAAAGGTGTTTACCTGTGTTTTATTGACTATGCAAAGTCATTCGACTCTGTGGATTGTAACAAATCATGGATAACATTGTGAAGAATGGGAATTGCAGAACACTTAATTGTGCTCATGAGGAACCTGTATATAGACCAAAGGCAGTTGTTCAGGCAGAACAAGGGGATACATTGTGGTTTAAAATCAAGAAAGGTGTGCGTCAGGTTTGTGTCCTTTCACCATACTTGTTCAATCTGTACGCTGAGCAAATAGTCCAAGAAGCTAGGCCATATGAAGAAGAACACAGCATTAGGATTGGAGGAAAACTCATTAACAACCTGCGTTATGCAGATAACACAACCTTGCTTGCTGAAAGTGAAGAGGACTTGAAGCACCTACTGATGAAGATCAAAGACCACAGCCTTCAGTATGGATTACACCTTAATGTAAAACAAAAATCCTCACAACTGGACCAGTTAGTAACATCGTGATAAATGGAGACAATATTAAAATTGTCAATATTTTGTCAAATGACCTAAGTTTCATTTTACTTGACTCCACAGTCAGCACCCATGGAAGCATCAGTAAGAAATCAAACGATGTATTCATGACCCCTTTAAAGTGTTAAAAAGCAAAGATATCACTTTGAGGACTAAGATGTGCCGGACCCAAGCCATGGTTTTTTGTTTTTTTTTTAAATTAGAAATAAGAGTTTATTAAAGTTGTTGAATGCAAAATAAATTCATAAAATCAACAGCATTGCTGTTCACCAGCAACAGAAATCCGAAAGCATAATTTTAAAAAAGATAGCTTTTTCAGTGTCAAGAATAATATATAATTTACGTGCATATTTGTATGTACATCATGTATATTCATACATATAATAGAGCACAAAGGGAGTACAGTCATAGAAGCTTCCTAGACACATCCAAGCACCTTGAGGTACTGAGTTACTGCGGCTGAGGTCCGGGGACTATGGTCTAGGGGGACATCTAAGTCAGTTGACATTACACAGTTCATAAAGAAAATACCCTACATCCTACTATGGTGAGTAGTGTCGGCATCTTAAAAGCTTATGAGTGACCATTAAGGTACATCTATTGGTCCCATCCCATCCAGAGCAAAGGAGAATGAAGAAAACCAAAGGCACAAGGAAAATATTAGTCCAGAAGACTAACGGACCATATGAACCACAGTCTCTGCCTGCCTGAGGCCAGAAGAAGTATATGGTGCTGGGCTACCACCACTGACTGCTCTAACAGGGATCACAGTAGAGGGTCCCACGCAGAGTGGGAGGAAAAGGTAGATCAAAATTCAAATTCACAAAAGAAGACCAGACTTACTGGTGTCACAGAGACCGGAGGAACCCTGAGGTTGTGGCACCCGGACACCCTACTAACTCAGAACTGAAGCCACTCCCAAAGTCCCCCTTTCAGCCAAAGATCAGACAGGCCGATAGAACAATCACACACGGGAGGAATGTGCTGCTTAGTTCAGTCAAGTACAGGAGACCAAATGCGTAACATCTGCTGAAAAGCAAAGATGAGGAGGCGGGAAGGACAGGAAACCTGGATGAATGGACACCGGGAACCCAGGGTGGAAAGGGAGAGAGGAGAGTGCCGATACATTGCAGGGATTGCCGTCAATGTCACAAAACAATCTGCGTGTAAATTTTTGAATGAGGAACTAATTTAAAACAAAAAAGAGTACAATATAAGGTGCCTAGGAATAAATTTAACAAAATATATACAAGACTTTTATTGATTAAAAAAAATACTCACTGATGAAGATGAAATTTTGTCGAGACAGCAGTTTTCTCCCAAATCAGTCTATAAATTCCATGTAATTCCAATAAAGATTCTAACAGAATATTTTTCAGAATATGATGAGATGATCATTAAGAGTAAAGGGTCAAGAATAGTCAAAACAGTTTTTAAGAAGAAAAGTAAAATGGGTGTGTGGTGGGGCTAATAATTCCATCATATATCAAGACCTTCTTTATGTTGGCCCAGAAATAGACAGTTAGGCAAATGAGACAGAACACAGAACCTAGATTTCAACCCATTTATATGATAGTGCCTCAGAAGAAAGGCCTGGCAATCTACTACCAAAACATCACAGCTCTTGAAAACCCAGTGGAGCACAGCTTCACTCTGAAGCGCATGGGGTCGCCATGAGTCAGAATCAACTTGACGACAGCTGGTTTGGTTTTGATTTTCATAGATAATAGTGGTGGCATTTAAAATCATAGGAAAAGGACAGCCCCAATGGCGCTGAGGAAAGTGGCTCTCCATCAGGAAAAGGAGAAAATTATATCCAAACCACACTCAGTACATAAATAATTTCCAGATGGTTTAGACTTAACTCACAGCCACCCTATAGCACAGAGTAGAACTGCCCACGGGGTTCCCAAGGCTGTAAATCTTTAGAGAAGCAGACTGCCACATCTTTCTCCTGCATAGCAGCTGGTGGGTTCGATCCCACGACCTTTCGGTTAGTAGCTGAACGCTTAACCACTGTGCTACCAGGATCGCTATGAGTCAGAATCGACTCGACAGTGGTGAGTTGTAAAGACTTAAAGGTAAAAAATATGTATTTTTTAAAGAAAAAAGTGTTATATTTTAATGATTTTTTTCTTAACCAAAATCCAATAAGCACCAACATAAAGAAAAAAATATTGATGCTTTTGGTTTATTAAAATTTAAATTTTCTTTATAACAAAAGAGACGAGATACAAAGTGAAGGGACGAGCCACTTACTTGCTGCTCATCTAACCGTCATTGTTAGATGCCCTCGAGTCGATTCCAACTCATAGCACCCCATGTGACAGAGCAGAACTGCCGCATAGGGCCTTCTAGGCTGTGATCTTTACCGGAGCAGTTTGCCAGGTCCCTCTCCCGCAGTGTCACTGAGTGGGTTCAAACCTCCAGCCTTTCAGTTAGCAGCGAGAGCTTAACTGTTGCACCACCAGAAGCCATGGTATTTTCAAATGCCTCATATGCACGGGAAGACGGGACAGTGAGTAAGGAAGACCAAAGAAGATTTGATGCCTTTGAATTAAGGTGTTGGCGAAGAATGTTGAATATACATACCATGGACTGCCAAAAGAACGAACAAATCTGTCTTGGAAGAAGTACAGCCAGAATGCTCCTTAGAAGCAAGGATGGCAAGACTACGTCTCATATACTTC
>NW_004444070.1:343635-388133 GCF_000243295.1 Trichechus manatus latirostris | reverse complement strand
AACAAATCTGTCTTGGAAGAAGTACAGCCAGAATGCTCCTTAGAAGCAAGGATGGCAAGACTACGTCTCATATACTTCGGACATGTTGTCAGAAGGGACCAGTCCCTGGAGAAGGACATCAGGCTTGGTAAAGTAGAGGGTCAGCGAAAAAGAGGAAGACCCTCAATGAGATGAACTGACACAGTGGCTGCAACAGTGGGCTCAAACATAGCAACGATCGTGAGGATGGCGCAGGACCGGGCGGTGTTTCGTTGTGTTGTACATGGGTTCGCTATGAGCCGGAACCAAGTCGACAGCACCTAACATCAACAGCTAGTAACTTTAATGCGTTTATTTTATTTTAATTTTTATCTTGAATTATTAGCTTTACTGGTATTTTTCTTGGCTTCTCTGCACACCTGTCTCCGCTCCATCCCTCCAAATGCCATACTTTGTGTATCCTCCCTCTGGCAGCTTGGCCCTTTAAGTAGTCACCTTTGATGTTTCAGAACTTAAATTTCATCCTGAGCACAGTGTCAGCTACCAGACTCTAGCGGAGTATCAGAGCTTCAAAGGTTTCTAAAGAAAGTTAAATAAAGTAAAATAAAACCTCTCTGCCTGCGACTTCTTAGGTTTCCCGGTTTTGTAATCTTAAAATGTATACACATCAGAATAGATGAGTTCTCTCCCTTTCCTGGTCTTTTGCCTCCGAGACGTTTTCCCTTCTATCTCTGTATTTGCACAGCTGGTCTTGCCTTTGAATGGGGTTATGTCAGTTATGCTTTAGGTTAGAAACTCCTGGGCAGAGTGGGAATTGCTTTGGCAGCTTAGGGCAAGGGCTGTGGGGCTCCTGACCCTCCTAATAAGGAGAGGTTGGCATGTGCAAAGTGGCCTTCTGCACACGGTGAGGGCTGTTCTCCCTCTGCCCTGTGTTACTCCATTAAGTTGACGCTGACTCACAGAGACCCCATGTGTGTCAGATTAGAACTGTGCTCTATAGGGTTTTCAGTGGCTGATTTTTTTGGAAACAGGTCACCAGGCCTTTCTTCTGAGGTGCCTCTGGGTGGACTCAAACCTGCACAGTTTCAGTTAGGAGCCGAGCTTGTTCACTGTTTGGACAACCCAGGGACTGCACAGCCTAGGAAACAGACAGACAAACAAACCAGTTGCCGTGGAATCCATTCCAACTCCTGGCGACCCCATGTGTGTGATAGTAGAACTGGGCTTTATAGGGTTTTCAGTGACTGCTTTTTCGGAAGTAGATCACCAGACCTTTCTTCTGAGGTGCCCCTGGGTGGACTCAAACCTCCAACCTTTCGGTTAGCGGCTGAGCGTGTTGAACTATTTGCATCACCCAGGGACGCCTTGGACCGAGGAAGGACAGTATTAAAAATGTGGCTTGCACACGCTACGGGGGAAGGCAACACGACTAGACTAAACCAAAGCTGAGAAGTTTCCTGAATACAACCAAACGCTTCGAGGGACAGAGTAGCAGGGGAGGGGGTCTGGGGACCATGCTTTCAGGGACATCTAGGTCAATTGGCATAACAAAGTTTATTAAGAAAATGTTCTGCATCCTACTTTGGTGAGTGGCGTCTGAGGTCTTCAAAGTTTGCAAGTGACCATCTGAGATGCATCAGTTGGTCCCAACCACCTGGAGTAAAGGAGAATGAAGAACACCAAAGACATAAGGAAAGGATTAGCCCAAGAGACAGAAAGGGCCACATAAACCAGACTTCATCAGCCTGAGACCAGAAGAACTAGATGGTGCCCAGCTACCACCAGTGATGGCCCTGACAGGGAACACAACGGAAAGTCCCTGATGGAGCAGCAGAAAAGTAGGGTGCAGAACTTAAATTCTAGTAAAAAGACCAGACTTAATGGTCTGACTGGACTGGAGGAACCCTGGTGAGCATGGCCCCCAGACTCTCTGTTAAGCCAGAACTGAAACAATTCCCGAGGCCAACTCTTCAGACAAAGATTGGACTGGACTGTGGGACATAAAATGATACTCATGAAGAGTGTGCTTCTTAGCTCAAGTAGATACATGAGACTAAATGGGCAGCTTATGTCCGGAGGTGAGATGAGAAGGCAGAGAGGGGTCAGGAGCTGGTTGAATGGACACAGGAAATCAGGGTGGAAAGGAGGAGTGTGCTGTCACAGTATAGGGAGAGCAATTAAGGTCACATAACAATGTATGTACAAATTTTTGTATGAGAGACTAACCTGAATTGTAAACTTTCACTTAAAGTACAACAACAGCAAAAACATGGCTTGCCCAAGGCCATCTACAGCTAGAAGATGGTGCAGTTAGGAGATGGTGCAGTTCCACCAGTAGTGCAGATTTTGGCCAACAGTAAGTGTGAGTCAGTGTACTATTATTACATGTTGACTGCAGTTGCTGACAGTCTGGTGTCTTACATCCCTGCTGCTAAGAGGCAACTAATTACATTGTGTTTGAAATGTAAATACCTTTTTGCTCAAATGTTAATATTGTTTCAGTTTTTCAACTTAGGGGGGTACATGTAATAAATAATTCCCTTAATAGATCCAAGGATTGCACATTCCTCAGACGCTGGCTCATTAGATGTGTTCTTTGCAATGACTTGCCAGTTTTTAGGAGGATGGAGATGAGGATGAAAGGGAATCCTTAACCACAACTTGATGGTGATACTGTGGTAGTGAATCCTTAGAACATTTAAAGAATTAAAAGCCCTTCATGCAAACCTAGGAACTCGGGTGGTGCAGTGGTTAAGCACTCAGCTGCTAACTGAAAGGTCAGCTGTTCGAACCCACCAGTTGCTCCGCAGGAGAAAAATGTGGCAGTTGGCTTCCATAAAGATTACAGCCTGGAAACCTTATGCGACAGTTCTGCTCTGTCCTGTAGGGTTGCTGTGAGTCGGAATTGACTCGATGGCAGTGGGTTTTCATGCAAACCAGCACAGTTTATAAACTGAGACTTTTGTGCCCCAACTTAGTTTGCTACCAGTGTGAATTTTAAATGGTGTCAGGTTTTCACAAGTGAGGTCTTGGCAACAGAGTCGTACACGTCCACGTGGTCGGAATGACATTGAGCATCATGCTGTGGTACATGCAAAATAATACACTGTGCACTCCTGCAACAAGGGAGAAGTTGTTCCTGGTGTTTTCAGTTATTGGTTTTAATTTTTTTAAATCTAATATGAAAGAGAACTAAAAATCACATGCACAGAAGCCCTGCAAGTATGATTTTTTTTCCTGTTTCAATTTTGTGAAATAACTTATATTGTAAATAAAATCACAAGGCATTTTTTTAGCCTGTAATAGAACAAGCTGTTGGTGGCTAATGCGGGTGAATGTTGTAGACAAATACGTGACTTCATCGATGATGCAGAAATGTGATGTTTTTGAAAACTACTCGAAGATACTGAACTGTGCAAGGCGCATTTGTGCATTTGGTCAGCTGCATCATCTGCCTGCTGGCAGTGGGAATGAGTGTATTATGGTGCGCTCACTTGATGCACGTTGATAGGAGCTTTCCCTGGTGCACAGTAATTTAGGAGACCTACAAGGTGTTCAGATAATGGGACCATCCCTCAAGGTGCTAAGGAGTCCTTAGATGACACTCGGCTACTAACCAAAAAGGTTAGCGGTTCGAGTCCACCCAGAGGGTCCTCAGAAGAAAGGTCTGGTGATCTACTTTTGAAAAATGAGCCATAGAAAACCCTGTGGATCACAGTTCTACTCTGACGCACATGGGGTTGCCGTGAGTGGGGGTCAATTTGATGGCAACTGGTTTAGTTTTTCCCCAGGTGCATGTCTTGTTGAGAAGGTCCGACGTGTTTATAATTAATTGATTAACTTCCTAAATCTAGATAGCCGCAGAAAACAAGGAATCAGTGAAATTGGCAATTGGCCAGGACCCGTGGTTCTCTACTGAGGGTGATTGTGCCCCCCCAGGGGTCACTCAGCAATGTCTAGAGACATTTTGGGTTCTCACAATTGGGAGGTGGGGTATACACCTGGCATCTAGTCGGTGGAGACCAAGGGGGCTGCTAAACACCCTACAGTGCAAAGGACGGCCCCCACCACAGAGAATGATCCACCCATACAACAGAAAATTTTAAAAAAGGTTCCCCCACTTAATGCCAGTTGCACCCTCCCCTCACCTTGTGGCAAGCAGAAATGTCTCCTGAGCACATGGTCGCAGCTGTTCGGGAACCACTGCTGGAAACTCTTGGAAAGCTCTGGAATTAACCATGTAAGCCCCCCTCCTTTCAAGGGAGCCCAGAGAGGCAAAGTAACTCCCCCAGGCTTGAGTGGCTCCTTGGCAGGGGCAGAAATAGAAGCCTGGGCTCAGTCCTCATCCAGAGCCTTCCCGTGGACACCGCCATGCCGAGTTCTGTTGTACTCCCTGGGAATGGATGCGGTAGGATCTCAGGGCGACCTTCTGGGCTGCTTTAATCTTGTATTGTTTTAGATGCCAATTGAAGATCATTCCTGGAGGCTGGCAGATGTGTGACCCCTGCGTGTCCAAGTAGTGCAGAAACATGACAAATCATGGTAGAACCTTCCTGATGTAAATGCAGATACAGACTAGAGGTTGTCCAGTCATTTGCCATGGAGGCGATTCCAACTTATCATGACCCTCTGTGTGCAGAGAACTGCTCCATGGGGTTTTCAAGGCTGTGATCTTTTGTAAGCCGATGGCCAGGCCTTTCTTCCGAGGAGGTTTGGGTGGTCATGAACTTCCAGCCTTTCAGTTGGTAGTCGAGTGCATTAACTGTTTGCACCGCATGGGGACCAGATCATGTCCAAGGCACCTGCAGTAATCTGTAATGTGCCCCAGTTGTTCTGTTGCTGTGTTTTTCTCTCACTTAACGTGCGGTGTAGGTGTGCATCCCAGTGCAGAAAGCCGAGATTATGGTGAAAGGCCTCCGTGCAGTTCCCCCCACCCTTCCTGGGAAGACCTAGGAATGAACTGGAGGACCCTGGAGCCCTGTGGCCCACAGTTTCCTGTAAAGCTAACGGTGTCTGGAGAGCCTTGTTATAAATAACTGGGCTGAGACCATACATGTTTGAAATGGGTTCTCAAATATTCATAAGGAAAAAGCCATAAATGAGATGAATCGTTAAGGAAGGAAGTTGAGGCCTGCATGGGTAGAAGTCTTGGGGAAAAACAGGTTAGAGACATAGGATCGACATCAAGGTAGGTGTGTTTGAAAGACTCAGACTGCTGGTTCAGTCGTAGGGTTCTTCCCTCCCGTGCAGGAGACCCAGGCTCAGTCCCAGCCAACGCACCTCATGCACAGCCATCCCCCATCTGTCAGTGGAGGCTTTTGTGTTGCTGTGATGCCGAGCAGATTGCAGCAGACCTTCCAGTCTAAGACAGACTAGGAAGAAAAGCCTGGCGATCTATTTCCCAAAATCAGTGAAAACTCTGGATCACAGTAGTCCAAACTGCAACCGATCATGGGGATGGCGCAGGACTGGGCAGCGTTTTTCCCATTGTGCCTGGGGCTGTCATGAGCCGGGTGCTGACTGACTGCAGTTAACCACAGCGGTTAGGTGTACAGGTAGAGAAAAGACCAAGCACTGAGAAGGGTTTGAGCAATATGGAGCAAAAGTGGTCGAGGATTTGCATGAGTGCTACTTATGTAAGCTCTGGGTGCTTCGATTGTGTATTGTGCTTTATCTTAGACTGTGAGTTGAGTCATCTGTGGGAGTCTCCACTACCTGTGCCAGCCAAGTTCTTTATGCCCCTACAGAATTCTTTGCCTTCCAGTGTCTTTATGAAATTCTGGGAGCTTTTTTGCTCCCAAAGATGTTAATTTGAAACAACAGTGAATGGGTACCGTCTCACAAGCATTCAGCCCACACGCATACCGTATTCAACGAACCCCTCGCGGAATACATTCTAAATGCCAGCAATCAGAGACACTGACAGGGTGCTTTTCAAAGAAGGAAATGCATGAAATGCCCAGTACTTATGGGGAATGTTTAGCTCGAGCAGTGCTTGAGCCCAGTGTGTCCTTTAATTTTTGTGCTGTAGGACCAGTAAAAAAAAAAAAAAAAAGCAAAGCCTGTTTCCATTGAATCACCTCCAAGTCATGGCACCCCCATTTGTGTCAGAATAGAACTACGCTTTATAGGGTTTTCAAGAGCTGATTTTTCAGAAGTAGATCACTAGGTCTTTCTTTCAGGGCATCTCTGGTAGACTCAAACCTGCAATCTTCAGTTAGCCGCCGAGCATGTTAACTGTTTGAACCACCCAGGGACTACAAGTTTGAGTAGAGTCGGCTAAAATGTCTCTTTTTCCCATACGCAAATGCCACATGTCAGTTCTTACATAATAGGATGTATGCCATTGAAAGAGTTTAACAGACCAAGTTTCCTCCGTTGAGAAATGTCAGAAATTTCTCGATTTTATGTTTTTTGATAAGGGGTTCTGGTTGGCTGGGCTTCGGGGTGGGGGACAATAGAATCCAGAAGTTCTAAAATGAAACTCAGTTCTTGGTTAAATATTGAAATGTTTGTCATTAATCCATGTGGAATTGGCATTCTAGAGCAGTTTTTGTGAACAAGAAGCCGGTCGAATAATCTGTTGAAAGACACCCATAAAAACCAAAGCTGTTGCTATCCAGTTGATTCTGGCTCATAGAGGCCCTATGTGACAGAGTAAAACTGCCCCATAGGGTTTTCTAGGCTGTAATCGTTACAGGAGCAGATCACCAGGTCTTTCTCCCAAGGAGCGGCTGGTGGGTTTGAACCACTGGCTTTTCGGTTAGCAGTCTAGTGCTTACCCACTACGCCACCAGGGCTCCTGCACCGAAAGACACACCAGGGAGTAAACTAATGTGTTCCTCAGATACCTCCAAGGTTAGACTACAAGGAGACAGTAAACTAGCTCACTGATTTGGGCTGGTTTTCGCCCTAGTGGACAAATGCCTTTCTGCTTCAAGGGAAGCCAGCTCAGAATTTTTAATTAATTCTTCAAGAGGCCTCATTACTGGGAACAGAAGAAAGACCTCATTATAGTAGTGGGTTTTCTTCCCTTCTGTGGCTTGGGGTCACGGTCCTTGGCGATCAGACGAAGCTCTAGTTCCTGTAGTTCCTGTGTCTCTTTTATGCACCTGACACCCGCTGACCACCTTTGCCTTTAGAATAATTATCTCGTGATATTAAACATGATAAAAATAGTACTATTTTAAAAGAGCTAAAAATCCACATAACCAACTAGTTACTGTTGATGCGATGCTGACTTATGGTGACCCCATGTGTGCAGAGTAAATCTATGCTCTATAGGGTTTTCACGACCGTGATCTTTTGGAAGCAGATAGCCAGGACTTTCTTCCGAGGCAGCTCTAGGTGGGTTTGAATCACCAGCCTTTAAGTTAGTAGCCAAGTGCTTATCTGTTTGTGCCACCAAGGACTGCAAAAATCCACATATGGACACGCGTAAAGATAGGAATCATCTAAACAAATACGCTGGTATGTGTACATGTGTGGACAACATTCCCCCCCCCCCTTTTTTTTTGTTGTAGTTTAGATGAAGTTTTACAGAGGAAACTAGTTTCTCATTTAAGAATTAATAGTCATATTGTTGTGTGACATTGATTACCAACCCCACGACATGTCAACACTCTCCCCTTCTTCACCTTGGGTTCCCAAGCACCAGCTTTCCTGTGCCCTCCCGCCTTCTAGTCCTTGCCCCTGGGCTGGTGTGCCCCTTTAGTCTCGTTTTGTTTTATGGGCCTGTCTAATCTTCGGCTGAAGGGTGAAACTCAGGAGTGACTTCATTACGGAGTTAAAAGGGTGTCTGGGGGCCCTGCGGACAACATTATGTAATGACTGTAATATCAAATCCATAATTTTGGATATTCTGCCTCCCGCTGTCCACTTCCACCGAGCCCCAAGTGTCTCCACGAGGCTTGCTTGACTATAGTTGAGCCAAAACCACGTGGACAGGAAACAGCTGAGGTCTACACCGATCACAGAGCCGATCTGAGTGCCTTTTCCTGCATGTGGATGCTCGGGGAGTGTGGATTGAAGCTTGCTCTTGGGTGGTCACCAGCCCCACTCCCCTCCTCCCGGGTTCCCCTTGTGTACCCCACCCCCTGTACTACTGCTCAAGGCATGACCCAGGCCCACTGGGCATTTAGACATGGGGCAGTTGAAGAAACACTAGCAGTCGGAATTCTTTGTCATTAACCAAATTAATGTGTAAATCTGGCAAAGCTCCGAGTGCAGTGTTCCGTGGTCAGTCAGTGTAACTGTGTTCATGACGTTGTCAGCTGCCGTCCAGTCGGCCCCTGACTTAGAGTGACCCCATGCAAAAAGAACTCTTAGTTACGCATTAGCTCAAGGAGGCTTTTCACCTGACTGGTTGGAGGAATGCCGCCAAGCGGGACGTGTTCCGGAAGGAGAGTCACCTCATGTGCCCACTGGCCTGGTCCTCCTGGAATACTTACTCCATGATTCAGCCGCAGAGAATTAACTCTTTGAGGCCCAGGACCGCCAAGGGAGATGGCTGAGCCTGGCGATTTGGCTGCAGCCCTGTTATGGTTAAATTATGGCTCCCTAAAAAGATATGTTAAAAGTCCTAATCCCCCCTACCTATGAATGTGACTTTGTTTGGAAATAGGGTCTTTGCAGATGTGATTAGTTAACGAGAGGTCATACTGGAGTAACCAGAAAACAACAACAAGAGAAAAACATTGCCATCAGGCAGATTCCAACTCATAGCAACCCTATAGGATAGAATAGAACTGCCGCATAGGGTTTCCAAGGAGCAGCTGGTGGATTCAAACTGCCAACCTTCTGGTTAGCAGCCATAGCTCTTAACCACTGCACCACCAGGGCTCCATGGAGTAGGGCGGGCCCTAATCTAATATGACTGGTGTCCTTACAGAAGAGGAAAAGAGACATGAGGGAAGTCAGCCACGTGAAGACGAAGGTAGAGATTGGAGTGATGTGGCCACAAGCCAAGGATTGCCTGGGGCCAGCAGAAGCTAGAAAAGGCAAGGAAGGATACTTCCCTAGAGCTTTCAGAGACAGCATGGTCCTGCTGACATCCTGAATTCAGACTTGTGGCATCCCGAACAGTGAGACAATAAATTTCTGTTGTTTCAGCCACCCAGTGTGTGGTGCCTTGTTTCGGCAGCCCTAGGGCACCCATACAAGCCCCATCCTGTCCTAGTGAGGGATGGGCAGGAAGAGGAGCAGTTTAGCCCCCCGCGGGTCGATACCTGCAATCAGAAGGCTTTTCCAGGGAGTCTCGTCCAGTTTCCCTTGAGAGAACTTACACTTTTTTTCCCCTAAATTTTATTTATTTTGTTGTTGTTGAGAGAAGTGATATTGTTTAGCTAGTCTCTGAAGCTCAGTCAGGCATCCTTGCAGACTCCGGATCCTTTTCAGGGAAATGTTGTAAACAAAAACATGTTCAGAAATGTTCTGTGTTTGGAAGTCTCTGAGTGTTGGTAAAGAAAAACCTTGACCTTGGAATTTCCTCTCTTGGCAATAATGGCTTCAGGTGGTAAACAGGAGGTCACCTGAGAGTCGTGCCACAGAGTCCAACCCCTGAGGACGGACGTGGGGCCCTGGAGTATCGCCTTCCAGGGGTGAGACTTCACTTCATAATTAGAGCCCAGAACAGGATCCGGCTTCAGAATTGGAGCCCACGTACTGAGCACGCACCCACCGGCTCCGTTTGTTCTGGAGATCACGTCAGACGCATAAAATAGTTTAGCAAGCAAGAATGGGAGCCTTATTTTGGAGGAAATACCTAAATTCTGGTACATGAGGTAACCTCAGGTGTTCAAACCCCACGGGGACTCTTTCTTTCAGGTAAACACAGTCTTCTATGGTGATGCAAACTGTGTCACATCTTCACACATCCTTATATCAGGAATTTGCTAAAATGGATCAGACAAGTTTAGGATTTACCTCATTTTTTTTCTGATCTAATGAAAACACCATTTATTCCATTTGGTCAGGGGGATGTTTAGCTGAGGAGAGGAAGTTATTCTCTGGGGAGTTAGGAAGAGAACAATCAGTCTGGTTTCTAAGGCTGCATGAATCCGGGAGGTAAGTAACTAACCCAGTACAGACAGATTTCGCTCAAAGCCGGCTGACTCTGATGGTAGCGAGGAATGTTTGTCTTGCTTGCTAGGTCTGTGCGTTTTTTTTTTTGTTGTTGTTGTTGTTTGCTGGCTTGAAGGCTAACAAATGGAATTAAATAACAGTTTACTGGCCTGGAAGGGGGAATAGATGGATGGATTTAGTTTCTACACCACGGTGCCCTCATTTCGACTGGCGCGCTCGTGTTTCAGGCCATGTGAATTATCTGTTGCTGCATAGCAAATCATGCCACTACTTAGCAGCGTGGAACAACGGAAGCTTACTATGTCACCATTTCTGAGGGTCAGGGCTCAGGTGCGGCTTGGTGGGGTGGTTCTGGTCCAGGGTGTCTCAAGAACTTGTGGTCAAGACGTCGGCCTGGGCTGAGGACGTCAGCCTGGGCTGTGCTCTCTGAAGACGTTATTTGGGCTAGAGGATCCGTTCCCAGCTCACCCACACAGCTGTGGGCTGGAAGCCCAGTTTCTCGCCCTGTGGGCCTCTTTGTAGGGCTGCTCATGGCATTGATCCCCTACTGTGAGTGACCTTTGTGTGTGCGTGTGAGAGAGAGAGAGAGAAAGCACTGGAAGCCATCAGTTGCCATTGAGTCGATTCTGACTCACAGCGACCCTGTAGGACAGAGTAGAGCTGCCTCACAGAGTTTCCAAGGCTGCAATCTTTATGGAAGCGGCATCTCACATCTTTTTCCCTTGGAGTGGCTGATGAGTTTGAACTGCCGACCTTTCGGTTAGCAGCTGAGTGCTTAACCACTGCGCCACCAGGGCTCCTTCTGGCTACCACAGGCCCCCTTATCTTTTACACCCCTGCAGTGGCATCGTTGTTAGAGTAAAACTCTTTGGGGTATATAATCATCAGAAAACGCTGGAAAAACTATTTAGTCATGTGCATGGCTTAACTTTTGGAGTTACTAAAACCAATTGCCATCAAGTCAATTCACACTCATAGAAGCCCAATGTGTGCGCTCCATAGGGTTTTACAGCGGCTGCTTTTTCAAAAGTAGATCTCCAGGCCTTTCTTCTGAGGCACCTGTGGGTGAACTCGAACCTCCAACCTCCATCAAGTCAGTTTCAGCTTGTGACAGAGTAGAACTGCCCCCACAGTGTTTCCTAGACTATGCTCTTGCAGGAGCAGATTGCCAAGTCTTTCTCCAGCAGAGCCACTGGGTAGGTTCGAACTGCTAACCTTTTGGTTAGCAGCCTTACGTTTAACGGTTGTGCTACCAGGGCTCTTTACACTCCATTTGTTGCTGTTGCTGTCGTGTGTCACTGAGTTGACTCATAGTGACCTCATGTGACAGAGTAGAACTACCCTATAGGGTTTCCTAGGCTGTCATCTTGACGGGAGCAGATCTCCATCCAGGTCATTCTTCTGCAGAGTGGCTGGGTGGGTTCAAACCACCATCCTCTTGGTTAGCTGCTGAGTGCTTAAGAGTTATTTACATTTAATTAGATTTCATAAATCCAGTAACAAATCCAGCTGGCTTAAGCAGGTTTGGGACCCATAGTCATTTTGGGTTCTAAGAAGGACACAGTTAGCCGGCACAAGCAGGAACGCCCTGGGCCTGCTGGAGAGAAAGGAGACCCCAGAGGGGCGACCTCAGGAGGACGCAGGCGGTCAGCAGCATGTTTACAGAATGGAGAGCCTTGGCTAATTCAGACGAAGGTTAAGTGGGGACCTGTTAAGTAGCCTCTCCTCTTGGTATTTTTAGAAGCAGCAAATATCAACTATAAATATTTAATGTTGTGTTTATAGACTTTAACATCATAAAAGTACAGGAAGTTGTCTTTGAGGAGACCGGCCAGCGAATACCTAAAGGAGGGACAAACTTGCCTAGCACATCACGTTATATAATGGAAAATGGCATAAACGTTCTTAGAAAAGGAGAATAGTTGAAGTAGCTATCTTACTTAATCTGATTAATACTCACCAGATGACGTTTCCATAATTATTCTTTGGTTGACAAGAGTTTTATAACACTTTTCTAATTATAAAAATAATACTCTGGAAGCAGTCTGAAAAATAATATCAAGTGTGACGAAGATAAATACCTGTAAACCATAGACAATCCCCATTGGCGTTTGCATATATCTTTTTCCAAATGCATATATTGTTGTTGTATGTCAATTCCAACTTTCAGCGAACATATATGATAGAGTAGAACTGCCCCATAGGGTCTCCTAGTCTGTCATCTTTACGGGAGCAGATCGCCAGGTCTTTTCTCCTGTGGAGTCGCTGGTGGGTTTGAATTGCTGATCTTTTCAGTTAGCAGCCAAGTGCTTAACCACTGCGCCACCAAATGTGTGTGTATATATATATATATGGGTTCATGTAACATACTGTATATTCAGCTTTATATTATGCATTTTTCCACTTAACCTTACAGAGTGTTTGATAATCTGCCAACAGTTATGGAAAATATTTTTATGCATCTTACCCGTCAGGTGTGTGTACTGTAATTTATTTAACACGTGTTGTTGGAGATTTACATTGCTTCCAATTTTTGCTTTAGGATAGACTGCTAGGAAAAGAATTGTAGGGCTCTTGAGACCAATTACCAGATTGCTTTCCTGAAAGCATATACCATTTGTACAAAGTGTGGGATGAGGGGTAGGGGAAGGAGGTGGTATAGCCCTCGCAGACAGCTCACGTTCGTGATCATGGCCAGTGGAGCAGGAAGAGATGGATGATTCGATTGTGTTTATCCGCCATTTGTATTTCATTTAAAGGGCTAGCTCATTACACTTTCTGAGCTTCTCGGGAGAGCCACTTTTTGAAGGATTGTGATGTCAGAGTTTAAGTTAATTGGGTCATTGCTGACGTTTGCTGGCACATTTGTCTCCTGATTCTAGGCAAACTGTGAGTCTATATATTAGTGCTATGTTTTAAACAGGAGAAGGAGCCCTGGTGCTGCAGGGGTTAAGCACTTGGCTGCTAACTAAAAGGTTGGCAGTTCAAACGTACCAGCTGTTCTATAGGAGAAAGATGTGGCAGTCTGCTTCTGTAAATATTTGGAGTCTTGGAAACTCTATGGGCCATCTATACTCCATCCTGTAGGGTCACTGTGGGTCGGAATCGACTCAAAGGCAGGGGGTTTGGTTTGGTTTATTAAACAGAAACTTAGTCCAGAAAGAAAGAAGATGAGTTAGTAAAATAAGTAAGATTATATGTACACTTCTATTATTAACTATACAGGAAACCTGGTGGCATAGTGGTTAAGTGCTACAGCTGCTAACCAAAAGGTCGGCAGTTCAGATCCACCAGGTGCTTCTTGGAAACTCTGTGGGGAAGTTCTGCTCTGTCATATAGGGTCCCTATGATTCGGAATCGACTTGACGGCAGTGGGTTTTGTTTTGTTTTTTTATTAACTACGAAGACCATGGATGGTGCAAACAGTTAACGTGCTCAACGCTTAACCTAAAGGTCGGACGTTCGAGTCTACCCAGAGTCTCCTCAGAAGAAAAGACTGGCGAAATCCTTCGGAAACATCAGCCACTGAAAACCCAGTGGAGCACAGTTCTGCTCTGACACACACGAGGTTGCCAGGAGTTGGAGTCAGCTCGATGGCAGCTGGTTTATTGTTAGCTATTAATACTCATTTTCTTAAAAATCTGTGTTATTAATGAGAGTCAGTGTGTTTGCATGTGACAGAAATGTGTGACTGGTACTCCTATTTCCTAGTATGCTTATCTGAAGACAGTATTTTTATAGAATGGCATTCTAGGAAAAGCACAGATTCTTATGTTCGCCAATAAAGGATTATTTTTCTTAAAAATATAATTAGTTTCTACTTGTGGTTAGCCAAAGCTCGGTGTTTTCCAGGGCTGTGTGTGCGTGTGACATAGGTTTTATTGTGCACATGACTTGATGGAGGATCTGTTGTGTGTCCCTCTTTGTCCTGCCTTTGATGTAAAACATAATACTCACCGCCGTCAATCCCGACTCACAGTGACCCTGCAGGACAGAGTAGCACTGCCCCTTAGGGTCTCCAACGCTGTCATCTTTACGGAAGCTGACTGCCACATCTTTCTCTCACGGAGTGGCTGGTGGGTTCAAACCACCGTTTTGTTTAGCAACAAAGCATTTAACTGTGCCACCAGGGCTCCTCCATCATATCAATTCCAGTGTAATTCCTATTATTTTTTTCTCTAAAGAAAGCTTTCCAAATGCCCAGATGAAAAGGATGGGGAAAGATGATTCAGAAAGTATTGATAGATTGCTAAAAAAAAAAATACTGGAGCAATTTCATGGGAGTGCCTGTCGTTTTGCGGTAACACACAGATATAGCTTCTTTAAAAAAACAGTTGCCGTCCTGTCGTCTCTGACTCATGGCGACCCTGTGTGTGTCAGAGGAGAACTGTGCTCCATAGGGTTTTCTTTTTTTTCCCCACAATTATGGGGTTTATTAGGGAAGTAACAGGTTACAAATTCAGGTTCAGGAATGCTCAGGACACAGTTCTTCCATCAGGACAGCCTCTTCTCAGCTATGCTCACAGGCACACCTCTCCCTGGCCCCTCAGCCTGGCCCCTCAGCCTCTGCCATGCTTGGGCAAGTGTTAAAAACCTCATTTAGCTCCGCCAGTAAGTGCCCGGAAGCGCTCAACTCTAGCACATGGGTTGGCAAACCCAGCTCCACCAAGTGCCTGGAGACACCCTACTCTGCCAGCAAGCCTCCTGCTTGAAGGCACTAAGCTTTCTCGCTTGTGCCACCTCCTGACTCTGCTGCTACCGCTTCTCTGCCACTTGCTTCTCGCCATCTTTGGTGTTAAGAGCTTTCTCTCTTTGTCTCCTGGTTCCAGGAGCTTCTCAGCACAGGGATTCCAGGTCCAAAGGGCA
The DNA here is from genome assembly GCF_000243295.1 of Trichechus manatus latirostris. NCBI lineage: Eukaryota > Metazoa > Chordata > Mammalia > Sirenia > Trichechidae > Trichechus > Trichechus manatus. The sequence goes on along the minus strand of NW_004444070.1, from coordinate 373,205 downwards.
TGCTGCACTCCTGGCTCTTCTTTCTTGGTGATGGTGAGATCCTGCTCCATAGGGTTTTCCATGGCTCGTTTTTCAGAAGTAGATCCGCAGGCCTTTCTTCTGAGGCCCTCTTCGTGGACCCAGCCTTTCCGTTAGCAGCCGAATGCGTTCACCATTTGCACCACCCAGGGACTCAGCTTCTCAATTATGTTTGTAGATTTTTGCTCAAGAATATATTGAATAGGTACCAGGGGAGCTGGAACTTGAAAGAGTCAAATCCTGCTAAACTAAATAGATGAGATAACCCATGTGTTTCTCTAACACCGGGCGTGTTCTGGGCTCCAGGATCCATTTTATCTCGATAATTCAGACCGGTTGCTGGCTGCTCCCACAAACGAGGAGTTTCCTTCTTGGTACAGAGTGTGCTACATACAGACCTGGCCACGGAGGAGCGGCGGCTGTCCCTCCCACGCGCCTCTCAGAATGTCACTTAAGGAGAACGACTTTCCTTCCGTTTGAAGGGAAACTCCCAGGGCGTGAGTGTGTCCGCACTCCCTACCAGGTCCTACCGCCCCCCTGACACGACTGTGAGCGCTTTACCAAAACACTCCTAACCCAGAAAGCTCTGTCAAGGTATTGTGTAATTTACATCCTGCCAAGTGAATTGCTTGCATTCAGCCCGTAAAGGGGGATGAAGCCCTCATGCACGCTACGACATGGATGAACCTTGAAAACATCATGCTGAGTGAAACAAGTCAGACAAAAGGACAGAGACTCTATGATCCCGCTTCTGTGAAATACCTAGAATAGGCAAGTGCCCGGAGACAGAGTGTAAGGTTACCAGGGGCTGGGAGGAGGAGGGAATGGGGAGTGATTGTTTAATGGGCCTTGAGTTTCTCTTTGGGCTGCTGGAAACCTTTTGGGAATGAATCGTGGTGATGGTTGCACAGCGTGGTTGAACGTAACCAGCGTCGCTGAATTGTACGCTTAAACATGGTTAAAATGGCAAAGTACTTGTTATATATATTTTACCACAATAAAAATTGTTTAAAAACTGAATGAACTTGTCCTTGATGTTGACCCATCTCGGGGGTGGTGTTTAAGGAGTCGTGAAGTGGAACGTCATAATAGTAATCCTCTTGCTAACAGGACGATGGCGTTTGGTTTGCCATCATGGGATAGAGGGAGGCTGTTCTCCATGCTAGAAGCCTGAGGATCTGCAGGCGAGGTTTGTTCTCCAACGCCTATAAAAGTCAGGCATTAAATGCTAATGAGCCCACTGTAAATTTAAGGGGCAGGGTGTCATTTCTGAAAGGGAATTTAACGTAACAGTAATAACAGCAGTAACTAAGAGTGATGCTGGTTAAGACACGGTGTTGAGAGTCACATAGTCTTAATCAGTGGCACGCTAGGACTTGAACCAGTGTCTGGTGACACCATACATTGTGTGTTCTGTGAACCTGCACGTAACCCAGTGGTAGCATCACCTCCAAGAAGCCCTAGTGGCACAGTGGTTAAGTGCTTGGCTGCTAACTGAAAGGTCAGTGGTTCAAACCCACCAGCCACTCCACAGATGTGACGGTCTGCTTCTGTAAAGATTGCAGCCTTAGAAACCGTATAGGGTAAGTTTGCTCTGCCTATAAGGTGGGTATAAGTCAGAATCATCTCAGCAGCACACAGTAGCAACAGGCCTGATCGCCTTTGCTCACCATGGGGAAAGGTGGCAACCAAGTTGCAGTAGTCACCCCACATTTTAGGTGAGGAAACCTTGACCAGGTAGGGCCCTTACCAGCTACTCTGCCCCACTCCTGTGAGTTAGTGGCCCGCCTTGATGCCTGCTAGGCCCTGGGCTCCACAGGGCATTCCATCCGAAATTGAAGTGTGCAGCACGCAAAAAGGTCAGCAGTGGGCTCTGCCTCCCCGCACAGGAGAGCTGCTGGGAGCCTTGGCCTTCTGAGACCATTACAGACTATGCCCTACACTCCAGTGCGTGAACCCAATGGTTTGCTTTGCTTGATGGGCATGGTGCTGAGCCGTTTTGAAACGTGACAACCTCATGTTCCCTTAGCCAAGCTCCCCATCTTGTTTATGAAGAGTTGGCCAAGATTGGAAAAGGAGAATAATAATGGTTGCACAATTTGAAGAATGTAGTCAGTGTCACAGAATTGTATGTGTAGAGATTGTTGAATTGGTGTATGTTCTGCTGTGGATCTTTTCAACAACAACAAAATTATGTACAACCAGACACCGCATGGAATTTAGTTTCTTGGTTTGGAGGTTTAGGGTCATGATTTCATTGGGCATCCCAGTTAATTGGCCTCATATCATGTTTATTGCTTCCATTCTACCTCCTAGTTTGTTGTGTCTTAAAAGCTTGCAAGCAGCCATCCAGGGTACAACAATTGGTCTCTATTCACTTGGAACAACAGAGGAAGAAGGAGAGTCAGGAATAAGAGGATATGGAATGTGTGGCTAATTGCCTGCATGAACAACTGCCTCCGTTGCCATGAGACCAGAAGAAATGGATGGTGCCAGCTACCATTACCGAACCTGTTGAGCAAAGATTCTGTAGAATAATCCTGATCAATAGGGGGAACATGCAGAACAGAATTTCAAATTTTCATGGACTCTAGACTTTCTAGAGCCATGGAGACTAGATGAACCCCTAAAATTATTACCCTGAGATAATCTTTAAACCCTAAACCAAAAGCACCCTCTGCAGTCTTCCTAAAACCAAACAATAGTTTAGCTTAACTAGTAAAATACCTGCCTTGAGCATAATGCTCTTTTAAGAATTCTCTATATGGGACGAGATTGACAACAGCAACTTGAAAGGTTAGATGGGAACCTTAGCGGGGGGGACAGTGATATTAATGGGAGAGGAGCAAAAATGGTTATACAACTCAAAGAGTGTAGTCAGTGTCACTGAATGGTACCTGTGGAAACTGCTAGATTGGTGTATGTTCTGCTGTGTATATTCTCAGCAAACAGCAACAAAAAATAAAATATTTTAAAAAAAAAATTTGCCAAGGGTGAGGGGAAGTGGTCAAGAGAGAGTAAGCTTATGTTGCTTGGAACGGTGCCAGGCCTCTGTCTGCACTGTTTCTCTTACCTTCATTCCATCCCTATGAGATAGAAATGGTTCCTCCCTACACCTTTGTTCACTGCAGCACTTTCCACAGTAGCCAAAAGGTGGAAAAACCCAAGCATCCATGAACAGATGATTGGATAAACGAAATGTAGTGTATCCATACAGTGGAATATTGCTCAGCCCTAAAGAGAAAAGAAATCCTGATGTGCGTTCCACAACATGGATGGACCTTGAAAATATGAATGTGAGCAGAGTAAGTTAGTCACAGAAGGACAAGTACTGTATGATCTCACTTACATGAAATAAGCAAATACATAGAAACCAGAGAGCTGTGCTGAGGAGTTAGGCTTGGGAGGCATTCAGTTTATGTTAATAGTGGTGGAATGGTTTCTGAGAGGATAGCGAGAATGGGTACACGCATAGCTCAAAGAACGTAATCCATGTCGCTGAATTGTACACATATAGAAATTATTGAGAGGGTGTATGTTTTGTCATGGATTTTTTTTCACCACAGTTTTTTGGAAAATAGTTATTCCCACTGTACAGATAACAAGGAAAGGTCTAAAATGGATGAAATAATTTGGCTGTGACCGTGGAACCAGTAAGAATGAAACCAGGGGTTAAGCCCAGGGCTGCCTGGACCAGAAGCCCCCTTTCAGACCGGCTTTCTTCAAGCTTTGTTTATGTGGTAAGACACCCTGGGGCCCCAGAGAAGGGAAAATCCGGTCATAAATCCAGAAAAGTAAATTTACAAGATGAAGATGCAGATGGTATTTGTTCTTGCAGACTTTGAAATTATGAGGATGTAAACACTCTCTGAAGCCTTTGTCTCTTGACAGGAAATCATTAGAAGCTGCAGTTTTAATTCTTCACTCTCCTTTCTTTGTTAATGAGTTACTCCATGTTATATGAGGTTAGTTAGCTCCTTTTAACCTTCCTAGAAGGTAGGCTGGAAGTCGAAATGGACAATTACAGTTAGCTGTTGGTGTATGATGTAACTTGCTGTAGCTTTGGGGTTGTAAGTAAGAGGACTTTTGCCCCCAAAAATGCTGCCTTGTAACGGACAGTCCTAATATCCTGTCCTCTCTTGTGTCTGAGATAGTTGCTGCAGCTCGTGCCATCACGTCCACATTCCAGTCCCTGAGGAGGAGTGGGGAGGGCTGCGTTCATTGCATTCAGGGTCACAGTCATAAAGTTTCGTATTTCGCTTCTGCTCTCATAGCCATTAACGGAGTTCCTGGGTGGCACAAACAGTTAAGCACTCAACTACCCACCCGAAGTGCCTCGGAAGAAAGGTCTGATGATCTACTTCCAAAAAAGGTCACAGCCTTGAAAACCCCATGAGTTCTGTGTAAATTGGAATTGACTCCATAGCAACTGAGTTTTTTTTTTGTTGTTGTTCCATAGCTATTAACCAGAACTTGGCATATCTGCTGCAAGAGACCTTTTTAAAGTGTTAAAAAAACAAAGATGTCTCTTTGAGGACTACGGTGTGCCTGACCCAAGCCATGGTATTTTCAGTTGCCTCTTACGCATGTGAAAGCTGGACAGTGAATAAAGAAGACAGAGGAAGAATTGATGCCTTTAAATTATGATGTTGACGAAGAATACTGCATATACCATGGACTGCCAGAACAACAAACAAATCTGTCTTGGAAGAAGTACAGCCAGAGTGCTCCTTGGAAGCATGGATGGCGAGACTTCGTCTCCCATACTTTGGACATGTTATCAGGAAGGACCAGTTCCTGGAGAAGGACATCATGCTTGGTGAAGTAGAAGGTCAGCAAAAAAAAAAAAAAAGGAAGACCCTCAAGGAGATGGATTGAACACAGTGGCTGCAACAGTGGGCTCAAGCATAGCAAGGATTGTGAGGATCGCGCAGGACTGGGCAGTGTTTCGTTCCGTTGCACGTAGGATCCCTATGAGTTGGAACTGACTCAAGGGCACCTAAGGACAACAAGTCACGTGGACAACTTCCTCATTTGGAAGAGGTGTGCCCACGTACCCAGCTACAAATGAAGAGTCCTGTTCTCAAAGGATGTAAGGAGAAATGGAAAAGAAGAAACAACTCGCAGGCTCTACCCTAGCCTCTGTGCTCACTCTAGTGGGAAAGTGACGTTGCTGAAGCAATCACACGTAGGTGGAAAATTCTGGGATTTGGCACAGCAAGAGCTTCTTCCAAGGGTGTCTGTCCCAACTTTGGAAGCCCAGCATTGAGTGCTTGCTGGCTCTCTCCCACTGTCTACTCTTGAGTCCATTATGGAGGAGCAACTAGCTGTGTGGCCAGAGGCAGCTACCCAGCCTCTTTCTTGTCCACTCCTGGGAATTTGATGTCACCTGTGTTAATCACGGCCTTGAGTGGCGGAATGAACATGAATGTGGGCGTTTACATGGCCTTTCCCATCCTTGGCTGGGGCGATAGAATGCTGCATTGGCAGTTATCTCTGCACTTGAATGAGCATCGCGTGTACCGTGAGCTCCTTCCCCGGAAACGGAGCTTGTCTTCCATCTCCACGTGTCCTTCCCTGCTCCACAGCGCCTTGCACATGTTAAGCTCTCCATGAACACACTTCCTCTCTCAGTGTAGCAGATGCAGTTAACTCAGGAATACTTCCTGAGCACCTGCTGTGTGCCCAGGACTAGTCTTGGTATTGGAAATACATTGTTGTTATTAGTTGCCATTAAGTCAGCTCTGACACTTGGCGACCTTGTCCGACAGCACGAAGTGTTGCCCAGCCCTGAGCCGCCGTTAGGATCGTTGGTATGTTTGAGCCCGTTGTTGCAGCCACTGTGTCATCCATCTCATTGAGGGTCTCCCTCGTGTTCACCGACCCTCTACTTTACCAAACGTGATGTCCTTTTCTGGCTATTGGTCCCTCCTGATGATGTGTCCAAAATAAGGAAGTTGAAGATTTGTTCATTCTTCTGGCCGTCTATGATATATTCTTCACCAACACCACGACTTAGTGGCATCAACTCTTCTTCAGTCTTTCTTATTCATTGTCCAGCTTTCGCATGCATATAAGGCGATTGAAAATACCATGGCTTGGGTCAGGCACAGCTTAGTCCTCAGAGTGACATCTTTGCTTTTTAACGCTTTAAAGAAGTCTTTTGTAGCCGATTCATCCAAGGCAGTATGTTGTTTGAATTCTTGACTACTGCTTCCATGGGCGTTGATTGTGGATCCAGGTAAAATGAAATCCTTGACAACTTCAGTCTTCTCCATTTATCATGATGGTATTTATTGTTCCAGTTGTGAGGATTTTTGTTTTCTTTATGTTGAGGTGTAATCCATGTGGAAGGCTGTGTTCTTTGATCTTCATCAGTAAGTGCTTCAAGTCCTCTTCACTTGCAGCAAGCAAGGTTGTGTCATCAGCATAATGCAGATTGTTAATGAGTCTTCTTCCAATCCTGATGCTGCATTCTTCTTCATATATTCCAGCTTCTTGGATTATTCACTCAGCATACAGATTGAATAAGTATGGCGAAAGGATACAACCCTGACGCACACCTTTTTTGATTTTAAACTATGCCATATCCCCTTGTTCTGTTCGAATGACTGCCTCTTGGTCTGTGTACGGGTGCCTCATGAGCGCTATTAAGTGTTCTGGAATTCCTCTTCTTTGCAGTGTTATCCATAATTTGTTAAGAGCCACACAGTCGAATGCTTTTGCACAGTCAGTGTTATGGATTGAATTGTGTCCCCCAAAATTGTGTGTCAACTTAGCTAGGCCATGATTCCCAGTATTGTGTGATTATCTGCCATTTTTTGACCTCATGTAATCCCTGACTGTGGTTGAGGAAGCAAGATTAGGTTATGTTAAAGAGGATTAGGGTGGGATGTAACACCTTTACTCCGGTCCCTGATCCAGTGTAAGGGGAGTTTCTCTGGGGTGTGGCCTGCATCACCTTTTATCTCACAAGAGATAAAAGGAGAGAGAAGCAAGCAGAGAGGGAAGGACCTCATACCACCAAGAAAGAGGTGCCAGAAGCAGAGCACATTCTTTGGACACGGGGTCCCTGTGCTGAGAAGCTTCTAGACCAGTGGAACATTGATGACAAGTACCTTCCCCAAGAATTGACAGGGAAAAAATCCTTCCCTGGGACCTAGCATCTGAATTCGAACTTCTATCCCCCTAGACTGTGTGAGAATAAATTTCTGTTTGTTAAAGCCATCCACTTGTAGTATTTCTGTTACAGCAGCGCTAGATAGGTAACACAGTCAGTAAAACACAGGTACATCTTTCTGGTATTCTCTGCTTTCCGCCAAGATCCATCTGACATCAGCAGTGATATTCCTTGTTTCACGTCCTCTTCTGAATGCAGCCTGTATTTCTGGCAGTTCCCCGTCGATGTACTGTTGGCAACCGTTTTTGAATTATCTTCAGCAGGATTTTACTTGACTGTGATGTTAATGATATTTTTCGATAATATCCACATTCCATTGGATCACCTTTCTTTGGAATGGGCATGTATATGGATCTCTTCCAGTCGGTTGGCCAGGTAGCTGTCTTCCAAATTTCTTAGCATAGACAAGTGAGCGCTTCTATCGCTGCATCCATTTGCTGAAACATCTCAATTGGTATTCCATCAATTCCTGGAGCCTTGTTTTTCACCAATGCCTTCAGTACAGCTTGGACTTCCTCTTTCAGTACCATTGGTTCTTAATCGTATGTTACCTCCTGAAATGGTTGAGCATCGACCAATTCTTTTTGGTACGGTGACCCTGTGTATTTCTTCCATTTTCTTTTCATGCTTCCTGCGTCGTTCAGTTTTTTGCCCATAGAACCCTTCAGAATTGCAACTCCAGGCTTGAATTTTTTCTTCAGTTCTTTCATCTTGAGAAATGGCGATCATGTTCTTCCCTTCTGGTTTTCTTTCTCCAGGTCTTTGAACATTTCATTATTATACTTTGCTTTGTCTTCTTCAGCCACCCTTTGAAATCTTCTGTTCAGCTCTTTTACGTCATTATTTCTTCCGTCATTTCTCACCCTTATCCTGTCTTTATAAAGTGCTGAACTTGGTTTTCATTAAAAAAACAAATTAATGGATCACTCTGTGTGTGCTCATACTTCATCCATGTAATATTAAATTCAAGTGTAGCCATAGAGTCTCTGGATGGTAGGTACAAATAGTTAAAATACTTAGCTGCTAACTGAAAGGTTGGTGGTTTGAGTCCACCCAGACATGCCTCAGAAGAAAGGCCTGGCAATCTGCATCGAACCATCAGCCATTGAAAACCCTATGGAGCAGAGTTCTACTCTAACACACATGAGTTTGCCATGAGTCAGAGTCAACAGTAACTAGTATGTAGTAACAGTGACAAGGACAGCTGGCTGCAGCAGGGCCATCTAGGAATGTTACAGACAGTGTCTGGATTCGGATATGTACATGTCCTCTCTGGGGAAGCGTGGGGTCTGACATTTGATGCCTGAGTGGGAGGACAGTGTGTCTTACAGAGACAAAGTAGACTGGAGGAGGGACATGCTAGCAGGGTGGATGAAGGGTTCCACTGTGGAAATGTCAAGTTGAGGATGCCTGTTGGACGTCCAGGTGGATGCCATGTGGGCCACAGCAGGGATGCATGTGGAGCTGAGCATGGGACTAGTCGAGCATTTGGGATTTGGAGCCAGGGACTGGGTGAGTTCACTAGGGAGACGGAATGGTGGGGTCCTGCCCAAAGATACTAACCAGAGGCACCCAGAGATCAGAAAAACGGCGTTTGGAAACTTATGGTATTAGAGTCATTTGATAACTCCTTGTTTTTTTCTTAGAAACTTAGAAAACCAATGCCATGGAGTCTGTTCCCGCTCATGGATACCTCACGTGTGCCAGTGTAAAACTGGGCTCCGTAGAGTTAGTGATGGCTGATTTTTCAGAGTAGGTCGCCAGGCCTTTCTTCGGAGGTGCCTCTGGGTAGATTTAAACCGCCAACCTTTCGTTTACCAGCCGAGCGCCATTAACAGTTTGCACCACCCAGGGACTCCCGAGAGATTTAGGGTAACCAGTAACCAGTTGTTGTCAAGTTGGTTCCGACTCATGGTGCCCCCAGGAAGTCAGAATTTAATGAACCTACTATAGGGGCTTTTTGAAGGGAAAATATGTTAATGTTGTCATCTGATTATTGGTTTTTAAAATTTTATTGTGCTTCAGGTGAAAGTTTATGGCACAAATTAGTTTCTCATTGAAAAATGTATACACCGTGTCAATGTCACAGAATAATTTGTGCATACATTTTTGAATGAGAAACTAATTTTCACTATAAACTTTCACCTAAAGCACAGTAAAATTAAAAAAAAATAATTTATGCACAGATTGTTTCATGACATTGGTTGCATTCCTCGAAATATGTCAGCACTGTCCACCTTTCCACCTCAGGTTTGCAACGGTTTTCCTGTTCCTTCCTGCCTTCTCGTCTTTGCTTTTGGGCAGGTGTTGCCCATTTGGGCTCGTATGTGTTGTTTGTTTTACTGGCCTATCTTATCTTTGGTTGAAAAATGGACTTCAGGGCTGGCTTCAGTTCTGAGTTAGAAGAGTGTCCGGGGGCCGTAGTCTCAGGGGTTTCTCCAGTCTCTGCCAGACCAGTAAATCTGGTCTTTTTTGTGAATTTGAATTTCGTTCTACATTTTTCTCCCACTCTGTCTGGAACCCTCTGTTGTGATCCTTGTTAGAGCAGTCGGTGGTGGTAGCCAGACACCACCTTACTTTTCTTAATTCTTTTGTTTTTAACTAAGGGAGACAACTTCCAACTAAGGATTTTGCTTAAATTTCCTTTTTTTTCCTGAGTTTCCTCCAGAGTGGGGAGAAATAATCCCATGTAGATTATATCTGAATACCTTTGTTTTCTTGGGCTTCTTAGGGTTTCTGCTTACAACCACGGGTACAGATCTCAACAGCTAGTAACCGCATAATGTGTCAGTTTTTTTTTTTAATGATTTTTATGATTAACCTTGATTTAACAAGAACATCTATCCCATTTCCCAACCACACAGATTAATAAGAATTTAATTAACCACAATGTGCCATTCCATTACCACATAGCTGAATTCTCTGCGGAAAGAAAGAAGCTGGCTGCAGGGTTCCTACGTTTGATGCTCAGAAATTCCAGAAACCACCAGGATTCTGAGACAGCTGCTGCATCATGTGGCTGCTCCACCGGGCACTATCTCAGAATGACGCCTGTCTGCATCTTTCATTTCACAGTTAAGGGTTTGAATCTGCCTTGCAAAGAAAAAAAAGCATATATTTACTTTCGACTCTTAATTTCACAGTTTAAAAATAAATCGGCTGCCTGTTTCCTCAGTCACAACCATTCTGACCTTCCGAATTTTTTTTTTTTTTTTTTTTTTTTTTACAAAGAGAAGTGTCTTTGGAATAAAGAGATTTGCATTGAAGGTTCCTTTTTATGTATTCTTTGTGAGATGTATGATAAACATGGAATCTAGCCGTGGTCCATGTTGTCTGACACAAGGGTCAGAGAACTAGCATTCAGGGGCCATATCTTGCTTCTGTGCAAGCTGCAAGCTAAGCGTGGTTTTTACAATTTAAGTGGTTGAAAAAGAAATCAAAAAAGAAGAAGAATTCATGAAAATTATATGAGATTCAAATGTCACTGTCCGTAATTAAAGTTTTATTGACACAGCGACCACTCAGATTCATTTAAATATCATCAGTGGCTGCTTCCTAACTACAATGGCAGAGTTAATAGTTGAAACGGAGACCATACGGCCCACAGAGTCGAAAATATTTACCCTCTGGTCCTTGAAGAACAGATTTGTTGACCCCTGGTCTAATGGGTTAAAATTATAAAAAGTGAAGCAAGCATATTTACATGTGTGTTGACCGTGTGGACCATCTTGTGTTGTTAGTTGCTGTTGTGTTTGCTCCCGCTCATGGTGACCTTATGCACAACAGAACAAAATGTTGCCCGGTCCTGCGCTATCTTCATGATCGTTGGTGTGTTCGAGGCCATTGCTGCAACCACTGTGTGTTTTGAATGCGTTCCAACCTGGGGGCTCATCTTCCAGCACTATATCGGACAGTGTTCTGTTGTGATGCATAGAGTTTTCACTGGCTGATTTTCAGAAGGAGATTGCCAGGCCTTTCTTCCTAGTCTGTCTTAGTCTGGAAGCTCAGCTGAAACTTGTCCATCATGAGTGACCCTGCTGGAATGTGAAATACTGGTGGTATGTTGTTAGGGGCTGTCGAAATGGTCCCAACGCATAGTGACCTTACGTGCAATAGAACAAAACACCGCCCAGTGCTGTGCCATCCTCACAATTATTGTTATGCTTGAGCTTGTTGTTGCAGCTACTGTATCAATCCATCTCACTGAGGGTCTTCCTCTTTTTCGCTGACCGTCTACTTTACCAAGCATGATGTCCATCTCCAGGGACTGATCGCTCCTGATAACACGTCCACAGTGTGTGAGACGAGTATCTGTCTCCTCATTCTCGCTTCTAAGGAGCACTCTGGCTGTACTTCTTCCAAGACAGATTTGTTTGTTCTTCTGGAAGTCCATGGTATATTCAATATTCTTCACCAACACTGTGATTCAAAGGCGTCAATTCTTCTTCGGTCTTCCTTGTTCATTGTCCAGCTTTCGTGGTATAGCTTCCAGCATTATAGCAACATACAGGCCCCTGCAGTATGACAAGCTGACAGACGGGTGGTAGCTTTTCCACGGATCTGAGTGTGGCCCCTCAAGTTGTCTGACTAATTAGTACATCTTCTAAATGCCACTTCATCACCTTTTCACATTTATCACTGCAGAATGCCCCAGGACATGCCCTCCGTAGAGAGGCATACTGTGAAACCCCCACCAAGTTCTGACGCATGTCCGTTTCAGACACGTTTCCTTTCCTGTTCGTAATTCGAAAATGTGGCTCTCTATTGCGACTTTTAAGGAACTGTGTATTCCCATCAAATAGGAAAGCAATCTCAGTATAATGGAGGAACCAAATTGAGGAAGCCTTCTCAAAATTTTCTTACTTTTTTTAATGTAGTTTTTTGGGGACAAGATTGGTACAAAACTAAGAGGCACAGTTTTCTATTTTTAATCTGTGGTATTTCTATGAAAGCATGTAAATGTCATACTTGGAACTCTAGGGCGTTTTCAACATTTTTTTTTGCAAGAAGCTTTTCGCAGCAGTGAGCGCCTTCTGTGACTTGTAAAAAGTTGTGCACAGAGAACAGAAAGTCTGAAGTATCCGTTTCCTCTGATAAGTTCTTCTTTCATTTTAACAGCATTTTCAAAATATCATTTAGAGGGTAATACTTGATTCAGAATATTAATAAATGAGTGTTGAATTTGTTGTCAGAAATATCACCCCCAGAGCCTGTTAATAATACACACCCAGCTGTACTACTAAAATCCAGTTGCCTTCAAGTCAGCTCTGACTCATGGCGACCCCATGTGTCAGACAGAACTGTGCTCCATTGGGTTTTCAGTGGCCGAGTTTTTGGAAGTAGATTGCCAAGCCTTTCTCCTGGGTAGACTCAAATCTTCGACCTTTTGGTTAGCAGCATAGCACATTAACCGTCTGTTCCACCCAAGGACTCTGTTGCTGGCGGTAGTCACGTGAAACTAGGCCTGATGTAAGAATACACACTTTTAAAGAGCACTGTCCATGTTAAGGTTTTACAGTCCTTTACATGAGTAATAGTTACTGCTTGTGATTTGCTGTAAGTTCCCTGCACCTGAGATGGAACTGTTGTTGTTGCTACTTTGTTATCATGTGGATTCCAACTCCTGGTGACCCTGTGTGTACAGAGTAGAGCTGCTCCATAGGATTTTCAAGGCTGTGACCTTTCAGAAGCAGATCAGCAAGCCTTACTTCCAAGGCACCTCTGGGTGGATTTGCAATGCCAACCTTGTTAGCAGTCCAGTGCTTTATTATTTGCTCCATCCAGGGAGTCCCGTCTAAGGAAGCATTTAAATCTTGACGGCAGGATCGGCTAATAAAGATTAAACAGGAATTAGAGTGCCTAGGAATTGCATGGATCTTATTCCCAAAGAACTAATTGAATTCCATGGGTCGAAATGAAATTCCTTGTCCACAGTTTCCTTTCTGCTGCTGTCATGGATTGAATTGTATCCCCCAAAAATATGTGTCAATTTGGTTAGGCGGTGATTCCCAGTATTGTGTGATTGGCTACCATTTTGTCATTTCATGAGATTTTCCTATGTGTTGTAAATCCTATCACTATGATGGATTAGTGGCAGTTATATTGATGAGATCTGCAAGATTAGATAGTGTCTTAAACCAATCTCTTTTAAGATATAAAAGAGAGAAGCGAGCAGAGAGACAGGGGGACCTCATACCACCAAGAAAGCAGCGTCGGGAGCTTTGGACTTGGGGTTCCTGTGCAGAGAAGCTCCTAGTCCAGGAAAAGACTGATGACAAGGACCTCCCTTTGGAGCCAGCAGAGAGAGAGAAAGTCTACCCCTGGAGCTGATGCCCTGAATTAGGATTTGTAGCCTCCTAAACTCGGAGAGAATAAAACTCTGTTGGTTAAAGCCATCCACTTGGGGTATTTCTGTCATAGCAGCGCGAGATGACTAAGACAGGTGCTCTCACGGTGAGAGAAGTAATCTTTGGCCTCAGTGGACATTGATCTCCTCGTCTGTCAGATGAGATAGTTGGTGTTAATCGAGGACGACAGTTCAGAGATTTTACATGATGGGGAAGATGCCCGTGAGAGTGAAATGTGGCCGCTGAGATGGCACATTTTCACCCTAAGATGTCCTAGACACAGCAGTTGTTGGTTGCCATTGAGTCAGCTATGACTCATGGCGACCCATGTACAGCTGAACAAAATGTTGCCTGGCCCCGCACCATCTCACAATCCTTGGAACACTTTAGTGAGAGCTTCACTTTCTGAATTATTTTCCTTAATCTAGTGTTTCATTGACAGAGATACATTTTAAATTTCATTAATTCAGATTAACTGTTGCTGGTGTTATTGGGAGCCATTGAGTCAATTCTGGCTCGTATCCATCCCATGTGACAGGGTAGAACTGCCCCACAGGGTTTTCTAGACTGTAATCTTTATGGGAGCAGACTGCCAGGTCTTTTCTCCTCAGAACAGCTGGGTGGATTTGAACTGCTGACCTTTCAGTTAGCAGCCAAGCGCTTTAACCACTGTGACACCAGGGCTCCTGTTAAAGGTTAGCCCGTAGGAATTTGTGTACAGAATAGAGTCTTATCATTGAGTAAACAATACAAAACATTTTTATTTGTTGTGTTTTATGCATACAACTTAAAAAGGGGGAGACATCCTTTTAGCGTTCTTCAAGTATGAGACAACGTCTTTATGACAGTGGCAAAAAGTCACTCATCCAAATAAAGAGCATTCCAAAAGTGACCTTTTTTCAAAGATGAGATGATCTGAGATAGGTAAGTAATGAATGTGTTGTGACTCTTTACCTCGAAGTACCCGTTTTCATAGTGTGGTGAGTGAAGAGAGAAATGAGGGTATTGTCCTGATTTTAATTCCGAGTGGATCTACATAATCTAGAACTGTCCTACTTCTTGACACTATTGTTATATTAAAAATAACATTTATTTTTGTAAGTCATTACCATCTCGGCACACTTAAACATTCATTTTAGTCTAGTGCTGTCATCTTTAGAGTTCAAGCTTCCCAAGCCTAAAAAAAACCCTGTGCGTTGCTTGTATATTTCTGTGAGAGAACAGTCTTCTAACAAGAAAACCTTAATTTATCCCTTGATGGTCTGTGTTCTCGAAGATGCCAGTAAAAATAACGCCAGCAAAATCCTTCTGAATTCCAGTATCTGTCTGAAAATGTTACATTTCTTTCTGAGAGTTTGCAATAAAAATAAGGCAGACATGAAGGAGTGAACTGGGTAGAGAGATTGTTGAAATCCACTATGGTAAGTATGTAATCAGTTACTGTATGATTTATTGATGGACATATAGATGGTGCGTGAATCATTCTCAAATTTATTCATCATGCTAACATTTATTAAGCCTATACGCCATCTGTCAAGCCTAGAAGTAAATAGTGTTGATCAGATCGAGGAAGATAAGTCTTCTTCCTGCCAACAAAACCACAACTTTATTGCCATCCAATTGATTCTGAATCATGGCAACCGCATGTGTTACAGAGTGGAACTGCCCTATAGGGTTTTCTTGGCTGTAATCTTAATGGAAGCAGATTGCCAGGCCCTTCTTCTGTGGTACCGCTGGGCGGGTTCAAATCGCCAGGGACCTTCTCTTCTTGCTTTGTTGTTAGATGCCATCAATCCAGTTCCAGCTCATAGTGACCCTGTGCACAACAGAGCAAAACACTGCCTGGTCCTGTGCCATCCTCCCAGTCATTGCTGTGTTTGATCCCATTGTTGCAGCCACTGTGTCAGTACATCTCATTGCAGGTCTTCTTGCTCCTAGGGACGAAAAAGCATAATCATGTTATGGGTGCATCATGGAGGGAATCTCAGGGTACAGGGTTACAGTAAGGAAGAAAGGATTGGGAAAGGGGTCATTCCTCCAGTGATGCTGTATTCTAGTTAGGGGATAGATTAAGTATCCAAAATACTGTGCTCCACAAAGGAGAATGAGGAACACCAAAGACACAAGGAAGATACTAGCCCAAGAGACAGAAAAGGGCCCCCTAAACCAGAAACTCCATCAGCCTGAGACCAGAAGAACTAGGTGGTGCCCGGCTACCACCAATGACCGCCCTGACAGGGAACACAACAGAGAGTCCCTGATGGAGCAGGAGAAAGGTGGGGTGCAGAACTCAAATTCTAGTAAAAATACCAGACTTAATGGTCTGACTGAGACTGGAGGAACTCCAGAAAGCATGGCCCCTGGGTTCTCTATCAGCCCAGAACTAAAACAATTTCTGAGGCCAACTCTTTAGACAGAGATTGGACTGGACTGTGGGGCATAAAGTGATGCTCATGAGGAGTGTGCCTCTTAGCTCAAGTAGATACAAGAGACTGAATGGGCAGCTTCTGTCCGGGGGTGAGATGAGAAGGCAGAGAGGCTTAGGAGCTGGTTGAATGGACATGGGGAATCAGGAGTGGAAAGGAGGAGTGTGCTGTCACAGTATGGGGTGAGCAGTTAGGGTCACATAATGTATGTGTAAATTTTTGTGTGAGAGACTAACTTGAACTGTAAACGTTCACTTAAAGCACAATAAGAAGGAAAAAAAATACTATGCTCCAGCAGAGAATGTAATCTTTCTCATGTGATATCCAGAGGCCAGCAGTGGTCCGTGAAGGGTAGGCAGCAAATCCCCAGGGTCTTCGGGGGATCCAGTTCCTTTTTTCTTGTTATTCTGGCATTCCCAGGGGTCGCAGCTGGCTCTCAGCATAATGTCCGCTCAGTGTTTAAAAGGCAAGACCCAGAGTCACTGCTCATGTCTGTACATAAACCATCAGCAGGACCTTACTAGTGGAACATCTGGAGGCTTACGTTTGGTTATGTGGCTAAAAGATAAAGATAATTGGATTGAGGGAGGGTATTTGTTGTTGGCCCCCGACTCATGACGACGCCATGCACGACAGAATGAAACCGTGCTCCGTCCTGTGCCATCCCCAGAATCGGTTGTGGATCTGATGGTTGTAATCCATAGCGTTTTCATTGGCTGATTGTCAGAAGTAGACCGCCAGGCCTTTCTGCTAGTCCATCTTGGTCTGCAAGCCTCCATTTACAGATGGGTGGTGGCTGCATGTGAGGTGCATTGGTCAGGAATCGAACCTGGGCCTCCTACATGGGAGGCAAGAACTCCACCAAAATTAGCGGTTTCTAAATACTATGTAGTTGACTTGATTGTAGTGTTTTAATTCTTTTAAAAAATGTGTGTGGCACTACAAGCTCTATTCTAACCCACTTTCTAGGGAAAAGCAAGTAGATGCTAGCTTATATCAGCTCAGAGACGCTCTTCAAGGGTTTTTAAACGTGCTGTGCAGAAGGACTGCCTGTACCCATGGACACCGAGCTGTACCATGCCAAAATCAGAGACTAGCCAGAAAATTTGAGTCCTTTTTGTACTTACCAAGTCCTCAGCATTTACTTTTAAGGGAGAGGGGGGAGAATAAATAAATAAAGCATTGTCTTTGTTAAAATCAATTGCACTTCACAGAAATATTTTGGAATATGTAAAATTTCTTGCTACCACTTTTTATTGATAATAGTTCTGTACGGGTACTAATAATGGGAAAACCAGTAATTTTCCAGGTACTGGCTTCAGAAGATCTGATTTCTGATTTTAATTTATTGTTTCTAGCAGTAGGCTGATTAGTTTTGTCATGTTTCATATTCAGAATAATGTTATTAAGCAGATTTCCCAGTTTTTGAGTTGATCACACACAGATGATAAGATGATTTCACTTACTGAGTGTAGCAACATATATAAAAGATAATCTTCCATTTCAAGATTCTAATTTGTGAGTTAGCATCTGTTTTGGACCAAAGAATAGGAATTTGATTTTAAAGCTTTTTCTTGAACAGCTTGTAATAAGAGCTGTTTGTATATTAATTACTTACTGAATTATTATGGATTTTAATGTTTTCATTTACAGGCAGTTTGGGGCTTATTGTAGTGACATCTGTTCATATTTTGATACTTGATGGTATTTAGCAATTCCATTGTAAGGCTATTTTTCCCCCTAGTAATTTACAACCTAATCCTGAAAACAGTAATTTGCTTTTGGTTTCAGCTTAATATAATTCCTGATTCATCTCCACTCCAGATTTTTTTTTAAATAATTATATGTTTTTTCATTTTATAGGGAAAAATCAATATTTCCTTGTGCCTGACACACACTGTTGCCCTTTAACTTCTGTTCAGAGTTGTAGATGGATTTTGTTTAAATTTCATTATTTAGCCCTACTTTTCTTCAGTGTCAGAGGTGGGTGGAAAAGAAGGCCAAGTAAGGCCAGGTTATTACTTTTGTCTTGTATATCCTTACGGTTTTTGTAAAAAAACGGTCCATAGTGAACCTGAAGGGCCTGTGGACTGCCTGGAGAAATCCTTTTATCTCCTTTCCTTAAACAGCCAAGCTGTAAACATAGCCCAGTGGGAATCATTTACTGGAATCTTCTTAATACACTTCATGTGGTCCCGTGTAAATTCACTAATGAGAAACACCCTCACTCAGCATTTGGCTTGTGATTAGAGTCATCTTAAACCTGGCACCCTGTTCCCTATCACTTAAGACTATTGAATAAGACTTTAGAGAAAGTGGTGGGCTCTTAATTTCCTTTTGTAGATGATAGTGGGTCATGTAAGCCCTCTGGGAGGCTGGATTCATTGACAAGCAGGGAAATTTTATAAGGCAGAAGGTAAACGTCGTGAAGTAACTGCTGGTTGACTGACGGGAGTTTATAGTGACTGAAGAATGAGGGGACTCATTGCTTAGACGGTGCTTCGTGTCTGTGAGTGATGTATTTTTACCAAAAAAAAAAAAAAGAATGACCTTTTAATGAGATACAAACCTAAATTCTTCCAGATCCAATGCAAATAGAACTCCTATGAGAGGGAAACGTGAGAACAATAACTAATTGAAAAGTTGAGACTCATTAGTCGTGCATTTGTTTTACCTTATTGTAGGAGAGTCAAAGACAAAAAGACTTGAAAGTGTCTGTATCCTTAAGAGCACAGCGTACGTGAGGATAAATATATACACACAAATAGGAATGTCGTTGCTATTGTAAATTTTAGCTCAAATGATGTGTAAAGTTTCTCTAAAACATGTTTCCTTCTCCTGAGGGTGTATACAGTTTAGTTTATCAAGCCTGTTGCCTAAGACACAGTCCCTAAGATATATATGCCTAACATGGGCATTAATTTATCATTATATCATGTTGTTAATTGCCATTGAGTTGGCTCTTAGGGCTCTGATGCGTGGTGACCGTATGTATGATGGACGGTCCTGCATCATCTTCACGATTGTTGGTATGTTTGAGTCCATTGTTGGTGGCTACTGTGTCAGTCCATCTCACTGAGGGTTTCCCTCCTTTTGCTGACTCGCTATCAAACATAATGTCCTTTTCTAGCGATTGGTCTTTCCTGATGATGTATCCAAAGTAAGCAAGACAAAGTCTTGCCATCCTTGCTTCTAAGAAGCATTCTGGTTACATTTCTTATAAGACTGATTTGGGAGTCTGTGGTATATGCAATAAACTCATTGCCATCAAGTCAATTCCGACTCATAGCGACCCTATAGGACAGAATAGAACTGCCCCATAGGGTTTCCAAGGAGCAGCTGGTGGATTCATACTGCTGACCTTTCAGTTAGCAGCCAAGCTCTTAACCTCTGAACCACCAGGGCTCTGATGTATTCTATAGCAGTAGCAAAATCTGAGCTAATATGAATTTTATCTATTCTGAGTTTCTGCATGGATAAATGATACCTGACTGGCTATTTTCATTTGTCTTTTTTTTTAACATTGCAAACCAAACCTCCCCTCCCCCATAGTCTGTGTTTGAAGAGGACTAAGGAAAATTATGAACCAGTAAAATATGTTATGTTAGACTTGGATGCAGTTGATTTTCAAAGAAAAAACATAGAAGAATGGGAGAGGTAAGAGATGAAGATTTTTAAGTTTAAAAAAAAAATCTCCCCATTTCTCACTAGGAAGGTGCTTTGCAGTTTATGTGATCGGATGCTGGAAAGTTCATCGCCCAGAGGTCTACACATGAAGTCACTGTAAAGGTAAGCAGCCTCTCCTTACTTGGGATCATTATTGTTTCACCTAAAATCTAGTTGAAAAGTAGACCTGCATTTTGCCAAAACCAAACACCTTCTGCTTTAAACTTATTTTTTTCAGGAGGAGGTTGCAGGTCATTCTCCTTGCTGAACTGAAAGGTAGTTGGTAGGGCATGGGAGCCCTGGTGGCGCAGTGATTAAGCACTCGTCAGCTAACCGAAAGTTCGGTGGTTGAACTCACCAGCCGCTCCTCGGGAGAAAATGTGGCAGTCTGCTTCTGCGAAGATTACAACCTTGGAAACCCGGTGGGGCAGTTCTACTCTGTCCTGTAGAGTTGCTATGAGTCGGAATTGACTTGACGGCCACGGGTTGAGTTAATGGTTTGGACAGAACGTAATGAAATCATGATGAGCTGTGTAGTCTTCTGGGTGATGGAGTGGGCTTGTACTAGCCTTGTATGAATGTTGAATACTGAACAATCTGTGGTCAGCTTTTCTGGGTCTTACCACGAAAAGATGCCACATTCTAAAATCAATCTCTCTCGTCGACACTGAGAATTATAATTAACCTGAGAAGTTAATTGTAATTGGACACATGAGTATGGATTTTATTTGGCTCCTGTACCTTAACGCTGTGCTTTATTAGTTTTCTTAATATGATTTGTGTCTGTCTGCAAATTGGTGTGCCAGTTAACCTTGAGACGTATTAGAAAAACTTGCACCTTACCATTTGTAGATCTAATGAGATGATGATAGACAACTAAACGGTTGCAGGTATAACTGGTGTCAAAAGTTGGAGCCCACATCCATAACTAAGGCTGATGTGTACCTATCCCACCTCCCCAAAAAAAGGTCTGTAAAAGTTTCTTTTGGTAGATGGGAGTGGGAGTTTTATTATTATTGTATTTTCTGATTATCTAATGCTTTTCTAGTTAAAAAGAAAAACAAGAAAAAACCATTGAGTTTCTGGTAACTAATTATGTTTATAACTTAAAAACATAAAGATCAATATTTAGGAAGGATTTTGCTTTGCTGTTTTAAGAGAACCAACCATAACTAAAGTGGTAGACTTAAGTTTAATTAAAATAAGAACCTTATTCTTTGAAGTCTTTTTGCTTAAAACCAGAAACGTATGTGAGTTGTTCTAACAAAGTAAGCATGTTGAAGAATTTTGATATTTTGTTTAGATATTTGAAAAGTATCGTTGGTTAATAAAAGTAGTATATTCTACAATGTTAAGTCAAGTTTTGTGTCTGGCTTATTTCACTGAGCCTGTTTTCACGGTTCTTCCACGTTGTAGCCTGTGTCAGTACTGCATTACTTCTTAGGGTTGAATAATATTCCATTGTATGGAGAGACCACATTTTGTTTATTCATTCATCTGTTGGCAGACATTTGGGTTGTTTACATTTGGGGGCTATTGGGAATAGTGCTGCTATGAACATTCCTGTGCATGTTGTTGTATGAGCATATGTTTTCAGTTGTCTTGCGTATGTGTCTGTGGATCCCCGGTGGTACAGTGGTTAAGCACTTGTCTGCTCACTGAAAGGTCGGCAGTTCAAACCCACCAGCGGCTCTGCAGAGAAAGATGTGGCAGTCTGCTTCCGTAAAGATTGACAGCTTTGGAAACTCTATGGGGCAGTTCTACTCTGTCCTATAGGGTTGCTGTGAGTCAGGGTCAACTTGATGGCAGCAACGTTTTTTTGGGGGGAGTGGGGTATGTGCCTAGGAGTGAAATTGCCCAGGCATATCGGAGTTCCACGTCCCACCGTTTGAGGGACTGCCAAACTTTTCCAAGTGGTAGCACTATCTGTTACTGTCTTTTGAAATACAGTTGAACCATCTTCTAAATTTTAGCGAGAAGATGAGGAAGGGGGTCTGTTTCTCATTCAGTGTTTTGACTGGGTATTAATTCAGTACTTGGGTAGAACAGCCCTCAATATAATGGAATTGAGCACACATTAGAGAATTCCTGTTGTGCATGAGGCGTTTGTGTTCGGCCTTGTAACTGTCAGAATTTTTTTGTAGCACTTAACAGCACAGTGTCGTGCGCTTTCTGTACGCCAGTGGTCATTCAGGAGCGTCCTCAGAAGGAGACCCAGGTCCTGCATACCACAGTACCTGCAGTCATCAGTATTTCTGGAATAATCTGTGAAGAACATACTCTTTCTAGCTGCAGTGGGTGTTGTGCTTAAGAAGGTGAGGCTAATCAGTGTTCCCATTGAATTGATATGATTTGAACAACACATGCCCCTTTTGAGTGCCATCCACAGTGGACCATGATAATGGTAAAAGTGATGGTATTTTTCTTAGATCTTGGTGTTACCATGGATGATATGTTCACAGGGAAAGTCCACATGTTGGGGTGTCACAAGTCAGGATGGGAGCTGCACCAGGGTGGTGCAGACAGTTAACACACTCGGCTAACTGGAGGGTTGGCGGTTTGAGTCCACCCAGAAGTGCCACGAAAGAAAGGCCTGGCAATCTACTTCAGAAGACCACCGCCTTGAAAACTATAAAGCACAGTTCTACTCTGACACACATGGGGCGGCCATGAGTTGGAGTTGACTCCACAGCACTTCAGTTAGTAGCCAAGCGCTTAACCGTTCGCATCACCCAAAAACCTGTTGCCGTTGAGTCGATTCCGACTCATAGCAACTATAGGAAACAGTAGCACCGCCCCATAGGGTTTCTGTAAAAATGGCTTCGGGGCAGTGTCTGGCCTCCTCCAGCCCCACAAAGGGGAGGGAGAACCAAGATCAACAGCCCAAGGCGGATTCCTATGACGTGGAGGCCAGACAAGCCTCCTCTCTCCACCATCTCTACCAATTCTGATGCCAGCCGTCCCTCCTACAGCACTCTACTGGGTTCGATAATTCATTGCAGTGGCCTCGCAGAACTCACAGACCATACTCATGATTACAGAGTTTCTTAGGAAAGTAACAGTTACAATTCAGGCTCAGGAACACCCAAGGATACAGTTCTTCCATCAGGACAGCCTCTTCCCAGCTGTGCTCGGAGGCACACCTCTCCCTGGCCCTCAGTGTCTGCCCACAGGGACTCAGTTTTCTCCCTCTGTGGGCCGGGAAGCCCACTGCGCTGTCCCCTGCTGCCTGGTCTCTCCTGCTGGCCTCTTCTTCCTTGGTGGTGGTGGGTTCCTCCCTCTGCTGTGGAATTGGCTCTCTTTTAAGGCAAAACTGACCCATCGCCTCGATAGGCCACGATTACCGTATCACAATCACCTGGGTGGGAGTTACAAGCTCATGGCTAGAAAAGCCACGCACAAAAGTAATTAATTGCATCTCAGTTTCCAGTGAGCGGCTGGTGGATTCAAATGGCTGTACCATTGCCTTCGATGTAATTCCAACTCAAAGTGACCCTTTAGGCAGAGCAGAACTGCCCCATAGGGTTTTCCAAAATTGTAACCTTTAAGGAAGCTGCCTGCCACTTCTTTCTCCTGTGGCGTGGCTGGCGGGTTCGAACCGCTGAACTTTCGGTTGGCAGCTGAGTGCTTAACCACTGCACAACCAAACCCCCCACTCAAAAAAAAAAAAAACCAAACCTGTTGCCGTTGAGTTAATTCCAATTCAGAGCAACCGTATAGGGCAGAGAGAACTGCCCTGTAGGGTTTCCAAGGACAGCTGGTGAATTCGAACAGTCGACCTTTTGGTTAGCAGTCTGAGCTCTTAACCGCTGCACCACTAGGGCTCCTTAATTGAAATCACTGTGCTTGAAAGAAAGCCTTGGAAGGAAGATCGGCATAAAACTACATAGCATGTGGCATGCGGACACATGTGACAGAGTAGAACTGCTCTATCGGGTTTCCTTGGCTGTAATCTTTATGGGAGCAGGCTGCCACATCTTTCTCCCGTGGAGCAGCTGTTGGATTCAAACCAACAGCCTTTCGGTTAGCAGCCAAGTACTTAACCACCAGGGCTCCTTAAAAACACCTATAGACCATACGTAAATGAATGAATGTGGCAGAATGTCAGTAAAACTTGATTTATGGACATTGGAATCTGAATTTCATATAATTTTCATGGACCATGAAATCATACTCTTCCTTTTGTTTTGCTTTCAACCATTAAAAATGTATAAATCATTCTCAGCTCTCAAGCAGCAGGATTTGGCCCACGGGCACCAGTTTGCTGACCCTGACCTAGAGGATCACAACTGTTTTATTTCCACGTTTTGCCGCTGTGGCCTTTTGAGTTGGAGGCTGCCCGGGGCTCCAAGCCTGGAGAGGTCCACAGTGTGGTTAAGTCACAGCCCAGGTTGTGGTTACTTCACAGAGGCGTTGCAAATGTTCCAGCAGCCACAGCTTTTCCACAGGCCATCTGAGGGCCTTTCTGTGGTGTAACTCAGAGGGGCCCTGGACCTGTGCCCCCGCCCTAAGTCAACGGTTCTTGCCCTGGAGCAATTCCCTCTTCCCCCCAGGGGACATTTGACTGTGTCTGAGAACATTTTGGAGTCCTGGTGTCCCAGTGGTTAAGAGCTTGGCTGCTAACCCAAAGGTTAGCAGTTCAAAGCCACCAGCCACTCCTTGGAAACTCTATGGGGCAGTTCTACTCTGTCCTGTAG
The DNA here is from genome assembly GCF_000243295.1 of Trichechus manatus latirostris. Lineage (NCBI taxonomy): Eukaryota > Metazoa > Chordata > Mammalia > Sirenia > Trichechidae > Trichechus > Trichechus manatus. The sequence goes on along the minus strand of NW_004444070.1, from coordinate 348,871 downwards.
GGTCACTATGAGTCAGAATCGACTGGAGAGCAATGAGTTTGATTTTTATGATGTTAATGAGGCAGGATTAGAGGCAGTTACATTAATGAGGCAGGACTGAATCCACAGGATTAGGTTGTATCTTGAGTCAATCTCTTTTGAGATGGAAAAGAGAGAAGTAAGCAGAGAGGAGGGGGACCTCATACCACCAAGAAACAAGAGCCAGGAGAACATCATGTTGTGGGATCATCACCACTGGTCTTTTCCTAATTATTCCACCCACAGGAACGGGCACTCTGAGCCCCTCAGCAATCACACCCTTGTGCGTTAATGAGTAACTGGCTGGGGCCTCGTCCAGGCGCAGAAGGGACCCTTTCTGAGAAGCGCTCACCAGGGAGGCCTTTCTAATTCCCTGAAGAGTGCCATTCTTCTTCTATCACAAGACCCTGGCCTCCTGACCCTGCGGCCTCATTTCCTCCTTAGGAGCTCTGAGTCGCTCTCATGCTGATTATTTCTGAAGGCACTGCCAAGTTTTCATTACATTTTAATGACTATGGAAATAGTGCCTATTTCTAGTAGAACACTTGGAAGCTACAGAAAGGAACACGTACATACCCAGAGCTGTAAGCATCATCCCACATCTAGAGATGGGCGCGTGAACATTTTGGAGGGTCCCTTCTGCGCACGCTCGCGTGTGTGTGTGTGTGTACCAAACAAAATTTAGCATCATGCACCTTCCATCTTGAAACCTTTTTTTTTTTGTACATACCACTATCTCAGGCATTTTTTCCCGTCGTGGAACAGTCTTACTGACTGCGTTGTGTTCCACTGGTTTAGTCTCATATTTTAAATGGCAGTGCTTCCGCCTGGCATTTGAACTCTGATAAGAAAAAAAAAAGTATTTCCTTAACTATATTTACAAGCAGGTTGCCAAGCCTTTCTTCCTTTTGGTTAGCAGCTGAGCGCTTAACTGTTTGTGCCACCCCGGGACCTTAGACCATTTGACTCCAAATAAATAAATACGGCCGTAAAATTGGTCAAACTCTTTTCCCTTTTTGGAAATTTTTTCTGGTTGTAAATAATACACATATGTTGTTGTCGTTAGGTGCTGTCGAGTTGAATCTACCTAGTGACAGAGGTGAACTGCTGCATAGGGTTTCCTAGGTTGTAATCTTTAAGGGAGCAGATCATCAGGTCTTTCTCCTGCAGAGCCTGTGGGTGGGTGGCTTTGAACTGTCTAGTCTTTCGGGTAACAACAGTCAAGCGTTTAACTATTGCGCCACCAGGACGGAACTAGTTGATATTTCCATGTATTCCCCGCCCTCCCAGTGTTTCCTGTGTATGTTCGGGACGGACTATAAGCGCACGTCTGCCTTCTGTTTTGTTTTGTTGTGGGTTTTTTTTTCCTCTCCCATTTGGGATGCTACCCTAAGCGTCTTCCCATTACACAGCTTCGAAAGTTTTCTCTTCCACCTTAAGATGACATAGGGTTTCGTGTCAGGCAGCAGAACCTTAAATCCTGGCTGCCCCGGAATTTAACTGGGTTATCTTTTCTGAGCCTGCATTTCCAAACCTATAAAGTCTTGCTAGCAAGAGCAGTGGCCGTGTTCGTTTCTCAGAGTTACGACCATTAAGTGACGTCAATCATATAGAGCATATAGCAGTATGCCTCATACCTGGAACCCAAGCCCTGTAGTACATTGTACTCTAAAACCATTTGAACTCCCCCCGTGCATTTGAACTGTGGTGTTGGCAAAGAATATTGAATGTACTACGAACTGACAGAAAAAATGAACAAATCAATCTTGGGAGAAATACAGCCAGAGTGCTCCTTAGAAGCCAGGCTGGGAGACCTCGGCTCTCTCGCCTTGGACGTGTCATCAGGAAAGACCAATCGCTGGAGAAGGATGTCGTGCTTGGTAAATTGGAGGGCCAGCAAAAATGAGGGAAGCCCTCCGTGAGATGCGTTGGCATGGTGGCCACAACAAAGGACTCAAACATGGAGGTGATGCCGGACTGGGCAGCGTTTCTTTCCGTGATACGTAAGGTCGCCATGAATAGGAGCCGACTCGACAGCAGTGAACGGAACAGCATGTCTTTACTGTAATTTGTTAAATCATTCTGTCATCAAACAGTAACACATTTCAAGAGCTAATACTGGCTTAATATTAGCAGGAAGAAAGGTGCAAAATGATTTTAAAAAATCCCCAAAGTAGGTGGTCCTCAAACAGATTTTAGAAACGTGCTTTTTGATTGAATATGTAAATGTTAAAAAACATTCGTCTTCAGTAGCTGCTGACTGTGAAATAGAAGTAAACTCAGTTCACGTCTTAATAGAGAAAAGCGTTATGGACAGAGACTATGGGGGAGGGAGGAGCTGTTCCATCTGAGCCAGCTAAGGGCATGCCCACTCCATGAAGAAACGCAGAGAGAAGAGTACCTCTTGTGATCAGCTCGTTTGGAGCCGGCCTTCCAGGTGCTGTGGTGCACAACCCGGAGTCTGCGTGAAGACAAGTCCCCAACACCTGAGTCTCTTCCAGATGCTTACTGTAAGCAGTGGATCCTTCCAGCACAAACGCCGACAAGCTCATAGCAGAAAAGAGGCAAACATTGTTACACCCCTTAAGAGACAAGGGACTGCTTTCAAAAATCTTCTTATTTTTTTTGACTTTTTATTTTATCCCATACAAAAATTTATACATACATTGTTATGTGACTCTAATTGCTGTCCCCGTACTGTGACAGCACACTCCTCCTTTCCACCCCTGATTCCCCATGTCCATTCAACCAGCTCATAACCCTCTCTACCTTCTCATCTCACCTCTGGACAGGAGCTCCCCATTTAGACTCATGTATCTACTTCAGCTAAGAAACATACTTTTCACGAGATCATTTTACGTCCCATAGTCCAGTCAAATCTTTGTCTGAAGAGTTGGCCTTGAGAATGGTTTTAGTTTTCGGCTAATAGAGAGTCTTGCGGCCATGTCTTCCGGGGTTCCTCTAATCTCAGTCAGACCATTAAGTCTGGTCTTCTTACTAGAATTTGAGTTCTGCACCCCACGTTTCTCCTGCTCCATCCAGGACTCTCTGTTGTATTCCCTGTCAGGGCGGTCATTGGTGTTAGTCGGGTACCATCTAGTTCTTCTGGTGCTTTCAAAAACCTTAAAAGGTCTTTTGGTAATGGGGTGTGTTATTAAACAAGAACTCTTTCCCTCAAAGGATGCCAGAGCTAGGTTGTATTTTCCTCCCTAAATTGGGAAGCAGAGCGCTCCCTTTAATAAATGTGCACTTAGCAGTTTACTGTTTCAAAACTCGGCTCTCCTCCTGTTTGGTGGTGATGATGGTGGTGGTGATGGTGGTGGTAGATGCCGTTGAGTCAGTTTTGTCTCATGGTGACCGTAAGTGATGGAGTGGAACTGCTCCATAGGGTTTTCTAGGCTGTAATCTTCAAGGAAACAGCTTGCCAGGCCTTTCTCATGTGGGACCGCTGGGTGGGTTCAAACCATCCACCTTTGGCTTAGCAGCTGAGTGCTTAACAGCCACACCACCAGGGCTCCTTCTTCCTGTTGGTAAGAGACATCTTCACCCTGTCTGTTGGCTCCCAGTACAAACTCTCAAGTACCCTTGCGACTCTATCTTGTAAGATAATTAAATAGCCGCTAAGATGTTTGTTGATTTTGGATAGAAAGCGTTCCTCTGGCTTCCCAGAGAACGATACCCTATAATACTACAGGTGTGTACTAAATAAAATGAAACTCTTAGCCAACATTTTGTGAAGGCAAATGTGAATTGGTAGGAGCTTTTGTGGCTTTGAAATTAAATCGTAAAAGGAAGAAATACTAAATCATTTTCACTTCAGCTGCTGGATGGCTGTAATCCCAAATTGTCATTTATATAGAAATCCTCATCTTTCTTGAGGAAACTACAGAAATGCCATCAGCCGGCACTAATTTTCTCTTCTCCTTGGTTGAACAGCACAATGAGAGACTGTTCGGGCTGTAACTCCTCAGTGGAAGGGCTGGTGGGGGAAGGCAGGGCTGGCAGGAAAGGCGGGTGTTTCCTTTTTGTGCAGTCACAACTCCATAGACCCCAGATCAGCCTCAGTGAGGTTGTCTCTTGTCACAACTGGGGCAGGAAAGAAAATAAACACAGTTACACTAATTAAAGCCCCCTTTTCCCCTGCTGCTCGGCGCCAAGGAAGATCTGTCAGTGCCGCGAGGGCACCCCTTTATTCTAGAAAAGGAGAGAGTGGAAGGCATCTACCGGCCCTCTCAGAACTCAGGGGCTGGGAGCGCAGATCTCCCCAGCACCCACTCAGAAGTGCACACATCTGCTCGTGGGTCTTTCTTCTGCTGGCTGAAGGTGCTGCCTACGTGTCCGAAATCGCGGATTCAGTGTTCTGAGGAAGCGAGGCCTGTGTCGGGCTCTGGCGGGGTATGTGTTCCCAGGCTCAGCCGTGAGGCCTCTCAGGTAGCTCTGGGGGTGGGGAGGGGTTCAGAGTGGCTGAATGAGAGAAAGAGCTAACGTGGACTGGGTATTGAGTCTGCGCCCAGCATTGCCGTGAGGACTTACGTAAAAAAAAAAAAGGCATTTCATCCTTACAGCCTCCTGCTCATACCAGCCCACTTGCCGTCAAGTTGACTTTGACCTTGCGACCCTGTGCATGTCAGAGTAGAACTGTTCCCCGTAGGGTTTTCAGTGGCTAGTTTTTTGGAAGTAGATCGTCAGGCCTGCTTTCAGAGGTGCCTCCAGGTGGACTCAAACTGCCAACCTTCTGGGTTAGCAGCACAGTGCGCTAACCGTTTGCACCACCCAGGGACCCCAGACGCATTCCTCAGACCCAACAGTTGTTGCTGGTTGTTGAGTCAATTCCAACTCATAGAAGAACCCCATGTGTGTCAGAATAGAACTGTGCTCCATAGGGTTTTTAGGGAAGGATTTTTCAGAAGTAGATTGCCAGACCTTTATTCCAGCATGCCTCTGGGTACACGTGAACCTCCAACCTTTAGGTTAGCAGCTAAGCGCATTAACCGTTTGCACCCCACAAATTCCGGACCCAGAGGCCCCCATAATTCTCACCCCCTTCCTCAAGTTTTCGCTGGCCTTCTAGGTGCCAGAAGTCGTAGGTGCGCTAATGCAGTGCATTTTGATGGGAAGTAACAAGCGATATGGTTTCTCTCTGCCTCTCGTGCGGCTTCATCTCCCCCAAGGGGGTGTGTGTGTGTTTAAGCTAATTATAAAATTTTAATATAATTAT
>NW_004444070.1:322342-343535 GCF_000243295.1 Trichechus manatus latirostris | reverse complement strand
ATTTCCCTCGAGTTGGTTCCAACTTATAGTGACCCTATAGGACAGAGTAGAACTCCGCACAGGGTTTCCAAGGAACGGCTGGTGGACTTGAGTTTCCGACCTTTTGGTTAGCAGCCAAACACTTAACCACTGAGCAGCCAGGGCTCCATATATACGTATATATGTGTGTGTATATATTATATACACACACACAGTGTTTCAGAACACTTTACAGAGAGGAGCTGGTGCTGACACATGCGATTACCGAGCCCCTCAGTGATGTCTCTTCCCGACTACATAAGTCCTATCAGAGAAGCGACTGTAGCCGTTATTGTTTGAACCTGGAGCCCTTTGGGAGTGAATGGTGGGGCATGAATGATTCGTCAGGATCACAGGCGTGATGCGGACCGAGTGGTCACCCTGCCCGGGGGCGCTGATGTGACTCTGGTCTGCTTAGTCGTTTTCTCCAGTGGTTGACCCAACCGCTGAGCATCTAACTCTGCCGCCTCCGTGGATGTGCGTGCGCTTCGGAATCCCCTTCGTGCCCGTTGTCAAGTACACAGTGAATCCCGTGCACACGGGAGCTTCCCAAGTAAAACGCCAGTTGTGTGTTTTCCTCATCTGTTGCCTGAATTTGGCTTCGTGAGTGTGGTTTACACCTTACTCTATCCTGGCCTTATACACCAAGTCTCATTTTTGGGTAAATATTTAACCTTGGGGGTTGCCTGTGCATTTAATTGTAAAATTTTTATATAATTACATAATACAACTCAAATCAAACATTATTTACTTTCATGTGTATAACATCCTATGTATTATTTTCTTCAATTGTTTCAAGAATGAATGCAGTAAAAATATATATGTAACTAGTGTGTGTGTGTGTGTGTGTAGCATCTCACAATTCTTTCCCTGTTTTTCCCTCTCGTCTTCCCGCAGAGGGTGGCCCCCGCTTCGTAAAGACCTCATCGCCGTGAGGTGAGGCTAAGATGAGCATAACCAGTGACGAGGTGAACTTTTTGGTGTATCGGTATCTCCAGGAGTCAGGTAAGCAGCTTGCTTTCATCAACAGTAAGTGTATCTTCAACATGCTCCGTGCAGACGCTCAACTGTTGGCCCAAAGCAGGGTATAGCAAGAGAGGCACTGAGAACATTCTTTTTTGGTGTTGCTGTTATTGTTGAAAATATACACAGAACATACACCAATTCAGCAGTTTCTACATGTACAGTACAGTGACACTGATTACATTCTTCGAGTCGTGCAACCATTCTCACCATCCTTTTCTGAGTTGTTCCTCCCCCGTTAACATAAACTCAGTGCCCCCTACAGTTCCTACCACATATTTCGAGTTGTTGTCAATTTGATCCCATATAGATAGATCTTAAAAGAGCACAATGCTCAAGGCAGACATGCTTTACTAATTAAGCTAAACTGTTGTTTGGTTGGAGCCCTGGTGATGCAGTAGTTAAGAGCTCAGCTGCTAACCAAAAGGTTGGCAGTTGGAATCCACAGGCTGCTCCTTAGAAACTCTGTAGGGCAGTTCTCCTGTGTCCTGTAGGATCGCTATGAGTTGGGATCAACTCGACGGCTACGGATTTGATTTTGGTTTGGTTTAAAGAAGACTTCAGGGGATATTTTTGCTTAAAGGTTTAAAGATTATCTCAGGGCAGTAGTTTCAGCGGTTCATCCAGCCTCAGTGGCTCCAGAAAATCTGGATTCCATGATAATTTGAAATTCTGTTTTGCATTTTCCCCCTTTTGATCATGATTCTTCTATAGAATCTTTGATCAGAAGGTTCAGTAATGGTAGCTGGCACTATCTAGTTTGTCTGGTCTCATGACAAGAAGAGTCTTATTAAGAGCGTTCAAAGGGAGGAGAAAAGGTTCTGGGCCATCCTATCCTGGGAGTGGAGTGTAGGGGGTTTTTTTGTTCCCATGACATCTTTGTCCAGATGAAATCAGATTGAAGTTAGCCTCATGATGGAGGTGGAAAAAGGTGGACACTTGTAAAAACGGCGTGGAGGCAGTGTCTGACTTCCTTCAACCCCAGAAGGAGGAAGGAGAATCAAGGTTAACAGCCCAAGTCTGATTCCTATGAGGTGGAGGTCAGACATGCCTCCTCTCTCTGCCATCTTTAATAACTCTAACACCAACAGTCCCTTCTAAAGCACTCTACTTTTCTGTTGGATTTGATAACTCATTGCAGTGGCCACACAGAACTCACAGACAATAACTCACAATTATGGGGTTTATTGGGGAAGTAACAAGTTACAATTCAGGCTCAGGAAGACTCAGGATACAGTTCTTCCATCAGAACACTCAGGACACAGTTCTTCCATCAGAACAGCCTCTCCCCAGCCGTGCTTGCAGGCACGTCTCTCCCTGGCCCTAGGCATCTGCTCAAAGGCACTGAGCTTTCTCTGTCTGTGGGCTGGGAAGTCCTCTGTGCTGTCTCCTGCTGGGTCTCTCTCTCCTTCCTTGGTGGTGGCAGCCTCCTCCACTCTGCTCTGAAATGGGCTCTCTTTTAAGGAAAAACTGACCGATCCCCTTGGTGGGCTATAATTACCCTATCACACGGTCACCTGGGTGGGAGTTAAAAGACACCATGGCTAGAAAGGCCACACACAAAAGTAATTAATCGCTCAGCGATGCTGCTGTGTGCTCTTGGCCTGGGTTAGAGGGAGGGTGTTTGTGGGCTGGTGTCTATGTATGAAGCTGTTAGACTTAGCACCAGTGGGCGAATTTATCTCCATCTGGCACTGATCGTGCTCCCAGCTCCCATCCCTCATAAATGAACCCTAGGAGATTTTCTAAAGCCCAGGGATATTTCTGGTTTCTTCTGGCACTGTGGATTATGACCAAGTGGATTAAGTTAGGGCAAGTTGTTAAAGGGCCAGACAGGCACGTGTGTTTCTTGTTGACAGTGTGGACCTTGCATGTGACAGCTGCCATTCTTGGGGAGCAGGGCCTGGCTTTGACACTGACCAGGGACATTCCAGGAATACGTCATGTGATATAGCTGAGCCTTGGCTCTTTCCTTACAGGATACTGGGCTTTCCCCAAGCAGTGGATCCTAAATGCAGTTTAGGGAATCATTTTGTGGGATACTTGTTTACAATATTTAACAGACTTAGTTCTTTTTTTTTAAAATTAATTTGTAAAATGGAAAACAGGTTTTTTTATTATGTTAAATGTATGTGTAACAAAACATTGGCCATTTGCCCAGGTTTCACGTGTACAGTTCCAGTGACCTCAGTCACATTCATCACGCTGTGTAGCTGTCACCACTGTTTATTTCCAGGATTTTTCATCACCCTTAACAGAAGCTCAGTGTCCCCTAAGTAATGAGTCCCCCTTTCCTTCTCTCCCGCCCATTCCTGATAACCACTGATCAACTCTTGTCTTTATACACTTGTCTTTTCTCAATATTTCATAGAAGTGGGATCATACAGTATTTGTCCTTTTGTGACTGACTTGTTTCACTCAGGATCATGTTCTCAGGGTTCATCCAGGCTGTAGCTTGTATCAGGGTTTCATTTCTCTTTAGGGCGGAATAATATTCCATTGTATGTACTGTATTTTTATGCAAATAATGCACACCTTCTGGGATTGTTTGCCAGCTGCACCCTCACACACACACACACACACCCCGCCCCCAGGTATTTTCCTAAGTGCAGTATGCTAATTTTTTTAACAGCAACATGTGGAAGAGGATTGGCATGGAGTGCTTGTGAAGGTGCCTCATAGGGAGAGGGCGCGGCCGGCAAACCAATGCAGAAGGTGCACATTATTTGCATAAAATACGATGTTTACCATATTTTGTTTACCCATCCATCTGTTAATGGACACTTGGGTGGTTTCGCCTATTTGGCTTATCGTGGATAGTGCTGCAGTGAACATTGTTATATAGGTTTCTGTTTGTGTTCCTGCTTCCACTTCTTTTGGGTATATACCTAGGAGTGGAATTGCTGGATCAGATGGTAGTCCTGTGTTCAACTTTCTGACGAATCACCAAACTGTTTTCCACAGCAGCTGCACCATTTTACAATCCCAGCAGCAACGGATGAGGGTTCCAGTTTCGCCACATCCTTGCCAACACTTGTTATTTTCCATTTTTTTTTTTTGAGTCATAGCCATGTTAGTAGGTGCAAAGTGATAAAATGGAAAACTTTTAATGTTTTAATATACATACAAAATGACACTTATGAAAAAGCATCTTTGTTTCTACTCACCGGAAGAAATAAACCATTTCCAAAGCAGTGGGAACCCCTGTGTTTGACTCCCTGGTAGCATCCCCCCTTTCTCTCTTTGCACTAGTTACCATCCAGGTTTTGATGTTTATTAGCCCCATACATTTACACATGTGGTCAAATAAGTTCCTTTATGTAGCCTTTTGCCTTGGTTCTTTGAAAAAACAGCTTGAGAGAGTTTTCCCCTAACCCCTGAAGAGTTGCATTTGCCCTTGTTTTCTCCTCTAGAGGGTTTGTTACTTTTGTCCAGGTTGATTGACATTTTCTGTGTAAGCTGTAAACTACTTGGTTTGATACTTTCTGCCTGGCTCTGGGTTGCAGACTGCCCTGTGATTGGTATGTACCTTGCAGGGATTGGTCAATAGATTATGCAAATGAACTGACTGTAGCCTACTATGCAAATGAAGTGTCTGTGACGGGAATTGGTCAGTTTGTGACCCCGCTGGAAGGGGCTGTGTTTTGAAATTGACAAGGAGTTGTGTATATATGCAGCTGACCCCACAGAGGTTTTTAGAGACAGGAAGAAGGAGAGGGAAGTGAGAAGGAAGAAGAAGCAGGAAAGAGGAGGCAAGGAACCTCCTAAAAGAGCTGTAACACAGGTCAGGGGCTGTAACAGTGAAGACAGCAACAGGCCTGGAAGGGGCCCAGCAGCAGTAAGCCCAGAAGGGGTCCAGCATCAGAGTTGGTGATGACAGATGTCAGAGGAGCCTGTTCTCTGGGGGCCAAAAGGATGCCTGTCCTCGGGGCTGAGGGGAGACATGCCTGGCCGAGAGAAGGGCCTGCTTGCTTGCATGGCTGAGAGAGCTGTCCTGCACTGAAGAAGGGAGATGTGGCCGACATACTTCCTGATCCTGATGCCACGTTGTAGCCTGTTGAGCTTGACTGCGAGTTGTACCCTGTTACTTCCTTAATAAACCACTTAACTCTAAGTATAGTCTGTGAGTTCTATGTGGCCACTGCAATGAATTACTGAACTTAGCAGAGAAGTAGAGAGTGCCGTGGGAGGGATGACTGGTGTCAGAATTGGTAAAAAGGTTGGAGAGTGGAGCTGTGTCTGACCTCCACCTCATGGGAATCACCTATAGGCTGATTCTGATCTTTGTGGCCTTTGTCCCCTCCCTTTCGCCCCCCCAACCCCCGACGAAGGTTAGACAGGTTCTGATGTGACTACTACTATGGACCCTACTCCCACCATTTCACAACGTGTATCCCATTTTCAGATGTAACCCTAAGCGGTATGAAGTACTGTTTTTCTGTGTCTTGAGCTTTTCACACTTGGTGTCACGATGTGTCTATTCTGCATCTTGCGTTTGGGGAAGGAAAACCAATTTCCAGCCCCCACCTCCCAAATACTCTTTCAGTAGGTTTGAGGGGACCCCGTCTGAGATACCTAGACCCGAGATCTTGGAACAGTGAGAGGAGCAGGCACTGAAGCCAGAGGACGGCCCAAGCTCTGGCCCGTGAACCCCTCGTCGACCCCATCTGAGCCTGTTTCCCTGCATAAATGGTCACCTGGGCAAAAGCAATGAGGTCCAGAGAGCACTTAGCCCTGGGCTGTGCACGTTGTCAGCAAACCGCTCTCGCTGTCGAAGCCTCGGCGCCTGGCACTTGGGCCCCAGCCGGCATTGTCTGTGGAAGGTGTATGTTGTTTCTGCTGGTGTGTTGACTAGGCGTCACTGCAACATTGTACGTTCATTGCTGTTAGTTGCTGTCAAATTGATTCTGACTCATAGCGACCCCATGTGTGTCAGAGTGGACCTGCTCCATGGGGAAGCAGATTGCCAGGCCTGTCTTCCAAGGCACCTCTTGGGTGGGTTCAAACCGCCAGCCTTTCAGTTAGTAATCGAGCACTTAACCACTTGTGGTACCCGGGGACTCCTAGAACCTAGTATAAGTTACCTGTTGCTGTCAAGTCGATTCTGACTTGTAGCAACCCTGTTAGATAGAGTAGAACTGCCCCATAGGGTTTTGAAGGAGCTGCTGGTGGATTCGAACTGCCGTCCTTTTGGTTAGCAGCCAAGCTCTTAACCACTGCACCACCAGGGCTCCGTAGTATAACTAATTGATATATAAAACAAATATAGGCAATATATATATAATATATACAGTGTTGTATATAAAAACATGCACTACCTCACCCATATAAGTCATGGAAATAAAAACTAGTTTTAACACATTAACCTTAGAACATATGGGAATCACCTGAAGTACAAGTATTCTCCTATCTCAGAACTGATGAATTCTGAGATGTTTGCAAACAAAAATTCCATATAGAGAACCCTGCTTCCTCGTCGACTTTCAGCATTGAATTCGCGAGTGTTTTTTCTTAGGAACACCTCAGCACAGAGATACAATGAAATCAAAGTTAATATAAGCAGAATGTGCGAACAAGTCACAAATTGAAATTGTCACCGCTCTGTTTGTGAACATCAGGGTAGCTAAAACAGTTGCCCTTGAGTTGACTCTGACTCCTGAAGACCCAATGTGGCAGCGTAGAACTGTACTCCACAAGATTTTCAGTGGCTGATTTTTCAGAAGCAGATTGCCAGGCCTTTCTTCTGAGGTACCTCTAAGTGGACTTGAACCTCCAACCTTTTGGTTAGCAGCTGAACACTTAACTGCTTGCACCATCCCGGGACTTCTTTCAGGGTAACTAAAGGGTGTGAAGAGGAACATTTCTCTGTGACAGATCAAGGTCACCGCTGCCGCTCACCCCCAGGTCCTGGGGCAAGAGGTTTGCTGGTCCCTTTGAAAAAGCCCATTAATCTCCATCCCTCCCAGAAAGGTCTGACTTCCTTATTGAATTGTTTGTGTGTATTTGTTTCTTGTTTGTTTGCAAAGCTACTGTAACCAGGCAGCTGGCAAGAAGTGGTGGGATACAGCAATGGATAGAATTTCATATGTGTGAACTTTACATAACGTGCGTCGAATTCCTTTTCCCATTTGCCAGAGTTGTTAAATTAAAATCCCACACACTGAGTTGAGATTTAAGAAAGAGGTCATTGTGCTTTCTTCTAACCATTCATTCTCTGCCTTCTGGAATTGATTGGAGTACCCTGGCAAGGATATATTAAAAGGAAAAAGGGGAGGGAGGAAAAAAAAAAGAATAACATCTAATGGTTAAATAAGGTCGCTGGGTGGCACAACCAGTTTGCAATTGGCTGCTAACCTGAAGGTTGGTGGTTCAAACCCACCCAGTGCTGCCGTGGAAGAAAGGCCCGGCAAACTACTTCTGTAAAAATTACAGCCAAGAAAACCCTGTGGAGTAGCTCTGCTCTGTAACACATGGGTCACCATGTGTTGGAATTGACGTGACAACAACGGATTTGGCGTTTAATGGTTAAGTGTTCGTTTTGAGAGTGTTTTTTATGTTTATCTCAAATTCTAAGGTTTTAGTTGAGCAAATAATTTACTAAGCGCCCAGCAGGTCCAAAGAGTACCTTTTTCTCAGCCTGTTAATATTTCCTTCCTACCCTAAAAAGAAGCCTTTCCTCTTGACCGTACTCTCCCTTCAAGCATCTGTGCTCTCTCTTTTACCATCAAACTCAGGAAAAATAACTTCTACGTTCTGATAAATGATTCACTCCTCACCTCCTTCCTCTCTGGCTTTTTTCCACTGGTTCCAATGACCTGGTCCAAGAATAACTTCATGCATGCGAATCAGTATAAAGCTGATTCCCAGAAGGCAAAGATCAGTCATCTCTCATCTCCCCACATTCCAACTTCTTCATCATTTCTGACACCAGCCACCCACATGGCACCCTCTCTCTCTCTCTGTCCCTAGCAACCTGGGGCTAGGTCAGACCTGACAAGTTAAGTAGACACTGTCCTTGGGTTCATTAACTTGCTAGAACAACTCACAGAAGTCACAGAAGATATTATACTTACAAATACTGGTTTTACTATAGTAAAAGGATATAAATCAGGATCCTCATAAGGAAGAGATACAGGGGTGATGTCTGAGAGGGTCCCCAACACAGAGCTGCTGTGTCTCAGGGCACATTACCCTCCCTTCACCAACCAGTAAGCTCCCTGAGCCTTAGGGCTCCGGGCTTTTATTGACCAATCCTGCATGATAGGCTAAATCATGTCTCCTCGGGCTAGTTGATATCAGCCTTCCAGGTGAGTCTTTTCTGGTCTAGCCAGCCCCTGCTCACCAGCACCCCACTCCAGTGTTACCTGGAAGTCCCAGACTAAGGCCACCCAGTTATGCCAAGGGTTATTTCTCCGGAGCCAAGGACAAAGGCCGTGTTGGGATAAAACTAGGTCCTTTATCCCATAGCTGTCCTCAGTTGTCATGCAGCCTTGCCTGTGTGGTAGAAGGTGGGGTGGAGGTAGAAGGTGGATGGGAGGTGATCTTGCAGTGAGGCTGACAGCTGGCTTCCTGGGAGATCTGTTCTCTGCCTCACCCCCACCAGGGATGGACTCAGAATGTTCTGCCTACCACACCTTCACACGTGCATGGGGTGCCAGTTCCTAGAGCCGCAGGTGCCACTGGTCCTAGTTGTTGAGGTGTAGAGGGAACCCTGCTTCTCTGTTCTGCAGCCAAACGGACTCCTTTCCTGGCCATCCCTGTTGTATCCCCACCAACTTCATCTTCATCCCATCCCCCAAATATCGGTTGTATCACTTAGGATGCTTTAGGCTGCAAGTAAGAGACTTATCAACAGAGCGTGTATCGTCCCAGATAGTGAGGAGCCAGGAGGCAGTGGTCTCCCCTCCTTGCTTCTGAATTTAGCAACAGAAGTCAAGTCCATTTCTCATTCAGTATGAAAAGAGGGAACCCCAGCAAGTGGCTCCCCACAAGCCTATTGCTGTTGAGTTGATTTTGACTCATAGCGACCTTGTAGGACAGAGTAGAACTGCTCCATAGGTTTCTAAGGCTGTAGTCTTTATGAAAGAAGACTGCCACATTTCTCTCCCACGGAACAGCTGATGGGTTTGAACCGCCGACCTTTCTGTTAGCATAAGGATATTATATATTTCTTCTGGGGTTTTACTGCCAGGTTCACATTTTTGTTGTTATTAGGTGCTGTTGAGTCATCTCCAACTCATAGGAACCTTATGTATGACAGAAAGAAATGTTACCTGGTCCTGCGCCATCCTCATACTCGTTGCTATGTTTGAGCGCATTGTTGCAGCCACTGTGTCAGTCCATCTCGTTGAGGGTCTTCCTCTTTTTCACTGACCCTCTACTTTACCAGGCATGATGTTCTTGTGCAGGGATTGGTCCCTCCTGATAACACATCCAAAGTACGTGAGACTAAGTCTTGCCATCCTCGCTTCTAAAGAGCACTCTAGCTGTACTTCTTCCGATACAGATTTGTTCATTCCTCTGGAAGGCCATGGTATGTTCAGTGTTCTTCACCAACACCAAGATTTGAATGTGTCAGTTCTTCTTCGGTTTCTTTTTTTCATTGTCCAGCTTTTGCATGCATGGGAAGTGATGAAAAGATACTTTTAGCAGATATTCAATCATTCCCACGAACTTGAATGTTAGGGATAGTACCGTGCGTGGGACGGAACCACAGACTGGAATGAGGCGTAGCCTGGCAGGAGCTGCAGGCAAGATCACCGGCGATCTGGAATTGGGGAAAGAAAGGCGTGGTGGTGGAGGGTGGTGTGTGTGGAAAGGATTGTTAAGGCGCTGGAGCTGGCGCCCTATTCCTACCCCTGGAGAGGGAGGGATCGGAAGCTGCATCTATCAGAGGGGGTTGTGAAGGAGTTGAGGGCAAAGCAGACAGGGCACTGTGGCGAGCTCTCCGGCATTAGAGGTAGGCGTGGACGCAGGCGTTACTTGTGTTGGGGAAGGCTGCTCTCGACATCACCAGGGAGGAGCACAGCCACGGGCTGAGTGAATGGTTCTGGCCATTTCACATGAAGCAAGTCCCTTGTCCGTGGTGTGTCGTGCATGCAGGGCCAGCTCTGACAGGTGGAGACAGTTCCCTGTCTCGCTGGGTCACTGTCACACTTGGTTCTCAAGAGGAGAAAAGATCTGGAAGTTTAGGCTGGATTTTCCACAACAGCTAGATGGTGACGTGACTGTTCTTGAGGTCTCGGTTGACAACCTCCGAAGAGATCAATATGACTGTTCGTGGGGGACAGAGCCACTTCCCTGCCCCTTCCCACCCTCGTCTTATAATGCTTTCTTGTGTTAAATTTTTTATTAAGTTATAATTTACGTGCAATAAAATTCACCATTTTACTGTGCAGGTTAGCAAGTTTGGGCAAACGTTTATAGTCGTGTAACCGCCACCACAATTAAGACATAGAACACTTCCTTCACCCCCAGAAAATTCCCCCATACCCCTTTGTAGTCAGCTCCTCCCCCACTTCAAGCCAAGGCAACCACCAGCCTTGGTTTCTGTCCCTATGATTCTGAGTTTGCAGGAATCCCCCATGAATGGAGCCGTGCAGTGTGTAGTCTTTCACTCCTGATAATGCATTCGTGGAAGTCCCTGGGTGGTGCAGATAGTTGATGTGCTCACTGCTGTCTGAAAGGCTGGAGGTTCCGGTCCACCCAGAAGTGCCTGAGAAGGAAGGCTTGGCTACCTGCTTCTAAAAAGCAGCGATGGAAAACCCAATGGAGCACAGTTCTACTCTGACACACATTGGGTCACTGTGAGTCAGAGTTCCCGCAAAGGCAACTGATTTGGTTTCGGAGGTTTTTTTACGCATTTGTGATTCACTCGTGTTGTTACCTGCATCAGTACTTCATTCATCTTTATTGCTGAATCATATTTTTTTTAAACATTGTATTTTTGGTGAAGGTTTACAGAGCAGTTTAGATTCCCATTCAACTATTTCTGCACAGATTGTTCAGTGACATTGGTTACATTCTTCACAGTGCATGAACATTCTCATTTCCAGTCTGCTTGTTCTGTTTCCATTAATCTGTTTTCTCTACCCGCTTACATTCTTATCTTTGTTTTAAAGTAATTGTTGACCGTTTGGTCTCATATAGGTGATTTTTAAAGGAACACAGCACTCACAGGTGATATTCTTCATTTTGTGAGCCAATCTGTTATTTAGCTAAAAGGGACTTCAGAGGTCTAATTCTAGTTTAAGGACACATGAAACCCGTTGCCATCGAGTTGGTTCTGACTCATAGCGGCTCTATAGTTCAGAGTAGAACTGCCCTTTAGGGTTTCCAAGGAGCCGCTGATGGATTTGAACTGCTGGCCTTTTTGGTTAGCAGCCATAGCTCGCCGCAGCTCTTAACCACTGTGCCTCCAGGGCTCCTTAAAGATGTGTAGTGTTTGTTTGAGAAACATCTAGGTCGTTTACAGTTTTGGTGATTAATCATAAAGCTACCAGAAACATTTGTGTACAGGTATTTTGTGTGAAGATTGGTTTGCAGTCCTCTGGGGTAGATACCTAAGAGTGAGATAGCTGGGTTGTGTGGTCAGTGTAGGTTTAACTTTATAAAAAACGACTGCCTCCTTTTCTGTCTGACTCGGCAGCAAAGCGCTTAGTAAACCTCATTGGTTTTATAGGTTGATTTGAGTTGCAAAGCTAATTTGTCCCCGTAGGGCAAAGTATATTGGAAAATAGGTAACAGGACCTTAGCTCTGGCATATTTATCTGCAGGATACTGATGAAGTTTTACATTTCCTCTTTGGGTTTAAAATTAGCCTGCATGAGCCTGTATGGGGTCACCGTTTCCCTGCCGTGAACGCTGGCGCAAATCAGCTGAGTGGGCAGCGTCCTGGTTTGCGAACACTCTCCTCCTTGGACGACATGGCTGGTCCACCTTTCTGCGTACAGCCCTGGTTTGTGAACTCTCTCCTCCTTGGACGACATGGCTGGTCCACCTTTCTGCATACAGATTGAGAGCTCTGGAGCCCAGATGGCCAGTTAGCCAGGCGCCTGCAGGCTGGGCTCTAGGGCAAACCTGGAAACTCCCTGCATCTGTGCACCTATCCAAGGTATTAAAGCCGCTGAAAATCTGGTGCACTCTTTCCCCATCTTGAATGTGTGTGGGTGGAGTTCAGCACACCACCAGGAGAAACCACGCACTTGATAAAAACCATTTAATGATGGAGGTGGTTACTGTGCCGGTCAACAGAAACACCCGTGAGAAGTAGAATTTCACCCGTTTGCCAGGTCCAACTGTTTTACCGGTTATGTTGTCGCCGGCAGTTGGACTGCTAATGCTGTTCTGATTGTAAACAGTTTACATAATAAAACGAGCTTGTCATAGTGATACGTGGTTAAAATTCATTTATCATCTGTTCGGACTCGCAGGAGTGGTTAACCACTTTCTTCATTGTGAGGATTTCAAGACCCTTGAGTAGGATGGAAGACCCCTTCTGTGCTGAAACTTTTCTTTTTTTTTAATTCTTGTATTTTAAGTGAAGGTTTACAATTCAAGTTAGTCTCTCATACAAAAATTTATACATACATTCTTATGTGACCCTAACTGCTTTCCCGATACTGTGACAGCACTCTCCTCCTTTCCACCCCGGATTTCCCACGTCCATTCAACCAGCTCCTGACCCTCTCTGTCTTCTCATCTCACCTCTGGACAGAAGCTGCCCATTTAGTCTCATGTATCTACTTGAGCTAAGAAGCACACTCTTCACAGGTATCATTTTATGTCCCATAGTCCAGTCTAATCTTTGTCAGAAGAGTTGGCCTCGGGAATGGTTTTAGTTTTGGGTTAACAGAGAGTCCAGGGGCTGTGTCTTCCAATGTCCCTCCAGTCTCAGTCAGACCATTAAGTCTGGTCTTTATACGTGAATTTGGGTTCTGCACCCCACCTTTCTCCTGCTCCATCAGGGACTCTCTGTTGTATTCCCTGTTAGGGTGGTCATAGGTGGTAGCCAGGCACCATCTAGTTCTTCTCGTCTCAGGCCGATGAAGTCTCTGGTTTATGTGGCCCTTTCTGTATCTTGGGCTGATATGTTCTTTGTGTCTTATAACTTGTTTTCTGATTCGCCATGATTCATAGTTAAAAGGCCAGTCTCTTACACATATTCATTGTGTCTCCACTAAAATCACCGTATATGGGCTATTTGGAGTCGGGAGTAGTGGTCTAAACATCTGCGCGTCACGTGGGCTCAGTCTTAACTAAAGAGCCAACATCCTAGCAAGCATGATTCTATACACGTACCTAGCTAGGTAGCATTACAAATGCCTTCTTTTATTTACATGATCATGGTTAAGAACTCAGCTGCTAACCAAAATATTGGCAGTTCAAATCCACTAGCTGCTCCTTGGAAACCCTATGGGGCAGTTCTGCTCTGTCCTGTAGGGTCGCTAGGAGTCAGAATTGACTTGATAGCAGCAGGTTTGGTTTGGTTTTTATACATAGTATCCCTGGGTGGCACAAATTGTTGAGCGCTCAACTGCTAGCCTAAAGGTTGGCATTTTGAACCCATCCAGAGGCGCCTTGGAAGACAGGCCTGGTGATCTGCTTCTGAAAGGTCACGGCCTTGTAAGCCCTATGGAGCACAGTTGTACTCTGCACGCGTGAGGTCGCCATGAGTTGGAGTCAACGGCCCCTAACAACAACAGCATACATAGTTCTGGGAGTCCTGAGTGGTGCAAATGCTTAATCCACTCAGCTGCTAACCAAGAGTTTGGAGGTTTGAGTTCAAACGGTGGTACCTCAGAAGAAAGGTCTTGTGATCTACTTCCAAAAAGTCAGCCTTAAAATAAAAGTCCCACACAGAATTACAGGTAAGAAAGTTCGTGTGCAGATTATTCCAGAGTTCGGGAAATTCATCTCAAAAAGAAGCAAGGGGGCTGCTTTAGTACCACAGGAACATTATTACATTTTAAGGGCTTTTTATAGAACTGTATAAACGGTCGTCGGGGTAAGTCCTGGGTATACACCCTGTCATTTATAAGACAAAATCTGGCCATTTTGAAATTAAACAGAAAATAGCAGCTTTATTCGTAATAACTATATACTGGAAACATCCCCAACGTCCTTCAGTGGGTGAGTGGTTAAACAAACATTGGTACACCTACACCATAGAATACTGCTCAGTCATAAAAAGCAACCACCTGGATGAATCCCCAGAGAATTAATGCTGAGTGAAACAAGTCAGTCCCAGAAGGTCACCTGCTGCATGGTTCCGTTCTCGGAACATTCTCGAAGTGACAGAAGTGTAGAGATGGAGGACAGATCAGTGGTTGCTGTGGATTAGGAGTGTCAGCCGAGGTTGGGGTGGGTGTGACTGTAAAGAGGTCCCAGGTGGAGCTCTTTCGTTGGGATGGAGTGGTTTTGTATCTTGACTCTTGCCCTTGAGTCAATTCCAGCACATGGCGACCGCGTGTGTTGGCAAAGTAGAACTGTGCTCCATAGCGTTTTCTTGGCTGTAGTCTTTGCAGAACCCCTTTGCCGGCCTTTTCTTCCGCAGCACTGCTGGGTGGGTTCAAACCACCAACCTTTAGGTTAGTACTTCCGTGCAACCAGTGCCACCTTGGGACCTGTTTTGACTCTGGAGGTGGTTAAACAAATCTACGTATAGGATGAAATTGCATAGACTAGATACACACTGAGGAGCCCTGGTGGCACAGTGGTTAAGCACTTAGCTACTAACTGAAAGATCGGTAGTTCGAACCCACCAGCAGCTCCGGGGGAGGAAGATGTGGCAGTCTGCTTCCGTAACGATTACAGCCTTGGAAACCCTGTGGGGCAGTTCTGCCCTGTCCAGTCGAGTTGCTGTGAGTTGGAATCAACTCAGCAGCAGTGGGTTTTGGGGGTTTAATCTTTACAGAACCAGTTCGCTGGGCCTTTCTTCCTCAGTACTGCTGGGTGGCTTCGAACCGCCAACCTTTAGGTTAGTGGTCCAGTACAAACTGCACCACATAGGGACCTATTTTGACTGTGGAGGTGGATCAGCAAATTTGCATATAGGATAAAATTGTATAAACTAGACACCCACCCACGTAAGGAGCCCTGGTGGTGCAGTGGTTAAGCGCTCAGCTGCGAACTGAAAAGTCGGTTGTTCAAACCCACTAGCCGCTACTTGGGAGAAAGATGAGGCAGTCTGCTTTCCATAAAGATTATAGCCTTGGAAACCCTGTGGGGCAGTTGTACTCTGTCCTGTAGGGTTACTATGAGTCAGTATCGACTCGATGGCAACAGGTACGGGTAGACGCACATGCACGCACACACAATGAATGTAGGTGAGAGATGGTAAAAATGAAATAGGGTTTGCAGTCCAGCCATCAGTAATGTTCCGATGCCCCGTTTCCTGGTTTTTGTTACCTACTGCAGCTCCATAAGACATCACCGGAAGGGGGAGCTGGGAGAAAGGTACGTGGAACTCTTGGTCCTATTTTTGCACCTTTATGTGAGTCCCTAATCCAGTCAAAATGCAAAGTTTAAAGAAAATTAAACGAGTAATAAAGATAATTTTAGGCTTCCATTGTCTGGGAACCTTTGCGTGTGATAGAGAAAGAGGGTAGTCAGCATGGCAGAAGCAGCACGCAGACATTTTAATTAAATTGTGCAGGTCATTAGCCACCTCGTGGACTGAGGTTTCCATGGGGCTGTTCTTTTCTGTGATGGATTCCAGCAGCAGCCACATCCATTTAGAAATGCATGGCTGCACACACATTCTGGGGCTTTTGGATACAGAAGAATAATGAAAAGCCATCTGAAGATGAAAAGCCATTGTTGTATGAATATAGCTTGAGGTGTGGCATCCTTGGGATTTCAGCAAACGGAGCTGTGGGCCTTACCTGCAGTGTCATTCCCCCTCCACTTCCTGGGGGTTGTCATGATTAGAATTTCTGCATTTTATTGGTGTTTGAGTTTCCTGGGGTTGTTTGTTGCCATCAAGTCGATTCTGACTCACAGTGACCTTATGGACAACAGAACAAAACATTGCCCAGTCCTGCACCATCCTCACCATCGTTGCTATGTTTGAGCCCATTGTTGCAGCCACTGTGCCAGTCCATCTCATTGAGGGTCTTCCTCCTTTTCACTGACCCTCTACTTTACCAAGCATGATGTCCTTCTCCAGGGACTGACCCCTCCTGCTAACATGTCCTAAGTACGTGACACAAGGTCTCGCCATCCCCCCTTCTAAAGGAGCATTCTGGCTGTACTTCTTCCAAGACAGATTTGTTCGATCTTCTGGCAGCCCATGGTATCTTTAGTATTCTTCGCTAACACCATAATTCAGATGCATCGATTCTTCTTCCATCTTCCGTATGCATTGTCCAGCTTCCCCACGCATATGAGACGATTGAAACACCATGGCTTGGGTCAGGCACACCTTAGTCTTCAAGGTGACATCTTTGCTTTTCAGCACTTTAAAGAGATCTTTTGCAGCAGATTTGTCCACTGCAGTGCGTCTTTTGATTTCCTGATGGCTGCTTCCATGGGTGTTGATTGTGGATCCAAGTAAAATGAAATCCTTGACAACTTCAGTATTTTCTGTTTAGTATCATGTTGCTTATTGGTCCAGTTGTGAGGATTTTTGTTTTCTTGATGTTGCGTTTCCTGGGGCAGCCGTAACAAAGTACCGCACACTGGGTGGCCTACGCCAACAGAAATGTATCCTTTCCTGGTTCTAGAGATTAATAGCCCAAATTCAAGGTGTCCACAGAGCCGTGTTCTCTCCAAAGGCTCTAGACGAAGCTCCTATCTCTCTTGGCTTCTGGGAGCCCAGACATTCCCTGGCTGGTGGCTGATCACTCCAGTCTGCCTCCGTTGTAACGTGGCCATCTCCCTGCGCATCCTTCGTGTGTCTCTGCTCTTCTTTTTTAAGGAGAACGCTTTTATTGCATTGGGACCCACCCTCCTGCAGTGTGACCTCCTGTTAACTGGTGACATCTGCAAAGACCATGTTCCCAAACAAGGTCACGGGTACTGGAGGTCAGGACCTCAACATAAATTTTGGGAAGAACCTGTGACAGGTGGGGCCCGTAGTCACGGAATCGACTGCCTTTTTAGGGGGGAACGGTCTGTGCTTGGCTGCTTCTCCACACTGTTCTCCGTACGTTTTAAAATGTTTTAAAAGTACCTCCTTGTGACTGTTAGCCTGCAGGGTTCTAGCCCAGGTAAGTGTTTAGCCTTAGAGACATGGTTGGAGTTGAGGCTCCGAATTCCTGGAGGTATTCCGAGCGGCCACAGCTCAGTGGCTATCCAAGGCGCTCAGCCGCTTCACGTAGAGCTGGGTGTCTCCCTCTCGGCCCTATTGACATTTGGGGCCAGACAGTCTCCCCTTGCTTGAAAACCACTGATTTAAATCCTTCAGTTGTGGGCTTTTTTTCCCTTCTAACCATCTTTTCTGGGTAGGTGGCATTTCCTGGGATCCAGATTCCTTCACCCCGTCTCTGTCTTACCTGCTCCTGAGTGGGATTTTTCTTCCTTTGGCTGCAGAACTCAACAGACGTTACCATTGAGCAAAGTGCAGCCCACGGCTTTATTCATTTTGTCCGGACTATTTTTCTCTAGAGGAAGGGGAAAGTCTGCCAGAAGCATCCTCTAGCAGATAATCAAATAATTGAGAGCAGCCGACTTTCCATCTGATTTTTCTTGGCACCTACCGAGTAGGTTAGATGACCAGGAAAAGGGTGTTACTCTTAATATTTGTGGATAATGGCGTCTACAGAAATCATTAAGCGACTCTGCCCATGGTAATTCTAGCAGCTGACAAATTCCTGGGTAGGTTTCTCTGTGTTTCCTTGGACCCTGGAATGCCTTCTTATGCAAGACACGTTTCCACGGATTCAGGCAGTCATTGTAATGGCTCAGCTATCTTCATTTAAACAAAAATTCAAGGCTTCTTGTTCAGCTCAGTCGCTAAAAATATACTTTGACTGCGGCAGCTCTTTTACATTGCTAATGTGTGTCCCTGTTTAAAAAGAATCTTTATGAAACGTGGAAGGCAGGCATTCCTTTGAGGGAGTGGTATCCTTTGCTCTAGAAATAATAATAGAAAATATTAATTTTTACCAAATACTAAATGAGGAAGACCTGAATAATCTTTCCATATTAGTAGAGGATGAAAGTACCTTTAAAACCGTATAAAACAGTAACATCTCATATCGTAATGTGACCCATACGTTACATACGGTACATTACATACATATAGTACATAAACATAGTACATTTGTGGTGGTGTTGGGAGGGCGGTGTTGGTTTAGTGGTAGAATACTTGCCTTCCATGCAGGAGACCTAGGTTCAGTTCCCAGCCAGTGCACCTCATGTACAGCTACCACGCATCTGTCAGTGGAAGCTCGTGTATTGCTGTGATGCTGAACAGGTGTCAGTGGAGCTTCCAGACTAAGATGGACTAGGAAGAAAGGCCTGACAATCAGCCATGAAAACCCTGTGGACTACAGCAGTCCAGTCTGCAGCCGATCATGGCGCAGGACCAGACACTGGTCTATTCCATTATGCATGGGGTTGCTGTGAGTCCGGTGCTGACTCAAGCGCAGCTAACAATGGCAGCAGAGTTGGGACCCCCTAAGACCATCCTCAGACTCGATGACTCACTGAAAGGACTCCCAGGACTCGGAAGCTATACTACTCATGGTTACGGTTTATTACAGCAAAAGTATACCAAAGAAGGGAGCCCTGGTGGCACAGTGGTTAAAGTGCTCAGCTGCTAACCAAAAGGTCGGCGGTTTGAAACCACCAGCCACTCCGTGGGTCTGCTTCTGTAAAGTTTTTTGGCCTTGGAAACCCTGTGTGGCAGCTCTACTCTGTCCTGTAGGGTCGCTGTGAGTCAGAATCAACTCAACGGCAGTGGGTTTGGTTTATACCAAAGAAGATCAGCAAAAGGAAGAGGTGCATGGGGCAAAGTCCAGGAAAGGCCAGATGCAAGCTTCCAGTGGAATTGCATGGATACACGCCATGCTGCCAGCAACGATGGGAGTGTTGCCAACCAAGGAACCTTACTTAAGCAGTGGTGCAGAGAGTTTTCATTGGGGTCAGTCACATAGGCTAACAGAGGAGAACTTGTGGAGAACTCAGGATGATTCTAACCATCCAGACTTCCCTAGTCCTAATCTGATTTTAAATCTGAGTTGTGCTTGTTAGCATTTTTTATAACATTGAAGAGCTCGGCTGCTAACCAAAAGGTTGTGTATATGTTATGCTTCAATTAAAAAAAAAAAAATCTTAAACCAGTGTAGGACACCCATGCCTTTCATTTACCAGTCCAGTTACCACTGAGCCAACTCCAACGCGTGGCAACCCCATGAACATCAGAGTAGAACTGTGCTCCATAGTGTTTTCCGTGGCTGATTTTTCAGTAGATTGCCAGGCTGGTCTTTTGGGCTGCCTCTGGGTGGACTTGAACTGCCCCATCGGGTTTTCTTGGCTGTAATCTTTATGGGAGCAGATTGCCAGGTCTTCTTCCCCCAGAGCCGCCGGGTGGGTTTGAACTGCGTCTTTCAGTTAACAGCCAAGCGCTTAACCATTGCACCACCAGGGCTCCTTTGCCTTTCATTTAGACGAGCGTAAAACATCAGACTAGTCTAGCCTCGTGGCATTAGTAATTCACTGTCCTCCACCAACTAAGGCACTCTGGTGGCACAGTGGTTAAGAGCTCGGCTGCTAACCAAAAGGTTGGCAGTTTGAATCCACCAGCCACTCCTTGGAAATCCTATGGGGCAGCTCTACTCTGTCCTAGAGGGTCTCTGTGAGTCGGAATCAACTCAATGAACTCGACGGCACTGGGACCACCAACTGAGCATATCCATTCGCCTTAGTAGAAGACCATTGGTGGAGGATTGCAGACTTTCAACTTCCACATCCAATGTGTGAATGCTGTGCAGGAACCTGTATTAAGTGCTAATTGTTTAATCACAAACCCTCTTGTAGTGGTGCTAGTTACAGACAAGCCCCTCTTCATTAGAAAAGAGTGTTTTCCTAAATTGTTCTGGTCTGATTTATAACAACTTACAGTAGCAAATGGAATCGGCGAGAAGTTGCTATTTCTTAGTTTCCAGATGTTCATTCCCATCCTGACTACCCCGGGGTCCCAGTGCATTTTCAGCTGAGCCATCTTTTCTGAGTTTACTGGTATAATTTGCGTGGGTGTAAAGCTAAAATCCCACCCTCCGTCATTCGTTTTAACCAGTTCTTTTAAAGTTATATCAGAGTAGAAAAAACCGTATTTCCACCAAGCTTGTAGAAGAAAAGTTTTAAAACTAGCTAAGTTCATAAATCAAGGCTTGCCATTCTTGTGGTCACTGCTTTGTTAGAGAAAAAGGAAGGCAAGTTAGAATGAAAATCAGCTGAGTGTTTATAGATAACAGTTGTTTAGATATGTGCATTGTGCAATATTGGCAAGCAATTTCCACTAGCATTAACATCAAAAAAGGTTAGATTCTGCTGGAGATCCTGACTTAAGCCATCACTTCCTGCTCTAAAAATGGGTGATGATATGAAAAGGTCTGAAAGTTCACGTTTCCTGTTTTAGATCAAATGAAATAGCCACTTACCAAGGGGCCTTTCTTCAAAGCTCATTCACCATTACAGTCCAGACTGCTCTGAAGTTCTCACAGGCCCTTAAAAGTGGCCTGCATTGATGTATTTTGTTTCCTGCCAAATTCCATTCCCTTTCTTCCTTTCCAGACAAATAGCAAGCCATTGGATCTGTAACACAGCATTGCCCTTTTCCCCATCTCCCTGGACATTTGTTTACTTGTGCGTCCTTCTCCATCCACTTCTTAAATGTTGTTTCCCACCAAGACGATGTCCTTTTCCTTCCCTCCTTCATCTGTGTTTGCAGTCAACGTACTGCTCTCTACCAAGTCTAGGTGTCCATCCTCAACCTCTCCATCAACCCCATGTCTGTGCATCCATCCCCAACTTTTCCATCGACCCCAAGTGTGGGCATCCATCCCAGCCTCTCCATCAACCCCAAGTCTGGGCATCCATCCCCATCCTCTCCATCGACCCCACGTCTAGGCATCCATCCTCAACCTCTCCATCGACCCCACGTCTGGGCGTCCATCCCCAACCTCTCCATCGACCCCAAGTCTGG
>NW_004444070.1:302865-322242 GCF_000243295.1 Trichechus manatus latirostris | reverse complement strand
ATCTGGGCATCCATCCCCAATCTCTCCATCAACCCCACGTCTGGGCATCCATCCCCAACCTCTCCATCGACCCCAAGTCTGGGCATCCATCCCCAGCCTCTCCATCGACCCCACGTCTAGGCATCTGTCCTCAACCTCTCCATCGACCCCAAGTCTGGATGTCTATCCCCAACCTCTCCATCCACCCAAGTCTGGGCATCCATCCTCAACCTTGCAGTCGACCCTAACCTCTGGGTGTCCATCCCCAACATCTCCGTCGATCCCAACTCTAGGTGTCCATCCCCAACCTCTCTGTCAACCCCAAGTCTAGGTGTCCACCCCCAACTTGTCCATCGATCCCAAGTCTGGGTGGGGGTTCAAGTATTTCTTTTTCATAATGTCTTTCCTACCACGTTCTCGTCTTCTGTCTCTCCCCTCCACATCTCCATCAGCCAAGCACTTCGCACACCTTGTTGTATTACCTCTGTCCCCGTTGTCTCCATGGACAGGCTAACAATATAGTAACAGTAGTTCCCATTTATTGAGTGCTTACTGTGTGCCTGGTACCATTGTCGGTGCTTGACAATTGAAATGATTTGTTCGTAAACAACGAGCCTAGGAAGTAGATAAGGCTGATGGACTCCACGGCACACAACAGCAGCAGCCTCATTTATAGAGCAGAAACCTGAGGCATCGAGAAGTTACCACCGTGCCCATCTCACTCCTAGGAAGTCACAGAGCTAGGATTCAGGATGGGTTGTCAGGCTCCAGAATCTTCCTCTTTTAAACAATTTTCTTTCTTCTGTTCTTGTGGTGGATTATGCTGATTTATTTTCTGACACTAAGTCCTGCGTTCCTGGAAGAAGCCCCACTTGGCAGGACATGCTGTCCTTTTTATGTATTGGTGACTGTGGTTTGTTAATACTTGGTCTAGTCTGCTCCCATTTATCTCACGGAGAGGAGCGGGCTTTGATGTTCCTGTTTTAATGTCCGTGTCAGCTTTGGATATCAGGGCCATGCAGGCTTCAGAAAACAAGTTGGGGTTTCAGAAACTGAATTCTGTCGGCACCATCTGTTAGTCCAGGTTTTCCCTTGGACCAGGGTTTCTGGAAAGGACCAGATAGTAAACATTTTTGTGTTTGTCATAGCTACTCATCTCTGTCTTTGTAGCAACAAAGCAGCCATCGAAAATATGTAAACAAGAGTAGCAGTGTTCCAGTCAAACTTGGTTTACGTACACAGGCCATGGGCCAGATTTGGCCTGCAGGCTATAGTTTGCCAACCTGTGCCCTAGACAATTAATAGAATCCAGAGATTTCTTCCCTCTTCAGGATACCTGGGACACAGTGTGTGTATAATGAGTATTTATTGCTTCCTTCCTCTTTTAAGCTGTCTGTAGCCCTCCTACTGTCTAACCTGTGCTTCCCAACCTTACTTCGTTGCTCGCAATCTGCATGATTTTTGCCGTATTTCCTTCCCATCTGAATTATTAGTGTTTTTTCTTAAACTGGAGCAGTTACTTTTTCTTACATGTACCAATATATCAAGGAGTCCTGGGGTTGCAGCGGTTAAGCGCTTGGCTGCTGACCACAAGGTCGGAGGTTGAAACTTAACAGTTGCTCTGTGGGAGAAAAGACCCGATGATCTGCTCCTATAAAGATTACAGCCTAGGAAACCCTATGGGGGCGGTTCTACTCTATCACATGGGGTTGCTATGAGTCGGAATCCACTCGCCAGCACACAACAACAGCAACAGCACAGTTACGTCTGTCAGGTATACTATGAACGTTTATAGTGTTTGCCCTCATGCTGCCTAAAGTTACTTTGCCCACCGTCACTGGTATGGGCACCATGAGAGGAGTGGTTCTTGATGCCTGAGAGTACAGCGTTTGTCATGATTTTTCATTCCGCAGATGCCTGTCGATCAGTCTGTTAACTGGCAGCACTGCCCTAGGTGCTGGGTTGGAAGCACGGACGGTATAGGAGTCCCTGGGTGGCACAAACGGTTAAACGCTTGATTAGTAGCGGGAAAGGTTGACGGTTCAAACACACGCAGAGGCATGTCGGAAGACAGGCCTGGTGATCTGCTTCTGAAAGTTCACAGCCTTGAAAACCAATGGAGCAATTGTACTCTGCACACGTGGCGTTATGGATTGAATTGGGTCCCTCAAAAATATGTGTTGTAAATGCTAACCTCTATGCCTGTGATTATAATCCCATTTGGGAATGAGTTTTTGGTATGTTAATGAGGGAGGATTAGTGTAGGATGTGTTTTAAATCAGTCTCTTTTGAGATTAAAAAGAGATTCAGCAAGCCAGTGAGAAGCAGAGATGGGGGAAGAGACATGCCAGGCCACATAAAGATTGCCCAGGAACAGAAGCTCAGAGAGACAAGGACCTTCCCCTAGAGCCAATAGAGAGAGAAAGCCTTCCCCTAGAGCCAGCACCCTGAATTCGGACTTCTAGCCTTCTGAACTGTGAGAAAATACACTTTTGTTTGTTAAAGCCACCCACTTGCGGTGTTCCTGTCACAACGGCACTAGGTAACTAAAACACACGCGGTTGCCATCGGTAGGAATTGATTCGACAGCAACCAGCAACAGAGAGGATAAATCTTTATAGAATCGTCTGTCATTGAGGCTGATAAATGTGATATCGGAGGTGGCGACAGGTGGGCATATAGTGAGCCTGGAAGCTATGGATAGGTCGCATCATGGGGGATACACGTGAGGGGTCTTGAGCTCGAGTTTTTCCAGCAAAAGAGGAAGAAGAGCGTTCGCAGCACTCTCAAGTGACCGAGTGAAGGCCCACCGTCAAGGCATGGCAAAGCCCAGCGTGTTCAGGGAGAAGGACCCATCTTGGTGAAAGAGGCGCAGGATGTATGACTGTGGGGAGAAGGAGGAGGAGAAGATTCTAGAAAGTTGGGTTGGCAGACGATTAATTTAGCCAGGCTGAAAACTGAGAAGCCTGTCCAATCAGAAGCCATTGATTTGTGTTTGGACGCTAAATCTGGAGACAGTGTGACATAAAGATGACAGAACTGATTGGTGAAGATGAAACACAGCCAAAATGGTGACTGTTGAGACCTAACCTTGGAGAATGCTGATATTGTGTTAGGTAAGAAAGCACAGAGATGCAAAATTCTGGGGCCACAATAATTACACATAAAAGTTAATATGCACAGAGTAAAAACCTGGAAGAAATACCCCAAAGCATGAGGGCAGCCTTTGCATTGGTTATAGAATAATGTGGATTATCTTCTCCATCTTCCAAAGGGCATTCTCTGTTAGTCCCAAAGTCATATGTTCATTTTTTTCATTGGAACTTTTAACGTTGCTGCTCGCGGCAAGGAGTCCCTGGTTGGCATAAATGGTTAACGAGCTTGGCTCCTAACCAAAAGGTTGGAGGTTCAAGTCTACCCAGAAGTGCCTCAGAAGAAAGGCCTAGCAATCTGCTTCTGAAAAATCAGCACTGACAACTCTGTGAAGCACAGTTCTACTCTGAAACACATGATGTCAATGTCATAGATTGAATTGTGTCCCCAAAAACGTCTGTCAGCTTGGCTGGGTCATGATTCCCAGTGTTGTATGATTGTGTAATCTGATGTGATTTCCTCACCTGTTGTAAACTCCATCACTATGATGAGGTTATATGTGATTTTCTTCTGTGTTGTAAACTCTGTCACTACAATGAGGTTATACTGATGAGGTTTACAAGATTAGATAGTGTCTTAATCCAATCTCTTGAGATATAAAAGAGAGAAGCGAGTAGAGACACATGGGAACCTCATAGCACCAAGAAAGCAGTGCCGGGAGCAGAGCGCGTCCTTTGGACCTGAGGTTCCTGCGCAGAGAAGCTCCCAGACCAAGGGAAGATTGATAACGTGGACCTTCCTCCAGAACCGACAGAGAAGGTATTCCCCTGGAGCTGATGCCCTGAATTTGGATTTGTAGCCTACTGGACCGTGAGAGAATAAACTTCTCTTTGTTGAAGCCATCCACTTGTGGTATTTCTGTTAGAGCAGCCCTGGGTGACTAAGACCGTCGCCATAAGCTGGAATTGACTTAATGGCAACTATGTTTTCTTTTTTAATCAATTCTAAATCTCAGGTTTGGCTGTGATGCTGAAAACGGAAAACACCAAACCCATTGCCATAAAGTCGATTCTGAGTCATGCCACCCCATGTGTTTTTGGAGTAGAACTGCACTCCATAGGGTTTCCAGTGGCTGTAATCCAATAGATTGCCAGACCGTTATTCCGTGATGCCACATTTCCACATATTGAATGCAAAGCTCAGGAGGGTTCAAGACTGTTGGGGATGTCTCTTGGGTGCTGCATCCCCAAGGAGCATTAGGCTGTCTCTGAGCTTGCTTTTCTGAGGGTCCGACTAGGAGAACCGAGTTTCCCCCTCAGCCTTCTCTGCTGCCGTTCTCTGTGAGCATTTCAGGGAAAGGCTCCCCAAGCAGGGGCCTCTCACACAGCCTCTCCCTGCCCCCAGGCACTCGTCAGCCCGGAGGTAGCAGCCTGGCTTTGTCCCAAGTCGTATTTCCTCCTGGATCTCACACAGGTTGGAGGATATTAAAAGAGTCTTGGCAGGGGTGCCTGGTCTGCACTCACCAGTGCCCAGCTGCTCACCACCACCTCGGGGTCCAGGCCAGATGTTCCAAGCGAAGCCCTGTGCTCAGGAGGCCGTCTGGTATTGCCTTTGGATGCTGTCCAAGGCGTTTCCATTTTGCGCTCAGTTCCATGTTACGTAGGGTAGGTCATCTAGAGCAGGCCAGCACGTGCAGACTTCCTCTATGCTACGTGTCGTGAGCAAAGAGCTGTAAGAAAATGGGGATGGGAGTGGAGGATGGGCTGGGAGGGGTGTTTGGGTTTTTTTTTTAAGATAAACACATTGAAATGTAAAGCTAATGTGGACGTGTTCTGTGATTCAGAAAAGCATTCTCCTGTGCGCTTTTTACCGTGGATGAAACGGGAGCGTGTGTAGGAGAAGAATTGCTTCTCAGGCAGAAAATGTCATCTTCTGGTGAGACAAATCCATCACCATTCCAAAAAGAGCAAGTGAACCCATAGAGAGTCAGCTCTCTGAAGACAAGGGCGCCATTTCTTATCCTCTTGACTTTCTTATTTTTTCTCGTGTGTGTGCGTAGGGGGGCGTCTGCAGTATAAGTGTATTTTAGTAGGGTGTGAGTGTGGTATATGTTTCTGTGTGTGTATATGGGGTGTGTATGGTGTGGTGTGTGTGTGTGTTAGTGTGAATGTGTTGTGTGGTGGGTGTGTATATGGGGTGTGTGAGTGGATGTATTCATGTGTGTATGTGAGTGTGGTGTGTGTATATGAGGTGTGTATGGGCTGTGTGTGTGCTGTGTGAATGTATGTGTTAGTGTGCGGTGTGTTTGGTGAGTATGTGTGAATGGGGTATATGTGTTGAGTGTATGTGTGTGGTGTGTGTGGCTGTGGTGAGTGTGTGTGTTCTCTACCATTTGATTTATTTGCCCTGTTCCCACTTGATCACCCTGTCCTCCTTTTCATCAGCACCCCCACCCCGTCCCACCTTGAATCACCTCTGTCGCAGCCCTGAGCGGGGCTGGGCAACTATCCAGGCAGCTGCAGTTGTGCCGGAGACACCTTTATGATGCAGGAAGTACTGACAGGAGAGAAGCTGCGCAGATTGCTCCAGGAACAGGGATATTGTAGGAACGTCGATATTTGCAGAAATGAGGAAGTGCTACGTATCAATGAGCCCTCCCTGGCTCTGTTTTCATAACAACTGTGTTATAAAAGCCCTTACCTTCAGTCAGATTGGATGAGGTATTTCTTTTCTCTGCATACAACTTGAGATTTGAAAGGGCCCTTGGAGATCATGTCATTCTATGTGGCTGTACTTGAGAGAGGAAGCCAGGGAAGCTCCTGAGAGTAGACCCAGGCTTCAGGGCTCCTCGTTAGGCACTCTCTGTGCAAGCACAAAGAAGCCACACCAAGTTCGTCCATGGCCCCTTCCCGTTTTGTCATTGTGTGTTGTCTGTTCTGTTCCTAAGATGACTTTCTTTGTTTGAGCATCTCTGAAAGAGTCTATCTTTGTTGTTTAGCATACGGAAAGCCTTCTGCCTAGTCATCTCAGCACAGGTTTGCAACTCATTTTGCTGAAGAATAGAATGCAAATTGTTTTACTAATTAAGTGCTTTTCTCCCTCTTTCAAATGGTGGGTGCCATATTGGTGTGTGAGTTAAGAGCATGGATTTGGGTTATTGCCAAGTTTCTGTGAGTTAATTTGTAAAAAGGGCTTAAAAGAGTGATCAGCAGATAGTAAGCACTCAATGTCATTAATGTTTTATTATTGTTATTATTCTCAAATATTGTAATAGCTTAATCTTTAGAGTTATAGACATGGCCGGGGGTCCTGTGTGGTGTTTTGAGATTATCGCATGTGTGACAGTCATCTTTTTCTAAAAATTCAGCTTTCATTCTCTTATGCTCTTGTGCCTCCATCCTTCATTTTTTAACAGCTCCATTAAAGCCCTTTATTCTGAAGATAGTGAGGACTTGGCTTTATTCTGTGTCTTATCCCACCCTTCATGAACACCAGCCTCACCAACTTCTCTTATCCATTTCTCATTTACCCGCTTTCAAATTCATCCTGAGCACCAGCTACTGTGGGTGTTGTACGTAGAAGGGGTGCTCTGTGTGTTGTAAAGTGAATTAAGAAGGGCTGCCCGATATCCTTCCCCCGGGAAGGCAACATTGCCTAAGACAGAAATTCAGGGAAAATGAGCCAAAATGTACAAGACCACAAATGTCCAAGACTGCAACGCACAGGACAGTCCCCCCCACAGAGAATGATCCAGCCCCAAGTGTCAGCAGTGCTGAGACTGAGAAACCCTGATCTAGAATTCTGTTTTCCACCACTGCCAATAACTCCTCAGCAATGACAGCTCCAGATGCCATCTTTGTGCTTGGATTCAGGACCCATTTTGGTGGTGGCAAGACAACTAGCTTTGGCATGATTTAGAATTCTTTGGATTATGCAGAGAAAAATTAACCCAAACACAGATTTGGAAGACACGGCCTGTATGAGACGTCAAGAAAACAGCGCAAGGAATGCACGAACAGAATGAAGAAAGTCAGGGGACTGCAGAGGCCAGGTGTCTTAGTCATTGAGTGCTGCTGTAACAGAAATACCGTAAATGGATGGCTTTAACAAACAGAAGATTATTCTCTCACAGTGTGGGAGGCTAGAAGTCTGAATTCAGGGTACCAGCTCCAGGGGAAGGCTTTCTCTCTCTGTCGACTCTGGAGGAAGTTCCTTGTCATCAATCTTCCCCTGGACTAGAAGCTTCTCAGCACAGGGATCCCAGGTCCAAAGGATGCACTGTTCTCCTGGCTCTTGTTTCTTGGTGGTAATGAGGTCCTTCTCCTCTCTGCTTGCTTCTCTCTTTTAAATCTCAAAAGAGATTGATTTAAGATACAACCTCATCTTGTAGATTGAGTCCTGCCTCATTAACATAACTGCCTCTAATGCTGCCTCATTAACATCATAGAGGTAGGATTTACAACAGATAGGAAAATCACATCAGATCACAAAATGGTGGACAGCTACACAGAACTGGGAATCATGGCCTAGCCAAGTTGACATACATTTTGGGGGGACACAATTCAGTCCATGACACCAGTGTCAGTGCTGGCAAAGAGGAGGAGTAAAGTTTCCACAGTGACTTGATCTGAGACGGTTGTGTGGATTTTTCACCAGAGGACTGATAAACTATAAAAGAAAAATCTTTAAAAAAAAAAAAAAAAAGAATAAGGGCTCCCCAACTTCACAGAGCTTCAGCCTTCCCAGGAGCTAAGAGGTACACGTGAATAAATAGAATGTGTGCTCCACCTTGATTAGATTCAAGGGTGTGGCTCAGAGAAGAGAGAGCGATGGATGGCTTCCCACTGTGAGGACAAAGAAGGCTTCCATGGGAAAGGACACCTTGCTGGAGCTGTCATTGCTGAGGAGTTATCAGCAGTGGTGGAAAATGGAATTCTAGATCCGGGTTCCTCAGCCTTGGCACTGTTCACACTCGGGGCTGGATCATTCTGTGTTGCGGGGATGCTCTGCGCACTCTGGGATGTTGAGCAGCATCCCTCGTCTCCATCCACTAGATGCCAATAGCACCTCCTCCAAGTTGTGACAACAACAGACGTCTCCCGACAGTGCCAGGTGTCCCCTGGGGAGCATGAGCACCACTCGTTGGGACTGAGGGCCAGAATACCCAAAGGCATGCCTTGGGAGCGCGGGCATGTGCTTGGTGCCAGGGCACCCAAGGAGGGACGGGTGCGGCTTTAGAACAGAATGTGGGCGTCTTGCAAGAATCCAGACCCCAAGTGGTGGCAAAAGAGAACAGAAAAGACAGAATAGGTAGCAGAGATATGGAGAGAGGAGAGGCAGTGAGTCTGGGTGGCTGTGAGGTACTTGGTGATACATAATATATGTCAAGGGTTGGCACATTTTTCTTGTAACAGGCTAGATGGTAAAACCTTCCACCTTTGCCTACCACGAGGTCTCTGATGCAGCTGCTCAGCCCTGCTGTTGTAGCACAGAAAGCAGTGAGAGACAACAGGTACACAAAGGGGTGTACCTGTGTTCCAATAAAGTTGTATTTATACAAACACAGGCAGAGGGCCAGATTTGGCCAGGGGAGCCTTAGTTTGCCAACCGGTACTCTAGACAATTGGGAATAAATACACTGTGTCCATTGACTTTGGATCGGATCTGTCCCAATATGCTAAGTATGCAAGTTTGTTAAATGCTTTATAAAAATTCTGCTTTTAATGCCACAAATTGGTGCCCTGGGTATATGTTTCAGCTGAAGAGGCAAAACCAACACCACAGCTGCCCGAGTATTAAATGTCTGCTCATGCTTGCCGAGTAAGCAGGATTTCTAAGGGCAAGCAAGCAATAACTTAGCTGGTTTTGCTGATGCATCAGGCCCACATTAACTGGGCAAAGTGGTTCACCATGCAGCTCAAATGGTTTGTGAAATCATTTGTGAAGGAGCTGTGATTTAGCAGTATCGTGATCACAAGACACACAAAACATGTACTTGGTTTGTTTTAAATCTGTTTTCATTGCCTAGTTAGATGAGGCACATGAACCCACAGACTGTCTCCTCTCCCGGGAGGTTGTTGTTGTCAAGGGCCATTGAGTGGATTCTAACTCATGGTGACCCCATGTCACAAAGTAGAACTACCCCATACGGCTTTCTTGGCTGAATCTCTACGGGAGCAGATTGTCAGTTCTTTCTCCCGCAGAGCCACTGGGTGAGTTTGAACCGCCAACCTTTCAGTAGCAGCAGAGCACTTAACCATTGCGCCACCAGGGCTCCTTCCTCACACCTTTCATTTCTAAAGGACAGCACTTTACTTTTGAAGTTCCTAATTACATGCTTGTAAAGTGAGAACCTCTGAAGTGAGAATAACAGCACAGTTGCAAGAGCGTAGTCAATGTCACTGAACTGTGCATGTAGAAATTTTTGAAATGGTGTATCTTTGCCTATGTGTATTTTCACAAAAAAAAAAAAAAGATTGAGAAGTTAGAGGGTTGACGTTGTGGGGCTGTTAACCAATGTCATAAAACAATATGTGTACTACTGTTTCATGAGAAACTATTTGTTCTGTAAGCCTTCACCTGAAGTACAATAAAATGTGTATATATATATATGTGAAATAAAATTAAAAAAACATAAAGTGAGAACCTTGTCTTTAAGCCTTTGCAGTTTACCATGAATATAATGCCATTTTTCTCCTTGGAAACATTTCGCCCTCACCTGGCTAATCTTTGTTACTGCGTGTTATCTAAATTCCGTGGCCAGTTGGATGTTGACGGGTGACCTGCTTTTCAATGGCAGCAACCCACCTATTGCATGCGTAAATCAAGCAGAGATGGGAGTAGAATTGAGCAGTAGATCGTCCTTCTGGGGAGTCCATTCCTGTCTTTCAGTGGTTCTCAACAGTGGTGGGGATGGTTTGGCAATTTTGGAGACGTATTTGGTTGTCACAACTCTGGGGAGGGTGGGCTACTAGCATCTAATGCGTGGAGGCCAGGGATGCAGCTACCTCTCTTACAAAGCGCAGGACAGCCCCCTCAACAAAGAACGATTTGACCCAAATGTGTTCTGTGCCAAAGTTGCAAACCCTGCTGTCTGCCAAAATTGGAAGCAGCCGTGATGGCCTTCAGTCGGTGACTGAGTAAACAAACTGGGGTAGATCCATGTTGTTGTCAGTTGTGATCACGTGGGCTCCGATCGGGGCGCCCTCATGTGTAACGGAATGAAGTGTTGTCCTGTCCTGTGCCATCTTATGATCGTCAGTATGTGAGTCACTGTTGTAGCTACTGTGTCCGTCCATCTCATGGAGGGTTTTCCTTGTTTTTGCTGAACCTCTACTTTACCAAACTGGATGTCCTTTTGTAGCGATTGGTACAATGGATTATTATTGAGCGATAAAAAGAAGTGAGCTATCAGACCACAAAAAGACACAGAGAAACCTTATGCACTGTTGCCAAGTGAAAGCTACTTACTGTATGACCCAACTCTTGAGGATTCTGGAAAAGGCAAAACTGTAGTAAACAGATCAGTGGTGGCCCGGGGCTCAGGGGGAGGAGGGGGCAGGATTAGGTGGAGCCCAGGGCATTTTTAGGGCAGTGAAACTATATCCTGCACTATACTGTAATGGTGGACGCAAGACATGCATTTGTCAAAACTCACAGGACTGTACAGCACAGAGTGAATGCTCCTGTAAACTGTGGACTTAGGGTAATCATAATGTGTCAGTATTGGTCCATCCATTGTAACAAATGTACCAAATGCAAGATGTTATTAGTAGGAGAAACTGCAGGGGAAGAGGGGATATATGGGAGTGCTCTGGACTTTGTGCACAGTTTCTCTGTACACCTGAAACTGCTCTAAGAAAGTCTATTACAAACATAAATGCATACACAGACACCCTGCTGTCCTGAGGTCAGTGGGCGGAAAGCTGCTTGCTGGGTTCAGGCTGGCTGAGCATCAGACCCCAAGGTGAGCCCACTGCCCTCACATGGCTCTGTCACCCAGGTACTGCTGAACTTTTCATTCTCCTCCATTTGAACAGCCTCTGCACCAGCCTCTGGGCCAGTCTGCGCGTTTCCTCTTTCACTGGCATCCTGGTGTCTGATTCTGCTGCTGTCTCCGTGGGCGGAAGAGGGCGGCAGGAGAGACGAGGAGGCGTTAGGCCGGGAAGTCACACCGCCCAGGCTCACTGCAAATGCACGTGACCCTGAGCCTTGGCGCTCAGTTCGGAGGGGTGGGCACTGGTGGGAATGGGCACACGCAGCCCTGGGAGAGAGACGTCTTGCCGGGGTGCCATGTTTTCCCCGCTGGGGACTCACCTGCACCTGGGAGCACGGCCGGAGCCCTGGCAACCTTGGCCGAGTAGGAGGTGGTCACGGAAGCCTCATTTCACAGTCCTTGGGGCGTCTCCCTGGTCTAGTCCAATGACCATCAGAACTGGAAAGCATCCTAGAGACCGTTTCATCCAGTTCCTCTTTACATCATCAAGGCCAACGGGGAGAGTGATATTTCCACTAGTCCGTGACCTTCTCTTCTGGGTCCGGCGGCTTGTGAAATAACAGGTTGGCACACGAAATAAAGGGTGTATCATTCATCCATGAATGCGATGCTCTGTTAAACACACATGTATATGAGACTAAAATGGTCAACATTTGATCTAAAGCAAAGATGAGAATATCGAGGGCAGGGAAACTAGAGCACTGGAAACAGAACAACCAGAACCCAATTAAAGAGAATGTTGACACATTATGGAAAGTGTGACGAACGTCACTGAAGGATTTATGTAGAAATTGTCAAATGGGAACCTAATTTGCTGTGTAAATTTTCACCAGAAACACAATAAAATATTAAAAAATCACCCAGGCATCATTTCATTGTGCCGTGTGTGGGATCGCCATGCACCAGGGGCCGACTCCAAGGGAGCTGATGACCACAGCATCATTTTGTAAGGAAAATATACAAGGCTCTGTGGAACGGATTGTAAAATTAAAAGAAGCTACCACATGAATTTCATATATTCCTTCTAGCCCTGCAGTGGGGGAAGACAGTGGAGGTGGGAGGAGGGGTAGAGAGAGGAGAAGGGAGGAAAGTGAAGAGTCTGGAGGGGAAGGAGGGTGCGAGCTCACAGGCTGCCTTCCGTGGGGAAACAGCTCTCTCTGCTGAGCATTTTGATTATTACAGAGTTTGCCTGGGTTTCATAATGCAGGTGGTGTCTTATCTAGAATCTGACTCCAGCCTCTGCTGCCCCGGTCTGGGTGATAAAAGTGGGGTTTTATGTGCGTGGGTGTAGCTTGCAAGGATTATAGGAAGGAAGCAGGAGACCCCACAGGGGCCCGGTGTGCCCCCTCAGGGAGTGGGATGAAGGGGTGGCAAAGGGAAGGTGCTCAGAGGGGAGGACCTCGGAGCTGGAATTAATGGAACCCCAACAAAGGAGGAGGTGGGCTGAAGAAAGAGCAGACAGTAATTCCAAAGAGTCAGGGCGTTCATTCCGAGCAAGGTTGACAGGCTCCAGCCTTGTAGAATAACCAGATGCTAAGCCGGCTAACTGATATTGCCTTCAGTAAACTAGTTAAACCAGTTGCCTTCGAGTCGACTCCAACTCATGGTGACCCCATGGGTATCAGAGTAGAACTGTGGTCCGTAGAGTTTTCAGGGTCTGAGTTTTCAGCAGTAGATTGCCAGGCCTTTCTTCTGAGGCGCCTCTGGGTGAACTGGAACCACCAACCTTTTGGTAAGCAGCCAAGTGCATCAACCGTTTGCACCACCCAGGGATTCCCTTGCCTTAGATAGTTGGCAGATCTCAAGAAGGCAGATGGGGCGTTTACTTCCACAGCGCCTGCTTTTCTTTCCTTTTTGCTGGGTGAGTGGAAAATATGAACGACGTGAGGGTTCAGACCCTGTCATGGAAATCCGCTCAGCCCACCACTAGCCACAGAGCAGAAGCACAGGATCCGCGTCCCTCACGTGGGGCGCAGAGCCACCGCAGCCTTCGGCCTCTTTCAGGAGGCCCCCTCCCCAGGCTTCCAAGCTCTCAGCCCCGCCAGGCGGGTGCCCATTATGGAGAAGGGACTGCTGCAGGACCCCCATTGCCCTCGGGCCCCAGGAGGTCCCCACCAATGCCTCCTCCACCTCCTTCATCACCCTCGGGTCTCCAGGCTTTACCCAAGGTAAGCACCGTGCTTACCCTGCTTATCAGATCATCTGTAGTGAACAATTGCACTTTTTTTCTCGTCAGAGATTCTGCTTCTAGGTGTGGCTGGCATCTGTATCTCTCCCCAACCCCACAGCACCTTCCTGCAGAATCAAAGGCTCTTTTCACATTTAGAATCCCTGACGGGTGGATGACCCAGTAAGCAAGGTAAGCATGGGCTGACTTGTGCTTACTAATTATAGTGAACAGTTTCACGTGGGCTTCACCACATCTGGTGATAAAATCCAGATGTAGTGAAAGCCGTGTGAAATTGTTCCCTACCGGTTAGTAAGCAAGCACAAGTCAGCCTGTGCTTACCTTGTTAATTGGATAATCCGCCCCTGCGAGTCGCCTGTCTGCCTCCAGCCACAGTCCCGAGTCTTCTGCCAATGCTGGGCTGTGGCCTGTTGCTTTGTTTTTGCCATTTTCACCATTTTCCGGTGTGGAATTCAGTGGCGTTAATTACATTCACCGAGTTGTGCAGCCGCGACCACTGTCCATTTCCTAATCTTTTCCATGCCCCCTGACAGAAGCACAGGGCCCTTTCAGCAGTAAGGGCCCAACCCCCGGCCCAGCCCCTGCTAACCGGTCAACGACTTTGGTCTCTATGCGTTTGCCGATTCTGGAGAGTTGACATAAGGGGGTTCCTACAGTAGTGTCCTTTTGTGACATAATGTTGTCAGGGTTCATCCATGTCATACACGTATCAGGACTTCATTTCTCCTTATGACTGAGTGACCTTTCACTGTGTGTGCACAGCACGTTTTGTAATGTACCCATTCAGCTGTTGATGGACCTTTGGGCTGTCTCCACCTTTTGGCTGTTGTGAATAGTGCTGCAGTGAACTTTGGTGGTGTTGGGTGCCATGGAGTCGATCCCGACTCATGGCAACCCCATGTGACAGAGTGGAACTGCCCCACAGGGTTCTCTAGGCTGTCATCTCTGATGACGCAGGACTGGGCAGCGTTTCTTTTTGTTGTGCATAGGGTTGCTGTTAAGTCGGAACCGACTCAGTGGCACCTAACAACAACAGTCTTTATGGAAGCAGGTAGCCAGGTCTTTCTTCTGCAGAGCCGCTGGGTGGATTCAAACCACTGACCTTCCGGTTAGCAGCCGTGCCCTTCACCATTGCTCCACCAGGGCTCCTTGAATGTTGGTGTGCACGTTCCCAGCGTTTTAATGAAGCA
The DNA here is from genome assembly GCF_000243295.1 of Trichechus manatus latirostris. NCBI lineage: Eukaryota > Metazoa > Chordata > Mammalia > Sirenia > Trichechidae > Trichechus > Trichechus manatus. The sequence goes on along the minus strand of NW_004444070.1, from coordinate 307,796 downwards.
CCTTCGTCAAGATGCTTATCCTCGAGAGCCTTTGAATCGCCAAGTGGTGGTGCACTTACCACTGCTCCCCTGGGGAGGTGTGTTGGGTGCAGCAAAGCCAGCTGCATTTCAGTACATGGCAACCCCACGTGGTACAGAGTAGAGCTGCTCCATAGGTTTTCTTGGCTGTAATCTTTCTGGAAGCAGATCACTAGGCTTCTACAGTGCCACTGGGTGGATTCGAACCACCAGCCTTCAGGTTAGTAGTCAAGCATAAACCATCTGAGCCGCTCAGGGACAGCTGTTGAAACCCCTGTGGGGCACGGTTCTACTCTAACACGTGTGGGGGTGCCATGAGTCAGACAGCCACTGGCTCCGTCACATGCAGGTGCACACCCACAAAATAAAACCCAAACCCACTGCTGTGGAGTCATTTCCAACTCACAGCAACCCCATAGGACCGGGTGGAACGGCCCCATAAGGATTCCAAGGCTGTAATCTTTACAGAAGCAGACTGCCACATCTTCCTCCCGTGGAGCAGCTGGTGGCTTCCAACTGCCCTGGCCCTTTGGTTAGCCACCAGGGCTCCTTCCATACAATCACGGGCCTCGCGTTTCCCTCTCTGCCCCTCTGTCCCCGTCCACGCACCCGCAGCCACGTGCACCCCGCTGGGTGCCTGTGAAGTAACTGGAGCCCCCGTAGGTCCTTGACACCACCTGGCCTGTCTCCCTCGCTGCAGGTTTCTCCCACTCGGCCTTCACGTTCGGAATTGAGAGCCACATCAGCCAGTCCAACATCAACGGGACGTTAGTGCCGCCAGCTGCTCTCATCTCCATCCTCCAGAAGGGCCTGCAGTATGTGGAGGCCGAGATCAGCATCAACGAGGTATGTCCCCCCCAGGGCCCGGAGCCCGCAGGTGGCACGGCAGGCGGGATCGTATTGTGACCTGCCGTTGAGTCCGCTCCAGATCGTGGCAACCTGTGTGTAACAGAACGAACAGTGCCTGGTCCTGCGCCATCTTCATGATCGTTGCTGGGTTTGAGCCCATTGTTGGGGTCATTGTGTCAGTCCCTCTCACGGAGGTTCCCCTGTTTCCACTGACCCTCTGCTTTACCAAACATAATGTCCTTCTCCAGCGATCGGTTCCTGTTGACAAGTCTGAAGCAAGTAAGGTCTGAAATAATAGTACCTCCACAGTACCAGTAGTTAACAATTGTAGAGCGTTTAGAAATGTTCTTCACGTACATTTTAATTGATCCTCATAGAAACAGCATTAAGTTCTTACTAAATTACTGTTGTTAGCTGCCATTGGGCCGACTCCGACTCACGGCCCCTAACGTGTGACAGAACATTGCCCAGTCCAGGCCTGTGATGGTACTCCTGAAAACAGGCCTGAGTCCCACCTGCATTTTCCCAAAGGGACTCGAGAATAAGTTGGGCATTTTGTTTTTTCATTTTAACTTTGTGTCAGACTTTATCCAGTTTAGGGGCGACTGTGTCTGCACACAAGTAGTGAGGCGTCGATGCCTTTTCCACATCGATGTTCTCCATATAAACGCAAAGAGGCTGTTGACGGATGTAAACGCTGTGTTCTCGTATCTAAAAAACACAGAGCGGATTTTCAGAGGCTCGGTATTTCAGAGTTCATCTTGTACACCTGTGGGAGAGGCTTGCTGTCTTCCTTCTCGTTCTCTCTGAGCGAGGGGGGTTAGAAAGCGACCCCCAAACACGTTCAAGTAGAATCTGTGTCTCTAGGGCCTCTGACAGTGGGCATGCTCAGAGAATCAGAAAGGGAGATACCAGCCATTGTGGGAAAAACGACTTCAAGGCTGATGGGGGAATGGCGCCATTGTTACTAATCAGAATCACACCAGTATACATGTGTGCCTTCCCCCTTTTCAGGTTGGAACACAAGGAGTGGTTGAGTTGCTTTTGAAAATCAGTTATTTTGCTTGAAAGCAGCTTCTCCTCACCCTCCCTGGCGCCTCCTCTGTGTGCAGGGGTGTCAGGCAGACGGATCACCAGACATGCTGCCGTTCGCATGTCTTTGTCTCAGTACCTGTCATTAATCTGCACTTCCCACTCTATCCTCCGGCCCCTTCTCTCTCCTCCTCTCTTCCAGGGTCCATAATCGGCCCCAGACGTGTCTGCACCCTCCTGTCCCGACCCTCCCCACAGCTGACACTGCCCAGTGCCCTCTGTCCATACCTGACCACGGAAGTCCAGCTGTGTCTATATCCTCCTGTCCTGACCCTCCCCACAGCTGACACTGCCCAGTGCCCTCTGTCCACTCCTGACCACGAAAGTCCAGCTGTGTCTGTACCCTCCTGTCCTGACCCTCCCCACAGCTGACACTGCCCAGCGCCCTCTGTCCATACCTGACCATGGAAGTCCAGCTGTGTCTGTATCCTCCTGTCCTGACCCTCCCCACAGCTGACACTGCCCAGCACCCTCTGTCCACTCCTGACCACGGAAGTCCAGCTGTGTCTGTACCCTCCTGTCCTGACCCTCCCCGCAGCTGACGCTGCCCAGCGCCCTCTGTCCATACCTGACCGTGGAAGTCTAGCCGTGTCTGTACCTTCCTGTCGTGACCCTCCCCACAGCTGACACTGCCCAGCGCCCTCTGTCCACTCCTGACCATGGAAGTCCAGCCGTGTCTGTACCCTCTTGTTCTGGCCCTCCCCACAGCTGACACTGCCCAGCGCCCTCTGTCCACTCCTGACCATGGAAGTCCAGCCGTGTCTGTACCTTCCTGTCCTGACCCTCCCCACAGCTGACACTGCCCAGCGTCCTCTGTCCACTCCTGACCATGGAAGTCCAGCCGTGTCTCTACCCTCTTGTTCTGGCCCTCCCCACAGCTGACACTGCCCAGCGCCCTCTGTCCACTCCTGACCACGGAAGTCCAGCTGTGTCTGTACCCTCCTGTCCTGACCCGCCCCCACAGCTGACACTGCGCAGCACCTTCTGTCCACTCCTGGCCATGGAAGTCTGAGGCCACCGGCTCTTTAAGCATCTCCCAGCGCACTGCCGTCCTCCTTGAATCGTTCCGGTTTTCCCCACTCTGACTTCCTCTGAGCTGGTCCTGTCTGCACCAGCCTTCTTTTTCCAGGGCAGTTATTCCACTTCCCCTTTCGCTTTTAGAAAACTCCTAATTTCTTAACAGCCTTCGTGGAGTTGACTCCAGCTCATGGCGACCCCATGTGTGTCAGAGGAGAACTGTGCTCCATAGGGTTTTCAGTGGCTGAATTTTCCAAAGATTGCCAGGCCTTTCTTCCTACGTGCCTCTGGGTAGACTCAATCTGCCAACCTTTCAGTTATCAGCCAAACACAGGTACCATTTGCCTCACCCAGGGACTCAAAAAAAGAAGACAGAAAATCTAAAAACAACTTTCTATTTTCTGCCCCTGGGTTTGCTCTGTCATTCACGAACCCACGTCTTTTTAAACACCCTGTTTCCGCCTGCCCCATGCGCTTTCCTCCTGTCAGCTCCCGTTTCCTCTTTCTTTCCCTCAGCGTGGATGCCGGGGTCTTCCACCTCCTCCCTCAGGTCCTGTCTGGTCTCTATCCACGTGAGGAGAAGAGCCCACAGCTCCTCACACCCGCCAACGCTCACTTCCCCAGATGCACATCTCCAGATGCCAACATGCCATTTCCCTCCCTCCCTACAGGTTCCTTCTCTCCTCTGTCAGACGCCCTCAGCTCAGATCCCATGATGTCCAGATGCCAAGGAGGGACCATCTTGTTAGTCACTCAGGTTTCCATTAGCTGCAAGGTGACACAGTGCTGCCGGAGTTTAAGCCCAGAGATGTTTTTCTTAATTTGGGCAGCTCTACCTTTTTCTGACGCGGTCACTCAATTGGGGTATGAGTGCCCAAAGGAGGAACATGTGTGGCGGCCAGCTGACCTGTTGGTCACCACTGCTCACTCTGCAGCTGGGATCGAGGTGGGAGGGCGACTGAGGAGCTGATCGGCTGTCTCCTTGCAAGTTGTGTATTATCTTATGTTGTTACCTCAGATACGGAATCGTAACCGGAAATCAGCCCAGATGATGTTTCAGTTAGATCCCATTCAGCTGAAAGTCCCATTGGTCTAATTCTTTTGAATGTTTGGAGGCAATTCCAGTTCAGAACAAACGAGAACATGCTTACACGCCTGCCAGAAACAACCCTGAGGGGCCGAGTGTCATGTGACTCCTAGAGTTGGAGTGCTCCATCAAGAAAGAACTGTCTCCTGTGCTTATGCGTGTGTGTGGGGGCCGGGGGAGGATTGTTAAATTGTAGATGTAAACCAGAGAGTCAAAGGAAGTGTAAAAAACACGAAGCCGACCTCAGCGAGGTTGTTGTCTTTTGTACCGTGGCTGTATTTACTGTTCACCGTAAACCCAAGAGGTGATTTCAGATCGTAACAAATGTCCTAGCAGTCCAGTCCTGAATGGTCCAGGAATCTAATTTGGGCTTGATGTTTTCAAAGAGTTACTTCTTCCACACAAAAGGCTAGTTATTTACAGAGATTCTCCACAGTTGTCATAGAGTCCCTTGGCACCATTGACATTTGGGGCCAGATCATTCTCTGTGGTGGGGGCTGTCTTGTGCACTGTATGATATTTCATAGCATCCCTGGCCTCCATCCATGGGATGCCAGTAGCACCTCAACCCCGTTGTGACAACCAGAAATGTCTCCTCCAGTCATCACTCAGTGTCCCCTGGGAGCATCAGCCCTGGTTGAGAACTCCTCCGTCAAGGATGGCACTCTTTGTCATGGAATAAAGTTGACATTTCCAGCCGCTCTTAATCTGTGTGCTGACGTTTTCTTTGTTCTTCTTACTCTCTTGTGTTGAGTTACTTTTGTTTGTGGATTTTTTTTTCATTTCTTTTGTTTTTGTAGGTTTTGTTTTCGCTGAGACGTTATGTTTTTCCTCTTTATTTTTATGTTTGTTAACTTTCTTTGTGGTT
>NW_004444070.1:273819-302765 GCF_000243295.1 Trichechus manatus latirostris | reverse complement strand
GAGGAACAGGAGCCAAAAACATACAAACAAAGAGAAAAGAATGCTAGGGGAGCTTGCCGTTGGAGTGGAGAGATGAGAGACCAGAAATGGAGAAAAACAAAAAGGGAAGAGGAAGAAAGAAATGAAATGAAAAGAATGAATAAATAAAAATTGGAAAGGTTAAAGAACAGCAAAGTTCCCAGGGATCCCACCGGTGCGGCTATGAGGTCTGGGGAAGTTGTTCTCAGGTGTTGCAGTACAGCCTGGCTAGAAGGTGTAGAGGTATACAATGCCAGGTGTTCAGGGAACAGAAAGAGAAGGAAGATATAGAGAGACAAGAAACTGAGTAATGAAGGAAGACAAAAAGGGAAAAAGAGGGAAAAGAAAACAAAGCAAATTTAAAAAAAAAATGAGAAAAGCCCCCCAAAAAACAGAAAAAAAACCAATGAGAAAAGAAATGCCCTCAGGGATCCCTCTTCACGTCTGTGCAAGCCGAGGGGGTAGTTTCCAAGCCACGCAGCACTGCCTGGCCAGAACAGGCTCCCAACTCAAGAAAAGGAGAAGAAAACAAACAAACAATTCAAAACAAACAAACAAAAGCCCCGGGATCCCACCAGCACGGCAGCCCAGACCGGGAAGCAGCTCCACACTCAAACGGAGCTCCACAGCCCCTCAGGAAGAAGCAAAGATGGCACACAGAGCCAGGTATTTGAGCGAAAGGAGGGAGAGGTGGTGAGAGGTAAGGAAGAAATCAAAAGCAGCGGAAAAAAGCTACATCAGCAGCCAGCAAATGGAACTCAGAGAGCCAGCTAGTGCAGGCAGGTGGAATCCAAGCAGCCAGTGCTTCCTGGACAAGAGGCTGTGTCCGCAGGAAGCAGAGGAGGCTGAGTGTGGGTGACGAAGGGTAGGGGGTGGGAAGTGTATATCACAAATTACCGGAGCTCCGCAGCCCCTTAGGAAGAGGCAAAGATATGGCGTACAGAGCCAGGTATTTGAGGGAAAGGTGGGGGAGGTGGTGAGAGGTAAGGAAGAAATCAAAAGAAGTGGAAAAAAGCAACACCAGCAGCCAACAAATTGTACTCAGAGAGCCAGCTAGTGCAGGTGGGTGGAATCCAAGCAGCTGGTGCTTCCCGGACAAGAGATTGTGGCCGCGGGAAGCAGAGGAGGCTGAGTGGGGATGAAGAAGGGTGGTGAGTGGGAAAGTGTATATCGCAAATTACCAGTTGTTCTGTTCTCTACTGGAAGCTCCGTGAAGCTGCTTTCTCGTACCCCCATTTGGTGGTCTCCGATAGGAGCCCAAGATGGCAGATCCACGCTGCCTTGTCTGATAGGGGACCTCTGCATGAATCTCTCCTCGCTCTCCATTTTCTGTCAGTTTTCTCACTCCATTTGGTGCTTGGCTGAGTTCTTTATCTCTTCATTTGATGTTTTAGGGTTTCAGGATTGTTGTTTTCTCTGTTCAGCTTAGTTTTTTGGATCTTTGCTATGGTGGGACGGCGTGGTGCTTCTGCCTAGAGCGCCATTTTGCCGGAAGTCCCAGACACTTTTAATTTGATTTGACAGTTGACTGAATCCTGAGTGTCTTAGTCTCTTAGTGCTGCTGTGACAGAAATACCACACATGGGCGGAGCGGGGCGGGGGGGCCTTTAACAAACAGAAATCCATTTTCTTGCTGTTCAGGAGGCTAGAAATCTAGATTCAGGGTGCTGCCTCTAGGGGAAGGCTCTCTGTCTGTTGGCTCTGTCAGCTCTGGGGAAAGTCCTTATCTGTTTTTTGTGTGTTGGTTCCTTGGCTATCTCCATGTGGCATGCATGTTTCTCTCTGTTTGTGTTTGCTTCTCTGTGTCTAATCTGCTCCTTTTATATATATACACTGATATGGTCTCATTAACATAACAGAGAAAGTTCTAATCCCAGATGGGATTACATCTGCAGGTATAAAACCAAAACCCGTTGCCATTGAGTTGATTCTGACTCATACTGACCCTATAGGGCAGAGTAGAACTGCCCTGTAGGGCTTCCAAGGCTGTAGATCTTTACAGAAGCTGACTGCCACATCTTTCTCCCAAGGAGCAACTGGTGAGTTCAAACCACCGACCTTTTTGGTTAGCAGCTGAGCACTTAACCACTGAGCCTCCAGGGCTCCTTCTCCACAGGAACAGGGGTTAGGATTGACAACACGTCTTTTGGGGCCACAATTCAGTCCATAACACTGAGCCTCCCTGGGGTGGGCGGCCATCCTGTCTCACCCACTCCCACCCTGGTCCTCCGTGGAGTCCTCTCATGTGTGTCTCTGGGTGTGCGCTGCCCACCTCCTCCACACCCCGCAGCCCCTGAATACCTCCACTCCCTGTACTCTCCTGTTGAGGGCAGCAGGCTGGGGGTCGCGCTCCATGTGCGCTGACGGCGGGGCCCTTCCTCCCAGGACGGCACCGTGTTTGATGGCCGGCCCATTGAGTCGCTGTCGCTGATCGACGCGGTGATGCCGGACGTGGTACAGACGCGGCAGCAGGCCTTCCGAGAGAAGCTGGCCCAGCAGCAGGCCAGTGCGGCGGCGGCGGCGGCCACGGCGGCGGCGGCGGCGGCCACGGCAGCGGCGGCGGCGGCCACCCCAGCAACTGTGTCCCAGCAAAACACACCAAAGAACGGAGAGACCACGGTGAACGGGGAGGAGAACGGGGCACACGCAATAAGTAAGTGCCGACGCCAGCGTGCCCTGAGCTTCGGGTCCTTGTTTTGTGTTTTGACATCCAGGTTTCCTCAAGTCCAAAAGAATCCGTAAAGCTCTGCCTGCTCTTGAGTCTCCTCCCGGACTGCCTTCACCTGTTAGCCTACCATCTGATGAGAATAGATAGGCTCCAGTTCTGTTTTTTTAATCACAGTCTGTAGACAAGACAGTCTTCCCTCACGCATCCCAGCTGGAGGAAAGCCTGCTAATCTGAGAACTCTGTGCTGTTGAGGGGTGCTGTCGAGTCGACTTTGACTCATAGCAACCCTTTGTGACAGAGGAGAACTGCCTCATAGGGTTTTCTAGGCTGTAATCTTTACGGGAGCAGATTGCCAGGTCTTTCTCTGCAGAGCCGCTGGGTGGGTTCAAACCGCCAACCTTTTGGTTAGCAGCTTAGTGCTTAACCATCATGCCACTGGGGTTCCTTCTAGTTATGGTAATGATGAGAAAAGTACTACGTGATTGTTGTCCAGCATAAACAAAAGTATTTCCTTTGTGGGAGCTTAGGTCCCTTCATCCAGCCTTCTGTGTTGAGGGATTTCTTCCCTGGGTGGTACAGATAATTAACACGCTCACTCGGCTGCTGACGGGTTGGTGGTTCGAGCCCACCCAGACGCGCTTCGGAAAAATCAGCCAGTGAAAACCCAGTGAAGTGCTCGAACCCTCAGCCTTTCAGTTAGCAGCCAAGCACCTTCGCCATTTGTGTCACCCAGGGACCCTGCCCAGTCCAGCAGTACTGATGAATCCAGGAAGGAACTGTCCTTGTCATCTAACACAACAGTGCTCTAAGAACTACTTTCTTTCTGAGTCATATGCCATGTGTGTTTTCTTGCTTCCTGCTACAGATAATCATTCAAAACCAATGGAAATAGATGGAGAAGTTGAGATTCCACCCAACAAGGCCACCGTGCTTCGGGGCCACGAGTCTGAGGTGTTCATCTGTGCCTGGAACCCTGTCAGTGACCTCCTTGCTTCTGGGTAAGGATTTCAGGTCAGGGGCGCTCCAGGTGTTGGGGTCCAGAATGCTCATTCATCTCTGAAGGTCTGCCTGGTGGGACATGCTCTCGCCTTGCTCTTGGTTTGTGACATCTTTGCAGCTTGTGCAAACGGAGGCTGGGAAGGTTCTGGGCACCACTTCCCCATGTGTCTTGTATTACTGGAATAGAGCCGTCATACCTAGCCATTTTCTCAGTTGGGCAGGGAGCAGTGCAGATGCAGTTAACATTAATGAAGGTGTCTTAGTTTGCTTGCTAGTACTGCTGTAACAGAAATACCAGTAGTACATGGCTTCAATGAAAAGAAACTTATTTTCTCGTAGTTCCAGAGGCTACATGTCTGAGTTCAGGGCACCAGCTCTAGAGGAAGACTCGGTCTCAGTCCGCTCTGGGGGAAGATCCTCAGTTCTTTTCAGCTTCTGTTCCCTGCTCCTTGGTGATCTTCATGTGGCACGCAATTCCTCACCCATTTGTGCTTGCTTCTGCACCATATCTGCTCCTTGTATATCTCAAAAGTGATCGGCTTAAGACACACCTACACTGGTATGGCCTAATTAACGTAACAAAAGAAAACACTGTTCCCAAATGGAATTAGGTGTAGGGGTTTAGGATTTACAACACATATTTTGAGGGGACACAGTTGAGTCCATAATAAAAGGCAAGAGTGTGAGGAGGGAAGAGGCAGGAGACCTGGCCAGGCCAGCCGGCACGCACCTGCGCTGATTGTTGTCCACCTCGGCCAACACTGAGTACGCGTGTGTCATTACTTGTCCAGGTCTGGAGACTCTACGGCGAGGATATGGAACCTCAACGAGAACAGTAACGGGGGCTCCACACAGCTCGTGTTGAGGCACTGTATACGGGAAGGGGGACACGATGTGCCCAGTAACAAGGACGTGACCTCGCTGGATTGGAATGTAAGCTCCTCCCACTACCCGGGCGGCCGGTGGTCTGTCTCGTCTGCCTACCGCCATGCCAACCAGGGCTTCCTGCTGGCAAGAGCCATCTGCATGCTGTTCTCACAGGGCACTCCACTTCTCGGGGCTTTGACGAGGCCGGCTCCCCATGCCTGTCCATTATTGTTACTATTTTCAGTCTTTATTGAGGAGTAATTCACCTAAAATATAATCCACCAATGTTGAGTGGACACAGATTTTTTCCCCCCGCATTCTTCCATCTCCTGGTAACCAGCAATCTTCTGTCCTTTTGGTCTCTATGCCTTTGCCTCGTCTGTGCTGTTAGCTGCCATCGAGTCGGTTCTGACTCATAGTGACCCTGTGTGCAACAGAATGAGAGACTACCCGGTCCTGCGCCATCCTCACGATCGTTGTTGTACTTGAGCCCCTTGTTGCAGCCACTGTGTCAGTCCATCTCATTGAGGGTCTTCCTCTTTTTCACTGACCTCCTACTCTACCGAATGTGATGTCCTTCTCCAGGGACTGGTCCCTCCTGATAACATGTCCAAAATAAGCGAGATGAAGTCTCACCATCCTTGCTTCTAAGGAGCATTCTGGCTGTACTTCTTCCAAGATAGATTTGTTCGTTCTTCTGGCAGTCCACGGTATATTCAGTATTCTTCACCAACACCCTAATTTTTCTTCGGTGTTCTTTATTCATTGCCTATCCTAGAGGTTTCGTCTAAGTGATATCATAGAATATTTGTTCTTTTGTGTCTGACTTATTTCCCTCAGCGTCCTGTCGTCAAGCTCCATCCACATTGTAGCGTGGATCAGAAGTTTATTTCTCTTTACGGCTGAGTAATACTGCCTTGAAGGAGCTTGACCCCGCCAGCTGCTCTGCAGGAGAAAAGATGTGGCAGTCTGATCCAGTGAAGATTACAGCCTAGGAAATCCTATGGGGTAGTTCTACTCTGTCCTGTAGGGTTGCCATGAGTTGGAATCTACTCGGTGGCACACAGCACCAACAACAGTTCTCTGTTGTATGGATACACGTTTTGTTTGTCATTCATCTGTTGATGGACACTTGCGTTGTTCCCACCTTTTGGCTATTGTGAATAGTGCTGCAGTGAACATTGGTGTGCACACGTGTCTGTTTGAGTCCCTGTTTGCTAGTCTTTGGGGTACGTATGTAGGATTGGGAGTGCTGAGTCATATGGTAACTCTGTGTTTAACTTTTTGAGGAGATGCCAAACCGTTTTTACTATACCTGTTCCATTATTAACATGGGTTTGTAAGATGAGTCTGATGGTTCTGTTGAGGACGCTTCACTTTGGGGAGCCAGGCCAAGGGGAGCCCCAAGACCATTCTGGGGAGATTTTGTGTGTGGCCAGGGAAGCGTGCCTTTCCGCCTTGATATTTCAGTAGCAAATGTCTATGTGTATCTCTACACAGGACACGGACCATTCTTTTAACTTCTTTTTACTTCCCCCCTTGCTGTTTACGGAGCCCTGGTGGTGCGGTGGTTAAGAGCTCGGCTGCTAACCAAGAGGCCGAACATTCAAATCCACCAGGCACTCATTGGAAACCCTATGGGGCAGTTTTGCCCAGTCTTGTAGGGTCGCTATGAGTCGGAATCCACTTGAGAGCAGCGGGCTTGGTTTGTTTGGGTTTTTTTCGGTTGCGTCCTATAGTGCTTCTGCAAACTGTCATTTCATCGCAGATCCTGTTTTCCTCTGTATGCAGACAGATTTTCAAAAAAAAAGTCTTACAATAACTGTCTGTACGGTATTTTTGATGACGGCACTGAAGAATTAGCCACCAAAGAGCGATGAGCGGTTAGTGTTTGTTTTTCAGCGGTCTGCATGGTGAGCCTCACGTCCTGAGTGAAGAGCAGTGTAGCAGGAACCATCCCTTCACCTTGAACCATTAAGGATTTAGGAAAAGTCTAGCCCTGGGATGATGGGACAGGCTCTCTTTGCTCTTCGGTGCTATGATGACTGAACTACTTTGATTGGTTTGTGTTTCTTTCTGGCCCCCAGAGCGATGGAACACTATTGGCTACAGGTTCCTACGATGGCTTTGCAAGGATATGGACGGAAGATGGTGAGTCCCGCGTCCCTCGTGTTCCTGTAGGATAATCGGTGTTTCAGGATGTTCCCATTGAGTGCGCTGACCGTGACTTTGAAGGCAACATGTGCGTTTTTTTTTTTGTTTTTTTTTTCCCTCACGTAACAGGCAACCTGGCCAGCACCTTAGGCCAACATAAAGGCCCCATCTTTGCCTTGAAATGGAACAAAAAGGGGAATTACATTTTGAGTGCTGGTGTAGACAAAGTGAGTATCACTTAAAATATCTCTCTTTGATCTCTAAATACTTAGTTCTTTTTAGTCGTGGTTTCTTTGAATTCTAAGGGTTTGTGCTTCCCCTTAGGAAATCAGACAGACTTGTTTAGGTTTTACTTGTTTTTGTTGTTTTGATCTTACTGTCATTTTTTTTTCCTTGAATGAAAAAGGATTTTTTTTTTAATTGTGGTAAAAATATATGTAACAAAACATTTGCCCATTCAACAATTTTTACGTGTACATTTCAGTGACGTCGATTACATTCATCATGTTTGCAAGTATTATCACTGTCTTTTTCCAAAGTATTCCACCACCATTAACAGAAGCTCAGTGCCCCCTGAGCAATGACTCTCTCCCCCTCCCACCCACCCCTGGTAACAACGAATAAGCTTTGTTCTCTTACTGTTAATTTGTATCTCATCATGGGAGTCCCTGGATAGTCTGGATGGTTAAGCACTGGACTGCTAACCAAAAGATGGGCGGTTCAAACCCACCCAGAGACGCCTCAGAAGACAGACTTGGCGATCTGCTTCTGAAAGGTCACAGCCTTAAAAACCATCCCTGCGTACTAGTATATGTTGGCTTGGGCTCCAAAACGTTCTGCATTTTCACAGTGATTTCAGAATAACTAGAAGACCTTGTTAGATTACTACTTTGTTTTTATTCAACTTTCAAAAATCAGTATAAAATAATAGACTTGACCTCGAAACATCATCACACTCCTGAGGAAGTCAGAATATGCATATATAGTGGATTCAAACATACTAATGATCATGACGATGACTCAGGACTGGACAGTGTTTCATTCTGGTTGCCGTGAATTGGAGCTGACTGGACAGCAGCTAACAACAGGTGACGTGTGTTCGGTAGGGCAGGGGTCAGGAAACTACAGCTCACAGGCCAGATCTAGCCCACTGCCTGTTTTCGTGAATAAAGTTTTATTGACACACAGCCACACCCATTTGTCTCTGGCTGCTTTGCCCCTGCAGTGGCAGAGTTGAATAGTTGCCTCAGAGACCGCCTAGCCCACAAAGTCCAAAGTATTTATCACGTGGCCCTTTACAGAAAATGTTGGCTGACCCCTGTTCTAGGGTATAACCATCAAAGTCAATAATTCCTTCACTTTCTCTCGCTCTTCAAAGCCAAGGAACTCTTTGCTCAAACTTGACAGCCTGGTACATGGTATAAATGAAAGCTGAGCTGCCATGGTTGACCAACTAAACGCTCTCATGTGACTACAGTCACACTTCCTAAGACGTTCTCATTCAGAGATGACGCACACATGACACTTTGTCACGCGCATGGTAGGCCATCGTAACTGCTGGCTGAATTATTAAAATGACTCATAAAAATGATAGCTGACATTTGTTGAGTGCTTCACTGCTACATATGTTAACCCATTCACTGCACCCAAGAAAGGAGGCAGTGCTAGTATGAGCAATCCCGTTTTCCAGGAGGGAAATGGAGGCCCAGAGAGGTTCCTCAGTTTCCCTGGGGACATACAGCTGTTGTAGAATGGAGGTAGGAGTAGAACCCAGATTCTGTATCACCATTAGGACTCTTTACTCATAAAATTCTAAACAGCCTTTGGTGTCGTCACCGCCTTCCTATCGGAAGGTTCTTGTTTTCATTCGTGTTTTTCTACCTGATTATCCATTTCCATTCTGCCAGATGATGAATCTTCTGCTTATTGAAAATGCATATTTGGAGTTGTATTGGTCTTGTGGGTTGTATACACTCTGCCATTATCACTCAGTTAACCACAGCAGGAGTAGTAACAATGTTCTCAACAGTTATACTGAGGGAGAAAATGCAGTTTACAGGATGCCCGCGTTGACTTTCAGTGTTTGCCGTACCTACCCAGTGTGACTTGAGTTTGTTTCAGATTCTTTAAAAACTCCTGTGTAATAACATAATGTAACATAAACATCGACTAAATGATACAGTTCCTGATGTAGTGTGTGAAAGTGTATCATAGAATTGTGAAAGAGTTTATATTGTTCCTGCAGTGCCTGGATTTCTGTGTGGGTCACTGCGTTAAAAAGTAAGGGACCCTGGTAGCACAGTAGTTAAGCACTCGGCTGCTAACCAAAAGATTGGCAGTTCGAACCCACTCAGAGGCTCCGCGGGAGAAAGAGCTGGCAACCTCCTCCTGTAATGATTACAGTCTAGAAAATCCTACGAGGTAGTTCAGCTCTGTCACACGGGGTTGCCAGGAGTCGGAATTGACTCACTGGAAACCAACAACGACATATTAAAAACTTATCCCCCCCTCCCCTGCCAAATTAAAAAAAGAGTTAATTGGTTTGGAGCTGACCAACTCTTAGAGAACCAAGTTTTAAAGATACTCTTGTGAGTGTTTCCTCTGAGAATTTCTATGACGAATAGAAAACGCGCTCAGTTCTTATGAAAGCAAAGTCTTTATTGTGATGATGTGGCGAGGAGGTTCCAGTTAAGGTGGTCATTCCAGTGGATTCAGAGTTCCTGCCAGGGGTCTTAGCTGAGCTGCCCCTGGCGGCTTCCCTAAGGCTCTCCCTCTTCAGTAGGGTGATAAGGAATCAGGATTTACTTCATGTCTCCAGGCAGAGATCATGGTTTCCCTTGTTTATAGACCAATAAATAGATGCCTCTCCTACCAGCTCCCACTGACCCCACTGGAATCCCCTTGCTCTGTGATAGCGACACCTCCAATTCATGAGGTGTGGATCGGGAGTTTTCTGAAATCCCAGTCTCTCCAGCTTTGCACTTTGGAAAGTACCAGGAAGACTTTTTGAACCGTTTTCAATGCTGTGGGTGGAGGGGGAGTCCTGGACAATTTTGGTAGTTTTCGTGGTATCCAATTGTCAGTAGAAAACACACACTGAATTTCAAAGACCTAGGGTGACAGAAGGAGTCCGTGGGTGGCACAGACGGTGAAGCGCTTGACTACTAACGGAAAAATTGGTGGTTCAGACCCACCTAGAGGTGCCTTGAAAGAAAGGCCTGGCAGTCTGCTTCTGAAAGGTCAGAGCCTTGAAAACTCTGTGGAGTGCAGTTCTACTCTGCACACATGGGATTGTCATGATTGGAATCTAGTCAGCAGTGCCTGGATATTTTGATTTAGGATGAAAAACAGGATGTCAGATTATCTCATTATTTTTTATATTAATTGCACGTTGAAATGGAGTGAAATTAAATATATTGTTAAAATCAGTTTTACAGTTACCTGTTTCCTTTTTCCTTTTTTTTTAACGTAGTTAGCGTAAAATTTAAAATTCCCTGTGTGGCTCCTATTATACCTCTGTTGGACACCGCTGGTTGAGAAGAGGGCCTCATTATCTCATACACTGCATTTTTTCTTAGAGTAAACTTTGCAAGAACAGTTACTAACTTTTTCTTTTGTTTCCGGAGCACAGACAACAATAATATGGGATGCCCACACAGGAGAAGCCAAACAACAGTTTCCTTTTCACTCAGGTAAGTAGGATTGGTTCTTGTAGTTCAGAGTCCTATGAAATGTGTCCCAAACTCATTGTGAATGATTAGGATAGGAGCCCGTGGAACCCAGCTGGTAAGGAGGAAACCGTTTCATCGAAAGCGTTGCTCTTAAGGATAGCAAGATACAAATGCCCTTACCACCCATCTGCTCAAGAGTTTGAAAACAGTAACAGAGCGCCAGCCACGGTGTTGGCGTGGGGCTCCTTTCTCCTGTGATCCCAGAGGGCTCCTGTATGGGAGTCCCTAAGACCACCCCCAGGTTTAGTGATTGACTAGGAGGACTCCTGGGACTCAGCATACATTCGTACTCACAGCTGTGGTATATCAAAATCAAAGGACACACAGCACAGTCAGCAAAGGGAAAAGGCACATGTGCCAAGTCTGGGGAGAACCAGGCACAAGCTTCCAACACCGTCTCCCCGTGCAGCCACACGAAACACACTGAATTCCTACAGCAATGGCTTGTGATAGCACGCATGAAGTATCGTCTACCAGGGAAACTCCTCGGTGACAGCACCCAGGGTTCTATTGGGGGCTGGTCACGTAGGCACCCTCTGCCTGGCTCATACCAAAATCCCAGACCCCTAGAAGGAAAGCAGATGTTCAGCATAAACCACATTGTTTGCACAATTTGGACACAGTGAGCCACCCTTACCAGTTAGGGAATGCTGGGAGCCCTCCAGAAATCCCAGTTCCCAGACTCCAGCCAGCGGCCACCCCTGCAGGCAGTCTTTAAGTCAGAGGCTAACAGTCTGCCTGCTGTTTGAGTTCTTCGCTGCACAGATAACGGAGCCACACTGCTGTGGACCCAGCCATACTCCTTGATGCGTTTGAGCAGCACCTGGGACCACTAGGTGTCTAGAGATTCAGAAGTTCCAGATCCTCACCTTCTTGCTTTCCTTTCCCGGCTCTGATCTCTGTTACTCTTGTCACATATGGCCTCTTAACTAAAAACAAAGACTGTTAGAGGAAATTGACTAAAAGTTGATAGAAGGTAGTAGGTTCCACTTCCCTTAATGGGAAGTATCTCTTCCGTTACGAGGGTGTGTCTGTGTGCCAGGGTGAACGTTATCTATTGTTTATCCAGCCAGTGATAGCTGTGCGTGAGGCGTTGTGCGTGTGGGAATCAGTGCCTGTTCTGTTTGGACAGCTTTGGGTGCCTGGGTCTGTGGCACACATAACATAAAATTTACCATTAGTGACTGTATGAGTTTCCTGGGGCCGTGGTAACAAAGTACCACAAACTGGGTGTATTGTCTCACTGTTCTGGCGGCTACACGTCTAAATTAGGTGTTGGCGGTGCTGATTCCTTGTGAGGGCTCTGAGGGGGAGACTGTTCCGTGCTCCTCTGCCAGCTTCTGTGGCTGGGTGTTCCTTGGCTTTCCTTGGCTTGTAGACACGTCACGCCCATCTATACCTCCATCGTCCCTGTGCGTCTCTTCTTTTATAGGGACTTCACTCAGATGGGATTAGAACCCAGCCTGCTTTAGTATGACTTCATGTTAACAGAACTGATAGCGTCTTCAAAGACCCTACTTCCAAACAAGGTCTTATTCACAGGTACCAAGGGTTAGGACCTCACCAAAGCTTTTTTGGGGAGAGAGAGACAAACCCTTAACAGTGACATTTAGTTTATTCACGTTAACATACAGTCATCACCACTCTCTAGTTCCAGAACATTTTCATCACCTCAAAGGAAACGCATTAAGGAGACACTCCCCACTTCCCCCTCCCACTCCCAGGCCCTGACAAGTCAACCTGCATTGTTTTCATCCGTGAGTGTCTTCTCTACGCCCAGCTCTTCCTGCTCTGTGTTCTGGACTGTGCAAACCAAAGCAGCCATCAAGTGAGAACATCGTCCCTGCTGGATTTCTATTGCGTTTGGCATAAATGCCAAAACCATCCCTCCCTTTGTTGTCTGGAAAGATCCAGTGACAAGCGAACAGCCCTAGAATACCAGACATGCCCACCTGTGTGATGGGAGGAATATTTGTAATACAAAAACTCTGGTTCCTACTTGTCAGAGAATAGTATGTCTGCGTTCACACATCAGTGAAGTCCCTTGTTTATAAAGTCAGCATGTCGTCACATTTCCCAAAGTGTTCCCAGGACCCCATGGACAGGCTTTACGTCAGCTGGCCCTAGAAGACCACAGACCACATGATTCTTCGGTGCTGAGTGACCTGTAGCTTTGCTGTCCATGGGGCTGACCCACATCCCAACACCTGGTCATGATGTTCCAGGTGGTGTTTGCTGCTGTTCAGTGTGAAGCAGTGTGCTAGGGGTTACTCAGAATGGAAGAAGGAAGAATTTTGCTTTTCCAGGTGAAATGCAGATGGTAAGATCTGTGAGGGCACCTTGCCTTAGGCGTCCCGGGCCCATCACTTAATGGGATGATCTGAGAAATTGCCTAGCCCTGCTTGGTTTTCTGGGGGTGTCCTCAGTCATCGTAAGCAGGAAGCATTAGCTAAAGCCCTAACTCTGGAATACTACTCAGAAAGAGTGAGGAACAAAGTGTTGATACACGTGACAAGTTGAATGGCTGTCCAGGGCCTTCTGTTGTTGTTGTTGGGTGCCAGCGAGTTAATTCTGACTCATGGCCAACCGATGTAACAGAGTAGAACTGCCCCATAGGGTTTTCTAGGCTGTAATCTTTCAGGAGCAGATCGCCAGGTCCTTCTCCAGTGGAGGTACTGAGTGGGTTCCAACCACCAACCTTTCAGTTAACAGCCAAGCGCGTAACCGTTGCGCCACTGTAGGGCTTTTTACTGAGTGAAAAAAGCCAATCTCAAAAGGCCACATACTCTGTGATTCCGTTTGTAGAACATTCTTGAAATGACAAAATGATAGACACAGAGAACAGATAAGGGATTGCTGGGGTTGGGAGCAGTAGGTGTGATTATAAAGGGATAGCATGAGGGAGATGGTCTGGGGATGGCATAGTTCTGTATTTTGATGGCGGTGGTGGTTACACACATTTACACATGCGATAAAATGACATAGAAGTCTACACAAACTTTGTACCAATATCAGCTTCCTGGTCTTGATAGTGTACCGTGGTTACATAAGCTGTACATAGATGTAACCATTGGGGGAAACTGGGTGAAGGGTACCTGGACGTCTCTGTACTATCTCACAACTTCCTGTGCCAGGAACCATGGGGCTGTTTTTTTGTTGTTGTTTTTTTATTGTTGTGCTTTAAGTGAAAGTTTACAATTCAAGTTAGTCTCTTGTACAAAAAGTTATACCACACATTGTTATGTGACCCTAGTTGCTTTCCCTATACTGTGACAGCACACTCCTCCTTTCCACCCCAGATTTCTGTGTCCCTTCAATCAGCTCCTGACCCTCCCTGCCTTCTCATCTCACCTCCGGTCAGGAGCTGCCCATTTAGTCTCATGTATCTACTTGAGCTAAGAAGCACACTCTTCACGAGTATCATTTTATGTCCATAGTCTAATCTAATCTTTATCTGAAGAGTTGGCCTCGGGAATGGTTTTAGTTCTGGGTTGACAGTTCAGGGGCCATGCTTTCTGGGGTTCCTCCAGTCTCAGACCATTAAGTCTGGTCTTTTTACTAGAATTTGAGTTCTGCATCCCATTTTTCTCCTGCTCCATCAGGGACTCTCTGTTGTGTTCCCTGTCAGGGTGGTCACTGGTAGCAGCTGGGCATCATCTAGTTCTTCTGGTTTCAGGCTGATAGAGTCTCTGGTTTATGTGGCCTTTTCTGTCTCTTGGGATAGTACTTTCCTTGTGTCCGTGGTGTTCTTCGTTCTCCTTTACTCCAGGTGGGTTGGGACCAACTGGTGCATCTTAGATGGCTGCTGGCTAGCTTTTAAGACCCCAGACGCCGTAGGCCTGTTTTTAAACACTCTGCTAAGATGTAACAAAGGGAGACAATCTCTGCCCTGGGAATGTATACTGTGGAAAAAGCCTCTGCTGGCTTTCAGCCAGATCCTCACACACCATACTCCCCTGGGGACGGAGGGGAACGTGGAAGCTGATGGGATTCCTGCAGTTATGGTGGATAGACATGTGGAGGGCTGCACCCCTTATTTATAGACTGGGAAGGGGCGGTGCAACTGTTAGCATATCGTGAGCAAGCTGCATTCTTCTCCCAGTTCTAGTGCCGACTCCTGGTAGTTGTCTCAGGTAATTGGCTTCAGAGCACACTGGAGCTGGAAGGGACATTGGTGGTCAGTACACCCAGCCTCTTACAGTGGAGTCAGCAAAGTACGGCCCAGATGCAGCCCGCTGCCTGTTTCTGTAAATAAAGTTTTATTGGAACACGGCCAAGCCTGTTTGTTTACGTATTGTCTGCAGTTGCTTTGCATAGAGTTGAGGAGCTGCGACATAGATTGATGGTCCTAAAACCAAACGTATGTCCTCTCTGGCCCTTCACAGGAAAAGTTTGTCAGTCTTTGTCCTGGTGTTTGAGATGAGAGCACTGCACCCAGGGAGGTTATGTGATTTGGATTCTAACCTGGTTTCTTCCCCCCATATCATGCTACCTCTCTCTCTTTTTTTTTTTTTCTCCCAAATGTGTTTCCAAGCAAATGTGATATGTGCTGGAGAGAGGATAAGGTCCCAGCTGTGTGTCAGTCATGTTGGCTCTATGTTGTCTACTGCTCAGCTGATGATGAACCCAAACCAGAGGCTCCTGGGGACTAACAGTCCCCAGTGTCTATTGATTCCTCGTGCTTTAAGTGACATCATTTGAAAATACGAATCATGGTGGCCTGTAATGGGGTGTCACGAGGCATGTTTTGCAAACCCGTGAAGTGTGGGGGGTTGGGGGTGGGGAGTCCCTGTACCCAGCACCAGAGGGTCAGCCCAGGGACCTGACCTGCAGCTGAGGATACCAAGCCCAGCAGCTGTGCCATGAGGCTCGCCTTCCTCATGTCCAGCTGGTCACTCCAACTCTGGACTTTAATAGGTGAAGGGAGAATCACAGCAGTATTCAGGCACTTAGGGGAAAGGTAGGATTTCCAGATGGACTGTGTGTGGCGTCAAGGCCAAAAACGTGTTGTGAGCAATGGAGGGGGAGTGAGAACCCATATTGTGCCTTGCATAATGGAGAAGACAGGTGGTGTTTAGGAAAATAGACGAGTGGGGCTGGCCTCCGCAGGCTGGGAGAGTTGTCTTGACCTTGCGCCTTCTCCTGGGGACATGTGTGGAGCCCACTCAATACCAGGGCCCATCCTGACTGTGCAAACTCTTCCCAGACGCAGCCTCCTCCACCCTACTTACCCCTCATCCCTCCTGCCAACACCCATCCCCAGTGGAGCTGGGCCTTCTGGACCTTGCAGAGCACTTCACTCAGTGGAGGCACGGGCAGGAGGAAGGCTAATGCAGTAAGGATCCAAAAGGCCAGCACTACTTTTCCCTCCCCATCGGTGGATATAAAAAGAAACTGAGACCCTCCACAGAAACTCCTCTTTATGGTGCAATTCCAAGAAGAACCTTTGTCCCTCAAGTGACCCTGCACGGACCAGTTACGTGTCCACTGACATGTGGGGCTAACCTGGGTTTAATAAAGGCGGCAGTATATGCTCTGTATGGAGAAATAGATTTGTTTGCAGATGGACCTGTCCAAATTCAAGGAATATTTTAGGGCCACAGAAAACTAGTAAGAGCAAATGCCCCAACTTGAAATAACCAGAACATGCAACTCTTTCCTAAATGGCAGTTATTGTGCCACCTCACTCTCACTCTCCAGGTCAAGAAAAGCAGGTTCTTAGAATGTGTATATGTTTATATTCTAGAAATTGTTTCCCCAAATGTGGATAAAGCTTGCACGTAAGTTCATAAATGAGGCTGAGCTCATCTGAAGTCATTTAAAAAAAAAATTACCCCCTTTTTTTTTTTTTGCTAAAAATGCACTAGATTCTGTGGGAAAGAATCGATTATAAGGACTGTTTTGAATAAGGGGACCTCTGGAACCTGTCCTTTGTTGATAGGGCCGAGACTGTGAAATGAAAGAATTTAAGGAATGTGAAAAGGGCAGTGGATGGAATGCATTAGTGTGTTGTGGGAGATTTTTTTAATAGAAGAATCTTGAGCATAAGATACGAAGTCATTTTCCTCTCTTTTATTCTCCTCATCTAAAACAAATGAAACTTGCTCATCACAGCGATATTCCTGGAAGCAGAAGCAGGCAGCCACGTGTTTCGCACTTACCCTTACTTATCTGTGAACACAGGAATGAGAAACGCTATACATCCTAGGTCACGAAAGGAGTAAGGAGGTCTCTCTGCAGAGGCATTTGGTCATCCCTCTGGATGTAGACAGAGAAGGTCTTTGAAGGAAAGAGGCTGTGTACAAGCTGGAGATATCTGTCAGCACGTGATTAGATAAGGCTTCTCTACTATGCTCTTACATGTTCTGATGAATCAGCTGAGCTCTGTGCACGACTAATAGATGCCAATGTTCTCCCTGTGTTCCCTGCTCCACAGCCCCCGCTCTTGATGTGGACTGGCAGAACAACACTACCTTTGCCTCCTGTAGCACGGACATGTGTATCCACGTGTGCAGACTCGGCTGTGACCGCCCAGTCAAAACCTTCCAAGGACACACAGTAAGTGGGCATTCTGATTACTGGACTCGAGTTCATGAGAATGTGCTGGGAGGAGGGAGCTGTTTCTTTTATACCTGGAATTAAAAAGCACTGCCTGTTAGCAGGGTCATGGGGTGGGCAGCGAGGAAGATCAGCCCTTGCTTTCCAGGGATATTGTGCTACAGCCTTCCATCCCTGTTTCGCCAGATGTTGTTGTGTCTGATCATGATGCTTGAAACTGTTGCCACCGTCTTGTTACTACCCAGAATGCCAAAGTGGAGAGATGGTACCTCTGCTGAAAGAAGGAGCTCTGGTGGCACAGTGGTTAAAAGTGCTCAGCTGCTAACCAAATGGTCAGCAGTTTGAATCCACCAGCCGTTCTGTGGGAGGAAGATGTGGCAGTCTGCTTCCATAAAATTTACAGCCTTGGAAAATCTATGGGGCAGTTCTACTCTGTCCTGTTGGGTCACTATGAGTTGGAATCAACTTGATAGCAGCGGGGTGGGTGGCCCAGAATGTCCACAATGACTCTAAAGCAAAGATGAGAAGATAAGAGGGCAGGGAAACTAGAGGACTGGAAACAGAGCAACCAGAATGCAGTTAAAGAGAATGTTGACACATTGTGAAAAATGTTAACTGATGTCACTAAACAATTTGTGTAGAATTGTCAAATGGGAACCTAATTTGCTGTGTAAACTTTCACCAAAAACACAATAAAATATTGTGTTTTTTTTTTTTTAAAAAAAAAAAAAGCACTGTGGCTGCAGACCAGTTCTTCTACAATCTTGGGCTGGCTGGCTACCCTACCTGGTTGGCTTAACCCAGGTATAGGTAGGCAGTGACAGTAGTAATGATGAGTTCGAGTTGAGAAACCAAGTGAAGGAGGGTTATGCCACCTAACAAACGTTACCGTCTTTCAAAAGAATTTTTAAATTAACATAAATTACATTATGCCACTTCCTACTTTTATGCCTATGTACATAAACATGTATGTAAATGTTTAGAATTCTTCTATCTAGTCCCTGCTTCAGTCGATCTTCCACTGTGACTCTTCTAAAAAGAGAGAGGCTCGTGTTATCGCCCTGCTTAATGGAACATTTGAAGGCTCTTTGTAGCCCGCTCCAGTAATTGGTGGGAAGGAAGAAAGTGAAACCAAGGTTGACAGAGATTCTCCTAAACCAAGTTTGACTTATCTATAGCATATCTGCCAAAACATGGGTAACCTGTAGAAGCATGTTTGTATGTGAATGCCATCTGTCATGTGTCTCAATTGAAGAAAAGATCGAACACTTCAGTCTGCTGGATAAAATCCAGAATCTTTTGCATGGACTTATACTTCCAGCCCCAGCAGAGTAACTGGTACCAGACTTTTCTCTGTTAATAAAAGCAGCCATAAAACTGGACAAAGTGCAGGAGGCAGCAGTGTTCAGGCATTGAACAACAGGCAGAGCAGAACGGTGATCCCTGAGAGAAAGGAAATGCACAAGGTGAGCTCCACATTTGCCATGGCTCCACCTTCCTTTGCAAGGGAGCCCAAGCTGAGTGTTGCTATCACAGAGCTGGGGAGGCAGAAATTGGAGTTCAGGACTGATGAAGCAGCTGGAATTTGCAGAGCAGGGTTTTAGAGAAGATAGAACTGAGCAGTTCCAGCGAAGTGGGGCCTCAGAAGTCTGTGTAAAATTGTTTGCAGATCTTTGGCCAGTTTCTAAGCCGTGCATACACAGGGCAAAACTCTATGGGGCCTAGCAGAGAGTGGCTACTATAGAAATGAGAGGTGAAGAGGACATTAACGTTTATGCAATGCTGGGAGGCATTGGAATTCCAGCCAAGCTGTAGTGGTGAGACTGAGCACCTCAGAGCCCAGAAACAACACACCTTAGGAATGAGAATCTTACCCTAGAGTAAGGGCCTTGCCCGAGGCCTAAGGAGAAATGAAAATAGACCTGCACTAACAAAGAATAAATCCAAGCCTGGCAGGATTATTGAGTCACCTGCCAGAACAAAACTCAATGCCCTTTAAAAGAAAATGAAAAGGGAAAAAAATTCAGACTCTACGATGTAAATTCCACAATGTCCAGCATATAATAAAAGATTGCTAAACACATGAAGCAACAGGAAAAGGTGACCATAGTTTATCAAGAGGGGGAAAAATCACTAAAACTAACCCTGAGATGACTCAGATGTCAGAATTTGCAGCAAAGACTTTAAAGTAGGTGTGATAAAAATGTACAAGAACATAAAGGAAAAGATGGTTATAATAAGTGAATAGGTAGGGAATCTTAGCAGAAAAAGGAAAACTAAACAATCAGTGGGAATTTGAGAACTGAGAGGTACAATACCTGAAAGAAAAATCTTAGTGGAGGGGCTTAACAGCAGATGGGAGAGTACAGAAGTAAGATTAGTGAACCTGAAGATAGAGAAATTTTACTGGCCTGTGGAGAAATAGAAAAGTGTCCAACATCCATGTAACTGGAGTGCCATAGGGAGAGAAAAAAGCAAATGGAACAGAACAATTATATGAGGCAATAATGGGCACATTTTCCCAATTTAGCGGTAAACAACTTTCAATCTAAGAAGCTCAGCAGACCCCAAGCAGGATAAACATAACCACACCTACACACCTAGGCGTATGGTTGTGAAATGCTAAAAATCAGCGATAAAGAGAACATCGTAAAAGCAACCCATTCCTGTCGCCATCGAGTCGATTCTGACTCATAGTGACCCTGTAGGACACAGTAGAACTGCATCATAGGGTTTCCAAGGAGTGGCTGGTGGATTTGAACTGCTGACCTTTTTGGTTAGCAGCCTGAGCTCTTAACCACTGCGCCACCTGGGCTTCTAAAAGCAACTTAAAAAAAAACAAAACAGCCAAACCCCCGGCTGTTGAGTCAATTCTGACTCATAGCCACCCTATAGGATGGAGTAGAACTGCCTCTTAGGGTTTCCAAGGAGCGGCTGTTGAATTCAAACTGCCGATCTTCTGGTTAGCAGCTGAGCTCTTAACCGCTACGCCGCCAGGGCTCCAAACAAACCAAACCTGTTGGTGTTGAGTCAGTTCAGACTCACAGTGACCGTATAGGACAGAGTAGAACTGCGCCATAGGATTTTCAAGGAGCGGGCTGCTGGATTCAAACTGCCGACCCTTTTGGTTAGCAGCTTGAGCTCTGAACCACTCTGCCACCAGGGTGCCTAAAAGCAACCAGAGGGGGAAAATGTCACACAACAATGTTATATACAGCAGCTGGATCCTCATGAGGTTTCTTGGCATGGCCCTTTCCCCAGCGGATCGCTCCGTCTCTCCCTTGTGACTCAGTCTCCTTGGAAGACTACTGCCTGTCTCGCATCTGCCTGGAATGCTCCCCCACCTTAGACTCTCACAGCGTCCCCCATACAAAATCCTCCCCATCTTCCCAGACCCCATTCAAACGTCCTCTTCTCTCTGGCTTCCTCTGGAATCCCCGGGCTCCCACCTGGGTCCCGGTCATCCACGTGTGCACCTCAGTCTTGACCTGCAGTGGTGGGCAGTGGCTGCTTGGTGCGGCTGGCTGGCTCAGGAGACACAGAGTACTTGATCAAGGGCGGCATCCGTTGCTTCCTCTTCAGCACCAGGAGTGTCACGTAATGTTCTGAATTGAGTCAGAAATCTCAAACCCTCGTGTTAAAGCCAGGGAAGAGGATCGCAGCCTCCAGAGCCTCGCATTTTAGCTTGAATTCCTTGTCCTCCGCTCTTATTTCCTTTGTACCTACCTTCCCAGCGTCCGCCCTGGTGGGCAAGTGCTTTAGCGTGTGGACATTAATTGTTTTCCTCACATCTCTCTGTGGCTATAAACTGCTCCTCTCTGTATTTTTTGGTCTAAACTTGCTTCTTCTCTAATCGCAGGCTATCCCCTCCTCTGCCAGGTGAATCCAGTCAAGCTGTTAATATGGCTACGCTAAAGTTTTTGCATCTTCTAGCTAACTCCATCGAGACTTTCCCCATATCACACCACCGGGCTTTTTAAATGCGTCTTATAGCAGCCAGTCATTCTCAACAAAACAGGAGCTCAACTTCCTTGCGCCTATTTCTTCCCAAGACCTTTCAGCCGTGTCTGGGAGCTTCCTGGGAACTGTGTCTTGAGCTGCAGAGTGGGGGAGGAAAAGAAAAAAACCAGCCAGTTGCTGTGGAGTAAGTTTTGACTCATGGTGATCCCATGTGTGCGAGGGTAGAACTGTGTTCATGGGGTTTTCAATGGCTGACCTTTTGGAAGTAGATCACCAGGCCTTTCTTCCGAGGCACTTCTAGGTGGACTCAAACCGCCAACCTTTCAGTTGACAGGGCAGCTTGTTAACCATTTGCATCACCCAGGGACTTTGTGAGGGAGGGAGGGTCATAGAGAATTCTCTCTGAAAACAAGATCCATCCCACCCTAGAGGACTGAGGTGGTTCAGCTGGGGGCAGTAAATGTGACCAGATGCACACTCCAGGCCCAAAGAGATCTGCCCACAGCTGTTCCTCTCTACATTGTAATCAGGGCTGCCCACACAGCCTTTGTCCATGCTGAGCTGTCCCTGCAGTGCCTCTTACCAGCCCCAGCTGCTCTTGGGGTCCTCCTGGACCCTCTGTATCACACACACTCATCTCCAGTCTGACCACATAATCCTCCCCAGCTTATGCTCCTTGACTCCAAGCCTCCTGCTCCTCCTTCCAGCCCATCTGCCATTGGTGCCACATGGAACCAGATGTGGCCTTGTCACTTCTCTGCTGAAGACTCCTCAAAACTCAGTGTCCTCAGAAAGTTAATGTGACCATATAATTTGTGATCCAATCCAGGGCACTTACGCATCTGAAATTGACTCTAAAATTAAGTATGAGTGTAAAATTAGTTAGAGGTTCAGGGATGGTGCAAATGATTTGCACTCGACAGCTCACCTAAAGGAGCCCTGGTGGCGCAGTGGTTAAAGTGATCGACTGCTGACTGAAAGGTCAGTAGCTCCATAGGAAAAAGATGTGGCAGCCTGCTTCCATGGAGATTACAGCCTTGGAAACCCTGTCCGATCACTAGGAGTTGGAATCGACTCAATGGCAGTAGGTTTGGTTTTTTTTTGGAACTAACCTAAGGGTTGGGGGTTCAAACCCACCCAGCAGCACCATGGAAGAAAGGCCTGGCAATCTGCTTCCGTAAAGATTACAGCCAAGAAAACCCCATGGAGTACAGTTCTACTCTATAACACATGGGGGCACCATGAGTTGGAATTGACTTAAAGACTATGGTTTTTTGGTTTTGGTTTGTGAAATTAGTTCATTGGTAGGCTGGGACAACAGGCGTACATGGAACTGTCCCCGCCACCGGCCCCACACGTCCCATTGGATCATCACGTGGCCACCGTTTCCGCAGTTCACCCAGCTTGACACGCCATCCCTGCCTCACGACTCTGCTGCAGGTGGTTCCTTTGTAAATTTCTGTTCTGTTCTGTCTGGTGGGGTCACAGTACCCCCACTCCACCCCCAAGATTTAGCCGAGGGGCCACCTGGCCCTCTAGACCTGGAAAACTATCTGGAAGACCATTCCTTCCTGCCTGCCCGGTAGCAGCCAGAACCACCTGTGAAAACTCAGCTTGTACATCCTGTCGCTTGTTACTGACTTGCCTATTAGCCTTGGATTGCGAGTCTATCCCCCCCACCCCCACCCCAGGCAAGGGTTCTGTATGTGTGTGTTCCTAGCAATGACCAGAAACAAAAAACAAACCAGTTGCCATCAAGTCAGCACAACTCGTGTGGACTGCGTGTGTGTCAGAGTAGAACTGTGCTCCATGGGGTTTTCAAAGGCTGGTTTTTCAGAAGTAGATCACCAGGCCTTTCTTCCGAGGAGCCGCTGAGTGAACTGGAACCACCAACATTTTGGTTACCAGTCAAGCATGTTAACCATTTGTGGCACCCAGGGACTCCCTGGCAGTGATGAGCACGTGCGTTTGATTTGTCCTGCACATCTGTTTATCTGCATGTGTATTTGGGAATTGGGGTCACACCACCTCTGGCCTGGGTTAGTCCCTCATTCCATGTTGAACTCTTGCATAAAAATGTATGGTTTTTTATTCCACCCTCCCCCCCGCCACCTCATTCACCACCCAAAGAGAAATATCTGGTACACTTTTAGACAGAGAGAGTAACTGTTGTACTAACAGTGCATATAAAAGTGAGTTTGAAAGTCCAGTCTTAAAATAACTGTGGTTTTATCGGTTCTATTTATGCGTTTATTCTATGTAATTTTGCTTCTTTCCCTGGTTTTTTTTTTTTTTTAAGGAATATGGATGAGGGTGGCTGGTTATGTATGGTGTATGGCTGTGATTTTACATAAATGAGAGGCCGAGTAAGAAAAACAGGAAAATACATGGATTTGTCAGCCATGTCAGGTCAATCAAGAGTCTGTTTGCAAAGAAGACAAGGACACTACTGCCCCCTGCTGTACAGCTGTGTTACCTACTCACAGACCTTTTTTTTTTTTTTTCTTTTCCTTATTGAGAATATGCACGGCAGAACGTATACCGGTACAGCGATTTCTACCCGCACAATTCAGTGACATTGATTGCGTTCTTCAAGTTGGGCAACCATTCTCGCTATCCTTTTCCTTCGTTTCTCCCCCATTAACATAAACTCATTGCCCCCTAAGTTTTCTGTCTAACCTGTCGAGTTGGTCACAGACCTTTATTTCTTTTCACAACCCTTTGCTCTCTTTCAGAATGAGGTCAATGCAATCAAGTGGGATCCTTCTGGAATGCTGCTAGCGTCCTGCTCCGATGACATGACGTTAAAGGTAAAATCGTCTGAAAGAGGGGCCGTTCACCCCCCACACCCGATGTGCACCGATGCAAGCTTGACATCTGCTGTTCCTTTGGGTTATTGTTTTGTTACTGCACGTACATCCTTCCTCTCTAATTTTTTCACATTGCTGACTCGATTATTGGAGTCTCTGGGTGGTGCAAACGGTGAACGCTGTTAGCTGCTAACCAAAAGGTTGGAGGTTCAAGTCCACCCAGAGGTGCCTGGGAAGAAAGGCTTGGCAGTCTACTTCCAAAGGATCACAGCCATTGAAAACCCTGTGGAGCACAATCCTACTCTGACATATGTGAGGTTGCCATGAGTCGGAGTCAATCAGCAGCAAGTGGAAGTGGGAAAAAACCTGTTTATTCGCCTTCATCTAATTAACTGCTGTTTATCAGTCAAGGATCCTGCTGAGAGCCCTGGCCTTCCTGCACCCTTTCTCTCCGGCACCCCCGTAACGTTTGCCCGCTCTCTGCTCGGGCACTTCCTGGACAGCGGGAGCCTCTATGCTGTCTGTAGTGCCCACAGTGCTCTGAGCTCCTCGGGGGGTGGGAGACCCAAGGCACAGCCATGGAGTGGTAATGCAGCACTCCCCTGGTTGGGTGCCACTGCGTGTTCATGGTGCTCTCAATCTGCCTCCCCAGATCTGGAGTATGAAGCAGGATACGTGTGTCCACGACCTTCAGGCTCACAGCAAAGAGATCTACACCATAAAGTGGAGCCCCACCGGCCCGGCCACCAGCAACCCCAACTCCAACATCATGCTGGCAAGGTAGGGGAGACGGCAGCAGCCAGGCGCGGCTCCTAAACGTGGCCTTGCCCGCTGTTGTTCAGGTAGAACCCGGCCGCCAGAGTTAACCCACAGATGGAGCGACATGTTGTGGCAGCTAAGGCGTGTGCAGGCTGTTTTAGCCCTGTCCCAGCTGAGTGAAGCAGTAGCTCACGTTGAAGGCGCTGACGGTACATAGCTATCAAGCGACAGCAAACTCGAGATAAAGATTAGTTCAGCTGGGAGGCTGGGAGAAGGTCGTTGTGACTTGTCCAGGTTTGGAGCACCTTGCTTCAGAGGCAGCTTCTGTTAAGACAGAGAAAGGAAACACAGGTAGGCTCGAACCTGGGGCTTCTTTTGCTTGGCTCGGCTTGGATGTGCAGGTGGCAGGATAGTGGGATGTCTGAGGGGTTATGAGGGGTTTCCCGGCCCTACACAGATCAGGAGCCCTGGTGGCGAAACAGTTAAGTAATTGCTTGATTGCTAACTGAAAAGTTAGTTTGAACCCACTCAGCAGCTCCGTGGGAGAAAGACCTAGCGATCTGTCCCCCTAGAAATTTCAGCCCTGGAAACCCTATGGGGCAGCTCTGTTGTGTCCTATAAGGTCGCTAGCAGTCAGAATCAACTCAACACCAAACAGCAATAGCCACGGACAGGTGTCACCTGACCATTTATGTCGTAGGCTCCATAGGAACCAGCGTGAGAGTCCATCCAACACCAGGATCAGAAAGAGTGATGATAAGTGACAAAGGTGATCTCCCCAGAACCAACTCACTGTAGGCTGCCGCAAACAGCATGGTAGCATCCTGACGCTGGCCAGGCCCCATTCAAAATACAGTGACCGGGGTTTTCCTGGGAATATTTAAAAGAACAAGCTGGTGCGATTTGAGACTGACTTGCCAGCACACTCAGGGATCTGGAAGCCATGTTCTGAAGAACTGTGGGTGTTCACTTAGCCTGGAAAAGATAGGACTTGGGAAGGAACGTCTGGTTACCAGGAAAGAGAATGCAAGTAATTGTCCTAAAGTTCCGTGGTGGAGAATACACTATACTCGTTTTTGTTTTTTAAGGTTTTTCTTTAATATTTTATTGTGTTTTTGGTGAAAGTTTACACAGCAGTTTAGGTTCCCATTCAGCAGTTTCTGCACAAGTTGTTCAGTGACATTGCTTACATTCTTCACAATGCGTGAACATTCTCATTATTTCCCTTCTGGATGTTCCAATTCCATTCATCTAGTTGCCGTAGTCCCTTACGTTCTCATCTTTGTTTTAAAGTAATTGTTGACCATTTTGGTCTTACATAGGTGATTTTTAAAGGAACACAGTACTCACAGGTGATATTCTTCATTTTGTGAGCCTCTGTTATTTAGCTACAAGGTGAACTCAGGGGCTAGTTTCAGTTCAAGGTTTCAGGAGTGTCTGTGGGCAGGAGTCTCAGGGAGTCATCCAGTCTCAACGAGTCCAGTAGGTCTGGTTTGTTTTATGTTGGTTTTGTTTTTTTTTAGGAATTTGAGGTTCTGTTCTGCATTTTTCTCCCGTTGTGTTAGGGTCCATCTGTTGTGGCCCTTATATACTGTAATTGTTTTTGATGGCTCCAGAAGGTGCTTTTGTATCCCATGGCACCCACTGTGAATGTAAATTATCCTTTTTGCCCCCATCGAGAGATGCAGTGCCACATAACAGCTTCGTGATATGTACTCTTATTTTAAATTCGAAAACTAAAATTTGCAGCCCTCAGCAATGGGATCGTATATTTGGATGCGATTATGTTTTAATTCCTGTTGGATTAACATTTTCACTTGTTCAATTTGTGATTTTTCCACATGAGGCTATCTGCATTCGTTCAGTTGGTGATGAGAGATTTTACATTTTAAGTCGTAGGAGCATCTTAGAAAACATAGCAGAAATTCTGCGAAAGTATTTGTCCTTCGTATCTGTAGAAAACTCAAACAAATGAATGTAGATTTCAGTTTGTTTCCCTGGTAGCCCCACCCAACAAAGCAGAGGGTATTCGTTTTATGCTCCGTGGGTGATGCAAACAGTTAACGCACTTGGCTGCTAACCAAAACGTTGGAGGTTCGAGTCCACCCAGAGACACCTCGGAAGAAAGACCTAGAGATCTACTTCTGAGAAATCATCCATTGAAAACCCTATGAGCACAGTTCTACTCTGACACACATGGGGTCGCCATGAGTCGGCATTGACTCCATGGCAGCTGGTTCTCTGTTTCGTTTTATAACTAAGGCTTTCTTTTCAATACATCTTAGTGGCACGTTTTGAAAGAGAAAACAATCACCAGTGTATTGTCTCTCCCAGCTTGAAAACTAGGGAAGAAAGACAGTGCATAAAAATAGAAACAAACCAGTGTATCCCTGTGGTCACGTTTTCTCCACCATTTTGCCAGTGCTTCGTTTGATTCTACGGTTCGACTGTGGGACGTGGAGCGAGGCGTCTGCATTCACACGCTCACAAAGCATCAGGAACCTGTCTACAGTGTAGCTTTTAGCCCTGATGGGAAATACTTGGCCAGTGGCTCCTTCGACAAGTGTGTCCATATCTGGAATACTCAGGTAATCTCCTGACTCCCACGAGGATGTTTTCAGTGACCCAGGCTCGGAACAGTGACCCTTTTGTGCACTCAGTTGAGCTGCCCCAGTCAGAGGACTCTGAGCACACTCAATGCCCCAGGCAGAGCCCGGCCCCAGTGCCATGTTCGCTCTGCTTCATGTAGGCTGTAGGGGCTTATCCCCAGTGCACACCCAGAGCAGCTCCTCTCCCCCAGGAAGATCTGCAGTTTCGGGTGTCCTCGGGGCTCTTGGCCATTAAACTCACTGCTTTAAGATGATTAAGTTTATAGAAGTCTGAGTTCATCAGAATGTCTTCTACCTTGAAGGGTTCTTCTCTTCCCTTTTTCTGAGCCCCTGGCATGGCATCTTCAGCCTGTATCCTGTTCTTCTTGGACATGAGCTCTCATCTCAGAAAAGCATTACCCATTATCATCGCAGAAGCAGCCCTCTAGATACTGGGCTGGTGGCGGGGTGGTGGTGCTGTCCGTTCCATCCAAGCTATCCAGAGCAGAGCAGCCAAATGGGGGGAAGCCAACACCAACCCCTTATACACTGTTTAATCTGGAGGCAGACCACACTCTAAGGAAACTCTCCTTCAACTGATTGGTTGATTATATTAGGTTACATTATAGAGGGCAATTACATTACATTACATTGTAGAAGCTCATTACATTACATTATGCTACATTATGAAGGGTTATTATATTACCTTATGGAGAGGTCATTAATTACATTACGGAAGGTGATTACATTGCATTATGGAAGTTAGTTATATTACATTACATTCTGGAACAGCAACTAGTCTACTGTTCGGTAAAACCCTTGGGAACCATAGCCTAGCCAAGTTGACACATAAAATTAACCATCACAGGAAGGAAGAGCCTCGGATGAAGAATGTTTCATCAAAGTCCTTGAGCCAAAATTGCCCATCAGATGAGTCCTGCATTTCACAAGAATGGGCCTTGGTCCCCCTGCCACGCTGTCTTAGGCAGGGAGCGGCCTGTGGCCTCTGCAGAAATGTGGCAGCAGATTCAGTGGGCGTCAGCGGGTCATCCATGCTCCCCATGGTAGGAGCTCTGAGCTGAACATTCCTCCGTGTGTTTGAAGGTTTTCATGGTAAACACCGGGGGCGGGGTGCTGCCCACCCCAGAAGTGTTCTGAGTTCATGCTCGTCTTGTAAGTGACTCTTGCTTTGACTTGCAGAGTGGAAGCCTCGTGCACAGCTACCGGGGCACCGGCGGCATCTTTGAGGTGTGCTGGAATGCACGTGGGGACAAAGTGGGCGCCAGCGCGTCTGATGGCTCGGTGAGTGGCTCTGGGGGTTTGTGGGACCAGCCCGGGAAACGGGGTGGGTCACAATGGCTAGACCCTGAGAGGGACTGTACAGCCAGGTCTCCGGGGGGTTGTTGTCATTGGTGGGACTAATCCACTGAGGGCTCCACCACTGCCTTACACACAGCAGGCACCAACGAGTGCGTATGGAGCGAAGGAAACTTCCCAGCTGGGTCCCATTTGGGTTAGCCCCACATCTGGGAAGGGCCAGTTGTCCGTCCCTCTGGAATGTCCTTCTGCTCACCATTTTTGCAGTTAAATCAGTGGCTCTCAGCTGGGGGTGATTGTGCTCCCAGAGGGGACATCTGGCAGTGTCTAGAGACATTATGAGTTGTCGCAACTTGGGGAGGTGGATGCTACTGGCATCCATAGGATGGTGACCAGGCATGTGGCTCAACACCCTACAGTGCACAGGACGACCCCCACCACAGAGAATGACTAGTGGGTGGAGACCAGGGATGCTGCTAGACACCCTACAGTGCACAGGACGGCCCCCACCACAGAG